>NC_064262.1:43520813-43830827 GCF_003254725.2 Canis lupus dingo | reverse complement strand
GTAACTTTCATTTGTACCTTTTTAAAAAGCTTTTAATTTTAATTCTGGTATAGTTAACATATAGTGTTATATTAGTTTCAGGTGCACAGTGTAATGATTCAACAATTCTCTACATTACCCAGTGATTACCACAAGTGTAGTCTTTAATCTCCATCACCTATTTCACCCATTTCCCAACCTCCCAGTAACCATCAGTTTGTTCTCTGTAGTTAAGAGTCTGTTTCTTGATTTATCTCTCTTTTTTCTTTGCTTGTTTTGTTTATTAAATTCCACATATGAGTGAAATAATATGGTATTTGTCTTTCTTTGACTTATTTCACTTAACATTATACTCACTAGCTCCATCCATGTTTTTTCAAATGGCAAGATTTCATTCTTTTTTATGGCTGAATAATATTTCATTGTGTATTTACACCACATCTACTTTATCCATTCATCTACTTACTGATGGACACAGGCTGTTTCCATAATTTGGTTATTGTAATGCTGCAATAAACATAGGGGTGCATGTATCCCTTTGAATTAGTGTATTTGTATTTTGGGGGTAAATACCCAGTAATGTGATTATCAGATGGTAAGGTAGTTCTATTTTCAATTTTTTGAGGAAACTCCACACTATTTTCTAAGTGACTATACAGTTTGCATTCCTACCAACAGTGCCCAAGTGTTCCTTTTTCCCCACATCATTTTCAACAGTTGTTGTCTCTTATGTTTTTTATTTTTGATTTTGTATTATCCTGTTTTAACATACTGTATTTTCTAATGAATATTCTTTTTTCTAATGGATATTCTTTGAAAAAATGATTTTTTTTAAAATTTTTTATTCATTTATGATAGTCACAGAGAGAGAGCGAGAGAGAGAGGCAGAGAGAGAAGCAGGCTCCATGCACCGGGAGCCTGATGTGGGATTCGATCCCGGATCTCCAGGATCGCGCCCTGGGCCAAAGGCAGGCGCCAAACCGCTGCGCCACCCAGGGATCCCTGAAAAAATGATTTTTAACAGTTACAAAATCTATCATATTAATATGCCATCAGTGTTTATTTGCTTGTTTTACAATTATAGTAATTATAGTATGTGATCTTTGTACATAAATTTCTGTGCCCATCCCTGATTGTATTTTTTCACTTTTTTTTTTCTCGGATTATAGAAGCTGTTTATTCCTGAAGGAAAACTTTGAAATGTTACACAAAGATACACAAAAGACCTTTTGTTACACAAAGGTCTTTTTTTTTTTTTTAAGATTTTATTTATTTATTCATGAGAGACACACAGAGAGGCAGAAAAACAGGCTCCATGCAGGAAGCCCGACAGGGGACTGGATCCCAGGTCTCTAGGACCACACCCCAGGCCGAAGGTGGCACTAAACCACCCGGGCTGCCCAAAGATAGGTCTTAACACAAAAGTTTACCATAATCCTGTCCTTTAGAGATGCTTATGGTTAACAATTTGATACATATTCTTAGGGATTAGAGTCTTTTAAAAAGAAAGCATATTTTAGCATACATATACAGTGTTCTGATGTACTTGAAATTTTAATATCCTGCATTTTTTCATTTATATAGAGCATAAGTATTTTTGCACATGATCACATATTTTTGTTTTAAGGATTTTTATTCTAGAAAGAGAGGGCATGAGCAGGGGGAGGGGCAGAATGAGAGGGAGAAGCAGACTCCTCACTGGACAGGGAGCCCTATGTAGGGCTCAATTCCAGGACCCTGATGTCATGACCTGGGCTGAAGACAGACACTTAACTGACTGAGCCATAAGTGCCCCTCATATTTTCATTTTTAATTATCTTAATGTCTATATAATTTCCACCAAGTGGAAGTACTATAATTTGCTAAGCTGCAGTGTCCATTCATAGAAAGATTGTGTTTTCCAACAACATTGCAGGGTATTTTTAATTTTTTTACAGGTAACAAAAGAATTCAGCTTTTTTCTTCTTTGGGAAGTTCTTTTTTATTTTATTTTTTTTAAGATTTTATTTATTCATGAGAGACAGAGAGAGAGAGAGAGAGAGAGAGAGGCAGAGACCCAGGCAGAGGAAGAAGCAGGCTCCATGGAGGGAGTCCGATGTGGTACTTGATCCTGGGTCTCTAGGATCACATCCTGGGCTGAAGGCAACACTAAATCACTGAGCCACTGGGGCTGCCCTATATTTTCTTCTTTTATTTTAAAATATTTTATTTATTCATTAGAGACACACAGGGAGAGAGAGGCAGAGAATTAGGCAGAGGGAGAATCCGGCTCCATGCAGGGAGCCTGATGTGGGACTCAATTTTGGAACCCTGGGATCACACCCTGAGCTGAAGGCAGACACTCAGCCACTAAGCCACCCAGGTGTCCCTTTTTCTTTTTTTTTTTTAAGATTTTATTTATTCATGAGAGACAGAGAGACAGAGAGGCAGAGACATAGGCAGAGGGAGAAGCAGGCTGAGAGAGAGAGAGAGAGGCAGAGACATAGGCAGAGGGAGAAGCAGGCTCCATGCAGGGAGCCCGACATGGGACTCCATCCCAGATCTCCAGGATCAGGCCCTGGGCTGAAGGCGGTTCTAAACCGCTGAGCTACCCGGGCAGCAACCCCCGCCCCGGAATTTTTTAAAAAATAGGCTCCAAGGGATCCCCGGGTGGTGCAGCGGTTTGGCGCCTGCCTTTGGCCCAGGGCACGATCCTGGAGACCGGGGATCGAATCCCACGTCGGGCTCCGGGTGCATGGAGCCTGCTTCTCCCTCTGCCTGTGTCTCTGCCTCTCTCTCTCTCTCTGTGTGACTATCATAAATAAATTTAAAAAAATTAAAAAAAAAAATAGGCTCCATACCCAGCACGGAGCCCAACTTGGGGCTTGAACTCATAACCCTGAATTCAAGACCTGAGCTGAGATCAAAAGTTGGATGCTTAACCATCTGAGCCACCCAGGTGCCCTGGGAAGTTATTTATGAGAAAGTTCTTTTTTTTTTTTTTTAAGATATTATTTCTCCATGAGAGACACACAGAGAGAGGCAGAGACACAGGCAGAGAGAGAAACAGGCTCCCTGTAGGGAGCCCGAAGTGGGACTCGATCCCGGGACACCAGGATCACGCACGCCCTGGGCTGAAGGTAGGCGCTAAACCGCTGAGCCACCCAGGGATCCCTGAGAATGTTCTAATAGTAGAATTATAGGTCAAAGAATATAGGTATTTTATAGACATACTAATAACTTTGAGAGTCTTTTGAGACACATTGTAGGTGTTGTATATACTTAGTATAATTTTCTGATTTCCTATACTCAAAAAAAGGATGATCCCAGTATTCCAACTGCTATTCATCCTACAACTTTAAGACCTGATTGATATATATTGCCAAATTATTTCTAGAAGGATGGTACCATCTTATATTCCCACTGCTGGTGTATGAGAAGCTCTTTTCCCCCATACCTTTGCCAGTCTTGATTTGTGGCACTTTAAAGAAAATTTCCAATTTAATATAAAAATAGATTCTTTATTGTTTCGTTTCCATTTTTTTATTACTACCAAGATGGAACTTTGTTTTGATATGGTTATTGGCCTTTTGTAATTCTTGCTCTATATGTTGTATACTTCTCATTTTTTTTAATTTTTTTTTAATTTTATTTACTTATGATAGTCATACAGAGAGAGAGAGAGGCAGAGACACAGGCAGAGGGAGAAGCAGGCTCCATGCTCCAGGAGCCTGATGTGGGATTTGATCCTGGGTCTCGAGGATCGCGCCCTGGGCCAAAGGCAGGCGCCAAACTGCTGCGCCACCCAGGGATCCCGTATACTTCTCATTTTTTATGAGTTCATCTTTTTTCCTTAATTATTAATAAGTCTTTTATTCATTAGGTCCATCTACTTACTCTTTGATGTGTAAATCAGAAATACTTTTTTTAGATTGATTATCATTTTATTTTATTTGTATTTTGGATATAGAATAGAGATTGTTGCTTTTCTATGACCAGATTTATCCAGCTTTGTCCTTTTTGGACAAAAAAAGGATGTGTGGTTTTTTTTTTTTTTTTTTTTTTTTTTTTTTTGCATAATGCTTAGAAAAGTCTACCCTAACCCTAAAGTCAATTATTTCTTAATATTTTATTTTGTGGGGTTTTTTTTTTATATTTAACCCTTTAACCAGCTTAGATTTATTTTGGTATATGGTATAGGTAGGAATCTCACTAAGTGTTTTTTCCAGGTAATTAAGCAACAGTTTCAACATAATTTATAAGTAATTTTTTATGACTAGAGATGCCAATTTTATCGTATATTAAAATCTTTTAGGGCAGCCTCGGTGGCTCAGCGGTTTAGTGCTCCCTTCAGCCCAAGGTGTGATCCTGGAGACCCAGGATTGAATCCGGAGTTGGGCTTCCTGCATGGAGCCTGCTTCTTCCTCTGCCTGTGTCTCTGCCTCTCTCTCTTTCTGTTTCTCATTAATAAATAAATAAAATCTTTTTTTTTAATAAATAAAATCTTTTTTTTAAATAAAATCTTTAAACAAGCAAACAAAAATATTTTATTTCTTTCTTTCAGGGCATTAGGAATCTCTAAAATCAAAAGCCAGGGGATTCCTGGGTGGCTCAGTGGTTTAGTGCCTGCCTTCGACCCAGGGCGTGATCCTGGAGTCCTGGGATCAAGTCCCACGTCCGGCTACCTGCATGGAGCCTGCTTCTCCCTCTGCCTGTGTCTCTGCCTTTCTGTGTGTGTGTGTGTGTGTATGTGTGTGTGTGTGTCATGAGTGGATAAATGAAATCTTATAATAAATAAATAAAATAAAATCTTTAAAAAATAAATGAAAAAATCAAAAGCCAGTGTTAAACATCATCTTTAAGAAGATTTATTTATTTATTTATTTATTTATTTATTTATTTATTTATTTATTTATTTGACCGGGGGGTGGGGGGGTGTTATGGGAGGAGCCGAGCCAAGGAAGAGAATCTTCAAGCAGGCTCCCTGCTAAGCACAGAGCCCAGTATGGGGCTCGATCTCATGACCCATGAGATCATGACAGATAAAACCAAGAGCCATATGCTCAACTAAGTCACCCAGGTACCCCTAAACTTCCTTTTAAAAATGTAAAGTCATTGTTGAGGTTTTCCTAGCTATACTCCTTTGGTGTTTTTATCTGTTAGTCCCAGGATGTTAATTACTCTTATTATGACACTTCTCTCCTCTATTCCAGATATGTATGCCTACTTTCTATTTGGATATTTATGTATTTATTTATTTATTTAGATTTTTATTTATTTATTCATGAGAGACACACAGAAAGAGGCAGAGACACAGGCAGAGAGAGATGCCAGCTCCATGCAGGGAGCTGGATGTGGGACTCCATCTTGGGACTCCAGGATCATGTCCGGGGCTGAAGGCAGACACTCAACCGCTGAGCCACCCAGGCATCCCTCTATTTGGATATTTAAAAACTGAATGTATCTTCTTTATCCCCAAAGCAGTGTTCCCATTCTCTAAAGGTCGCTGTCATCACTCAAGCTCCAAACCAGAAAATAATCTTGACTTCTCCCTCTCCCTCACACCATATTCATCCAGTCTCTTAGTTGATCCAGTCTCCCTAGAAGGCTGCTGAACAACCTCCCAAAGGGTCTTCCAGTCTTCACCTTACCTCTACACCTTCCACCATTCAAACACAGTTTCCTTCTTTGCTATTGGGCAGAGGAATGTGTTCCTTTTAAAAAAAAAAAAAAAAATTTATTTTATTCATGAGAGACACAGAGAGAAAGAGGCAGAGACACAGGCAGAGGGAGAAGCAGGCTCCATGCAGGAAGCCCGATGTGGGACTCGATCCCAGGACTCCAGGATCATGCCCTGGGCCGAAGGCAGGTGCCCAACTGCTGAGCCACCCAGGGACCCCGTGTTTTTTTGTTTTTGTTTTTGTTTTGTTGTGTGTTTTTTTTTTTTTTTAACAGCAGATAGATATACTCATGTCACTTTTTCCCCCAAAAAACATTTTCATATTTCTTTTTTTTTTTTTTTTTTTTCATTTTCGTATTTCTTTTGTGGCTTTCTACTCACTTTAAGGTAAATTCCTTAAAATGGTCCTCAGGGTTGTATTTGATCTGGCTTTTGCTTGCCTCGAGCTTCATGTCTTACTAGATCTCCTTCACTGAGCTTGATTCCTTTTGTATATTCTGTTTCATATCTCTGTTATTTTCTTTCTTCAGCTGTTTCATTTCTATTTATCTCTTTTTCAGGGAGGCTTTCTTTCTCAAACTACATTAGGTCCCCTCTGCTCTACATTACTACATCCCATATTTCCACTTTTGTAATTCCTGTAATTGTAACTACACTTTAATGTCTCTGTCCAGCTGTAATCTAAGTTCTAGTCAGGTGGGGGCATGTTTGACTGTTTATCTATTGTCTAACTCCAATTACACTGTAACCCCACTCTACTTCATGGTTCTCTGTAGGATTGTGTGGTAGCTTCTTTCTGTGCCCCTCTTATAGAAGAGGATCAGGAAATCTCAGATAGGATCCTCAAGCAGGCTCCACACTGGACTTGCTGTAGGGCTCGATCTCACAACCCTGAGATCATGACCTGAGCTGAAATCAAGAGTCAGATGCTTAACTGACTGAGCCTCCCAGGTGCACCCACCCCACCGGAGATAGGATCCTCTTATACCTTTAAAATTCATCACAGAAGTGCAGATGTTGATGAGAAGTCCATAGTACCAGCATTATTATGTATTTCAGCAGACTCAGACCATTCTTAACATGCCTTCTTAGCTCTTGATTATAGGTAAAATCATCTGTCTGTCTTCTTTTTTCCTTGAAATAATGCTGCTGATTCTACCTCCCACTTTAGGCTTATATGGGGAGACATTTTTGGATGAACAGTTGCAATTTAACATATCAAGCACCAGAAACTCTTTGTACTATTTTTTGGAACTTTCTTGTAAGTAAAAAATTATTTCGCAATTTGTTTTTTATTGTTGCTTTTTTAAAAGTAAGCTCCACACCCAGTATGGACCCCAAAATGGGGGGGTGGGGGGGCTTGAACTCATGACCTGAGATCAAACCTGAGCTGAGATCAACAATTGGATGCTTAACCAACCGAGCCATGCAGGTGCCCCCCCCCTTTTTTTCTTTTTTAAACTGCAGCCTATAATCTTAATATTGAGCTGTACCTGAAGAAAACTGTTCAGTTGATCTGACATCTAGAAGAAAGGGCAAGCAGTGTATCTCTAAGTTGTACAAATAGAGCTTCCTAACTCCTGTCCAGCTCCTTGGCATATAGTGGAGATGGGTGTATCAGATTTAATGTATTAGCCTTGCTATAAGGTCATTTCCCTATGCAACTTTTTTTTTTTTTTTTTTTTTAAGATTTCATGTATTTGAGAGAGAGTGCACCTGCGTGAGCAGGGGAGGAGCAGCAGAGGGACAGGGACAAGCAGGTTCTGCACTGAGCATGGAGCCCAACGTGGGGCTCAATCCCAGGACCCCGAGATCATGACCTGAACTGAAACCAAGATGCTTAACCAACTGAGCCACCCTGGCATCCCTTCGTATCCCTTCCTATGCTACTTTTGATTCTATTAATTGGCCTTCATATAGATTGTTATATAAAGGCATGAATACTTCTGTCTACTTCATAGATATCTTTATTATTATAAATAACATTCTGATTTATCCACCAAGTGCTTGAGGGTTTGCTAATGTATCAGTCTGGCTGTCACTTTTTACACAGCTGACAAATGGAATTTGTGAAACTACAAGGCTGGAAGCCAACCATGATTTTTGCTGATGCGGTCACATTGCTATCTAAATAGATTTTGTGTGAATTATTAGACAGTATCCCTGGGCAACAGTTCTTTGTCATTTTCCTGTTTCCTGGGACAGTGATATCCCCTTCCCCACCTTTTTTTTCCCCCTATGAGCAGGGCTCCCAGTTTTCCAACTCTGAAGTGTTTTTCAATCAAAACAAAGAGAAGATTTGTGGATGTTGAATATGCAAGGAGCTGAAGAGAGAGAGCTTGGAAGAGAGGTTTGTCCAGGTGAGTAGCAAGGAAAAACCAGTAGGAGAAACAGCAGGAAGAGAAACTGATTAAAGCTCAAGAAATAAAATTACCCTTTCTTTTAGGGATGTTGGGGACAGATGGTGGTGAGCATCTCTTGGGGCTAACTTTTTCCCAGTACTCATTTTGTCTCATTTCTAGCATTTGCTTTTACATTCTCCCACTGTCCATTCTGAGTAGAAACCATCTATGTTTCCTCTCTTGACCTAATCTCAGCTTGCTATTGTTTGTCATTGTCCTTTTATTTCTACCATCTCTGGTCCCTGGCTTCCTAAGTTTCTGTAGGTGCCCATTAAATGGGATTCCTTATGAATGGTGATCCCCTTACCCTCCTATAGGTCTTTTCCATGACTTGTAATTGAATGACTTTGCTCCACGTGATTTTATTGGCCCTTATTCATATGCTATTACTGAGACATGTCAGAATTAGGCCCCTATAACCTCAGAGGCTTCCACTCTGTCCTGCACAAGAGATACTCACTCTGATGTTTTCTTTCAGATTTGATGAACAAGTCTGTTCCAGAGCAGGATGCCTTTGAAATTGATTCACCAAGGATAGGAGCAAAGAGATTACAAGAGGATGCATACCAGGATTCTATATTTGAAGAAAAATATGCATGTGGGAGCATGAAGGAAAACTCTTCTGGAGAGGTTCCTGGACCATGCCTTTTTCAAGAAGGAGGTTTTGGGGAAATAACTTTTATCCACAAGGAAGCATCTCCTGAAACAATTAGCCAAGAATATAATTTTGAGAGAAGCTTGCTTTTGACCTCTAGCTTTGTTACACATCTCAGGGTTTCTACAGAAGAGAGCCTACATCAGTGGGAGACAAGTAGCATAACTAATGAGATTTCAGACCAAAGTAAATGTCCAACTCTCTCTACACAGAAAAAGTCTTGGGAATGTAACGAATGTGGAAAAACTTTTACTCAGAGCTCATCTCTTATCCAACACCAGAGGACTCATACTGGAGAGAGACCCTATGCATGTGAGGAATGTGGGAAAGCCTTTAGTCGTAGTTCCTTCCTTGTTCAGCATCAAAGAATTCACACTGGAGTAAAACCATATGGATGTGAGCAATGTGGGAAAACCTTTCGATGTCGATCATTTCTTACTCAGCATCAGAGGATCCATACTGGAGAGAAACCTTATAAATGTAATGAATGTGGGAATTCCTTCCGCAATCATTCACATCTCACTGAACATCAGAGAATTCACACTGGAGAGAAACCTTATAAATGTAATAGATGTGGGAAGGCATTCAATCAGAACACACACCTCATTCATCATCAGAGGATTCACACTGGTGAGAAACCTTATTTATGCAATGAATGTGGCTCTTCTTTTCGCAAACACTCAAATCTTACACAACATCAGAGAATTCACACTGGGGAAAAGCCTCATAAATGTGATCAGTGTGGGAAAACTTTCCAAACAAAGGCAAACCTTTCTCAGCATCAGAGAATTCATACTGGAGAGAAACCCTATAAATGTAAGGAATGTGGCAAAGCCTTTTGTCAGAGCCCATCCCTTATTAAACACCAACGAATTCACACTGGAGAAAAACCCTATAAATGTAAGGAATGTGGCAAAGCTTTTACTCAGAGCACCCCACTCACTAAGCATCAGAGAATTCATACAGGGGAGAGACCCTACAAATGCAATGAATGTGGTAAAGCCTTCATTCAGAGCATTTGCCTCATTCGGCATCAGAGAAGTCACACTGGAGAAAAACCCTATAAATGCAGTGAATGTGGGAAGGGCTTTAATCAGAATACTTGCCTCACTCAGCATATGAGAATTCATACTGGAGAGAAGCCCTATAAATGTAAAGAATGTGGGAAAGCCTTTGCTCATAGCTCATCTCTTACTGAACATCATAGAACCCACACTGGTGAGAAGCTTTATAAATGTAGTGAATGTGAGAAAACTTTTCGCAAGTATGCACACCTTAGTGAACATTACAGAATTCACACTGGTGAGAAACCTTATGAATGCATTGAATGTGGAAAATTCTTCAGACATAGTTCAGTCCTTTTCAGACATCAGAAACTTCACAATGGTGAATAACCCTGGTGTTCAGGTTATGACAGCTTCTCTAGAAAGAGTGACCAGGAATCTGGCTGGGAGCAGTGGGGCAAGGAGAGTTCTTGGAGGGAAGGATGAAGGAACATCGACCATTACACTCAGAAAAATATTTCCAGTTGTGGAGTTAGGAGCTTGGAAAATGCAGAGCCTACTCCAGCTGGGCATCTGGGAATACAAGGTGGAAAGGAAATTCCTGCCTTATGGATAAATCCTTGCCACCTGCCACTCCTTTCTCTTGTGACTCTCATATCTTAAGGTACCATTTGTTAACACTAGTGTTGCCTTTACTATACTCCTGCCCCACCTTCCCAACTTGTGACCCCTGTTCTGTGGCAGTCGGCTGGGGTATTTCCTAACATTCAATGTGAAAGTTGCAGCGGTTCTGAGGTAGAGCTAAGCAGCCTTCAGACATCTGAGGCTGCTCTGAACATGTCATCTGTAGAAGTGTTCTCATGAAGGGGAGATGGAAGTAAGGGAAAATAAAGAATCCTTATTCATTCATACAACAGATAAGGGGATATGTGGCAAGAACTGGGCTGATACATTTACAGATATGTTTGCGAAGAAGGCTTTTATCAGGGTAAGGGAGATCTTTCCTGATCCTTTCAAGCTGGAGGGCAATTTGTGGCTAAAAAGGAAGGAGAAGGTCAAGAAGAACTTCTCTTGAATGATGCTAGTTTGTGGAGTCGGATCTGCTTAGAGAGGCACAAAGAGGAAGGTCCAACCTTTGCCCAGGGGAACACTGACATCCAGGAGGGAAATGATGTGCTCTAGGCTGCTGGTGCTGAGGCCAGCACAGGAAGCTTGTGTTTGACCTTTCAGTTCACTTTCATATCCCAGCCCTGGACTAAGGTGTACACCTGTCTCTTACAAGTTTGGGTGGACCACTGGTTTGCAGGGTCCAGGGGAAAGAGACCCACCAGGGTTAACTATGTTCAAAAAATGTTAATTGACGTTTAGGGAGGAGAAACCATTAGTGAAAAAAGAAGATGGCCTTTTAGGTTGGCTGGACTTGGGGCTGCTGGACCAGTCCTTAAGAGAGTATTGGTCGTTTTAGCAGGGAGAGCTGGATTTCATGTAATTATGCCATTGGTGACTATAAGCAGATTTATTACATTTCAGATGTTTCTATTTTTATTGGACTATCTTATTCTTGGATATTTACCCTTCCCTGCAGGTTAGGAGTATCTAGGGAAACACTCATGGGATAAATTTGCAAAGTGTATTAGATAGGACTACCTCTTTTTAAAATCCCTGAATAGTACAGTTTGCCACTATGATATTCTTTTTAAGAGAAAGGGCATTTCCCCCCTATTTATCTCCTTACTCTTTTTCATGTTTTTTACTGTAACTGAGAGATTATGTGAGGATTGCTTTTGACTATTTGTAATAATTTCAATGCCCTGAAGCTTATATAGTCTTTAAAATAATGACTGTTAAAACAAAGTCAGTTGATTCTGGAATGGTTGGTTACTTAAAACTCAGCATTAGTTTTTTTTTTTTTTTTTCTTTTTTTCCAGAGCAGCTATCCTGTAAGCAGTGGTTTGAGATATTAATCACCATTAATGGGAGTGTGGCACTCTCTTCCTCTCCAGCTACGAAGATTATATTCTCAAAACCTGCCACGGGGCAACTCATAATTGAGTAAATTAATTCCTTATGGACAAAAATAACCCTGTTAAAACTTTATGGTCATGAAAAATATTACTCAAAGAAAATATTGATGTATTTGTACTTCCTAAATGAAAATAACACTACAGAATTTATTGCTGGCACATAGTAAATGTTCAATAAATATTTGTTGAATTAATATATTTTAATCAAATTTTGCCCACCAGAAACTTTAGCAACTTCCTGATATGAAGATATTTATACACTACTGTCTATAAAGTCTTGAGATTAGAATTGGGAGAGTTCTCTTTTTGGGGGGTGGGGGAGAGTTTTCTTAAGGAAGAAATCGGAAATCTAAGGATGAAAGGTATCTTCAAGTTCTTGTTAGAATTTCCAAAAATCAAAAAAATTTTTAATCCTCAGGCTGAGAGTCTGATACCATTTTAACTTCCTGAGAAAACAGGAAGGAAAGGAACTTGTCATCTTGCCTTTCTCATCACATGTTCTCACACTTGCAAGTATTTGCTCCTAGTTGCCTCCCAGTTGTTGGTCCAGTTGCTGGCCAGTCACATGCCCAGTCACTCCAGTCCCAAATCATGGAATTGCTCTTGGTCAGTCATCACATCCAAGCAACTACTGTATCCTGCTTCCATCTCCTAAATCTAGGAGCCATCTCCATTGCTATCATTTTAGTTCAATCCCCAGTCTATTTTCTAGACCATTTTCTTATTTTCACAATCAGTCTTACAGTTGCTTGCCCCACAAGGCTGTCTTTCACAAATTTTTCTGGATGGTATTTGTAAGACACAACTGGCAGCTCTACTGTTACCTCAAAATATCCTAGCCCCTTAAGAGATATCTGAAGCTCCTCCACTGGGCCATGCCTATGCTATCACACTCAGCTGCCTTCCCTGCATTGCATGCTGTTTCACAGTACAAATTCCTGTGATTCCACATCATTGCTGGACTCATCTTTGGCACCTTTTGCATATACTATTCCTATTGCCTCAATTTCCTTCCTTAATTCTGCTTGCCTGGAAAGCTTTTGTGTCGCCTTTTTTTTTTTTTTTTTAAGATTTTATTTATTTATTCACAAGAGACAGAGAGGCACAGACACAGGTAAAGGGAGAAGCAGGCTCCACGCAGGGAGCCGGATGTCCAGGACCACACCCTGGGCTGAAGGTGGCAATAAAGTGCTGAGCCACCCAGGCTGCCAGATTTTGTGTCACTTGTGAATGTGCTCATGCAACATCTCCTTTGAAGCTGTCTCTGACCTCACATATTTTGTATTTCTGCATTTTGTATCTTCATTTTATTTATCATGTTGCATTGTAATGGCTTGTGTACAAACCTTTCTCTCCCCACTGAACTATCAGCTGTTAGAGCAGGAACCATGTGATATTTATTTATTCATCTTTGTATCCACAGTATCTGGCACTTCCTTGTGATTAGTAAATATTTGTTGAGCTCAATTAAAATATTGAGTCAGAGATTTCTCCATGCCTACCTGCAGGGTGTGACTTAGGTCCACAGTTGCCAGCAGAAAGGAGGTGTGCAGAGTATGAGTATGCCACTGAAGTGTTTGCCAGGTGCAAGAATTCTGAATCTTTCCCAAAGATACAGATTGTGCCCTTATATTAAGCAGGGGGTCCCTTAAGAAAAAGTAATATTTTGTAGCAAGAAAAAAAAAAACTTGTCATAAGGTTGTTTTGTTACAAATTAGCCATTTAAATGTCCCATCACAGTTTAGCAAAGTACTTACAGATATGTTGATGTCAGAGTCTACAGGAAGAGGCAAATGCTTGCAGCTATAGAAGTACAACTATGTCAGCTGGAATATCCCTGAAATAGGAAGTAGGAGTTGAATAGTGTTGCTGGTCTGGCAGGAGAGCTTTTGAGTTTAGCAATTCCAATGTGGAAGCATTTCCTGAGTTCATGGCTTTACCTGGCTCCAGATGATAAAGAACTGCGATGTGTTGCTTATTCTCAGTGTGCTGAAATTTATTCTGTGATTTCAGAAGAACATGGGATGAGGCCACATCATATCCTCAGAGCAACAGTAGAGAAAACAGAAAGGTGGATGGTCTTGCCCAAGGTCACATAGCTAGTAAGTGTCAAGTGGAATTTAAACTCCCATGTCCTTTTTCACTTTTCCTTCAGATTTCTCTTTATTAGTCATACCTCTGTTCCATGATGCCTCTTTAGTTATAATTATTATAGAGGTGACCACATAGGACTTCAATTTTGGCCTGCTTGTGGGGATGGGAGGAGCTCATTTTAATATTTTAAAGTAATCTCTACACCAACATGGGGCTCAAACTCACAACCCAGAGATGACTAGTCACATGCTCTATCAACTGAGCCAGCCAGGCTCCCCTGGGAGCTCATTTTAGATCAAAAAGCTTTTTTTTTGCCTACAGACCTTCCTGTGTATAAGTGTGAGAAGTACATTGGTTTTACATTTTGATTTCACCTTTCTGCCTACATAATACAGAAGTCTAGCTTTTACCCCAGGTGGCTTTAATTTTCACTGCCCTTGAGCTAATGACCACTGCAAAGCTAAGGTCACTTTTGTGGAAAGTTTTTGGTAGCCACTCTTCCCCTGCCCACCCCCCACTCCCATTTTCCACCTCATTGAAGGAAGTTTAGCCCAAATTGTATTAAGCCACAGATTCATGTTTCTGGTAAATTGCTCTATGGTACTCCACTCCGGAGTTAGTTCCTACACAGCAGAGACTGCTGACTTAGATTCTTTGAAGCTTAAACGGGAAAAAATGATTAGGCCTAGGCTTTCTGACCTGTGGGATGTTAGGGCTTGTGCAGAGGGCTGGGGGTGGGGGTGGCGGAGAACTTGCTATTTGATTCCAAAGAAGTGCTGAGAATGTGACACTTGGTAAAAAGTAAGATGAACTCACCATTATTGTTCCCTGGCATGTCAGCTGACAGTTCTACAAAGGATCCTCTTTTAGCTGAACAGGGTTAGTGATGGCCTTAGTCTGGGGCATCTTCACTCCTAATTTCAGCCTCCTAAAGGTAAAACAGCCAGTCTGGAAATTTAAGCAGATAACTTCTCTATTGCATCTCATTCATTTTTTCCCAGTGTTTATTGAGTGCCCCCTATGGATTGTACAGTAGACAACTGTATTTCCCAGAGCTTGCACATCAGTAAGAATGCCTGTAAGTGTATCAGGTGCCCTGCCGCCCATGCCTTCATCTCAGGAATACAGTCAAGAGGAGCCTGTATGTGCAAGTATTCCTGAGCAAGTCTCAGTAAGATATGAAGTTTTGCAGCAGTGGTGATGAGGGCCTTGAAGGCTGGCAAGGTCCCGTGAAGCCAATGCAGAACAAAGAGGACAAGCTGGAATCTGTGGAGCATGATAGGACAAACTTTTTTTTTTTTTTTTTTAAGATTTTATTTATTCATGAGATACACAGAGAGAGGGAGAGAGAGGCAGAGACACAAGCAGAAGGAGAAGCAGTCTCCATGCAGGAGCCAGACGTGGGACTCCATCCCTGGACTCCAGGATCACGCCCTGGGCTGAAGGCAGGCGCCAAACCGCTGAGCCACCCAGGGATCCCCTACTGAACTTTTTTTAGTGCTAGTAATTACATATATTAACCTCATTTAATCCTCATGGTAACCTGAAATGCGGTGCCATTATTATTTTCTGTTCTTTTTTTTTTTTTTTTTTTTTTTTTTTTTAAAAGATTTATTTATTTATTTATTTATGATAGACATAGAGAGAGAGAGAGAAAGAGGCAGAGGCACAGGAGGAGGGAGAAACAGGCTCCATGCACCGGGAGCCTGACGTGGGACTCGATCCCGGGACTCCAGGATCGCGCCCTGGGCCAAAGGCAGGCGCTAAACCGCTGCGCCACCCAGGGATCCCTATTTTCTGTTCTATAAGTCAGGAAACAGCTACAGAGAAGTAAATAACTTGCCCAAGTTTGCACGCTGAAAATCAGGGACTTGACCTGAAAACAGAGCTCTAATGTTCTTAGGGCCAACTGTTGAACAAAGATCCTAAAGCAGAGGGTGCTTGGGGTGCCTGTGAGGAGGCCAGTTTTCTGGCAGGTGAGAATGTAAGAAAAGTTGAAGCCAGCTTTGAGAAGCCCTCCAAAAGTCAGTGACACGGAAGAGTTTTTAGGAAGATAAGGAAAGTTGCAGAATGAACAGTAAAAGCGCCTTGTGGTCCAGGCCAGCAGTCTCTTCGGTTCGGTTTCCTTACTCTGGGAAGGAGCGCGGTGAGGTGGGTTTACGGCTGTTTCTGCAGCTGGGGCTCCGGTGTCGGGCTGAACCCCCAGCTCTGGGCCGGGGAGGAAGCACCGAGAGGGAGCCACTCCCGCCTTCCTAGAGAGGAGACCACAGGGGTCTGACGGCGGCGCGGACTGCTGACGTCACGCGGGCCCGGCGCGGCGGGCGCTGGCTGCAAGGTGCCGCCAGGTGTCGCAGGCAGCGCCGTGCGTGTCGAGTCGGCGGTGCGCAGCTGCGACGGTTTTGTGGTCGCCCCTCCCTCGGAGCCGGGGCCGGCCCGCCGCAGCGCCTCTTCCTCGCGCGGAGACCCTTGGAGGAGGGGTCGGGTGCCGCGGGGTCCTGAAGAGAGAAAGGCGAAGCCTGTTCGAGAGCCTGTTCTGGGAATCGGGAGACCTGGGTACCCGTTGTATGTACTTCGGGGACGAAGCGAACTTCTGATTCCTTCAGTTCTGATTTCCAGAAGCCAGTGCTGTTTCTTGCTTTGCCACTTGACAAAGTCGAGCGGGTTGAATGATTATATGCGAGAGTTATCAACTTCCTTTAAGCTTTTAATCTCCTCTCATAGCAACAAAATAGGTACCTGTGAGGACATATAGACCCAAGACTTTAACAGCAGGTACTATTGAAGGCTTTTTTCTAAAGGCTTCCCATGTATTAACTCATTCATGCATCATCACAACCCTATAAAGTCATTATTTAGTCCATATGACGTTTGAGAAATGACCTCGAAAAGGTTAAGTAACTTCCCACTATCATTTGCTCATATATGGTAGAGCAGGGATTCAAACCGAGTCCTGGCCCCGAAGTCCACGCCATACTTCAGGTTTATCAGAGGAAGACAAATATAATCAGCGCATCAAAACAGTAGAAAGTGCTGCAGTAGAGGTATGTGAAATTCTTTGAGAACGTAAAGGAGAAAAGGCCTTGCAAAAAAAAAAAAAACCCACCTATGAGAAGTGTAGTGGTTCACATTTGAGTTGAATATTCGTACAAGTTTAAAAAGTAGTAGTTACTTTGTATACTCTGTCGAAAAAAATAAAAAATAAAAAATACAAAGTAGTAGTTTGTTCAGTGTCCGATAGGGGGTGCTAGTGGATTGGGATGGATTGGACTGGTCATCAGATCCCTGGCTTTTATTTTTTTTTTAATTATTTTTTTTTAATTTTTATTTATTTATGATAGTCACACACAGAGAGAGAGGCAGAGACACAGGCAGAGGGAGAAGCAGGCTCCATGCACCGGGAGCCCGACGCGGGACTCGATTCCGGGTCTCCAGGATCGCGCCCTGGGCCAAAGGCAGGCGCTAAACCACTGCGCCACCCAGGGTTCCCTGATCCCTGGCTTTTAATAGCTGTTCTTTCCTCCCCATTCAGAGGGAGTTCTTAAAAGCTTTCTTCCCAGGAGGTGTCCTTAACATCTTCCAAAAGACTCCCCTTGTCCTTTCTCCTACATGCTGCCTGACTAAATGCAGTCTAATTTTCCTGAAATTCCTCTACCTCTGATTCTGGTAAGATAACTGGAGGGGAGTTTCCTTGCTGTTGACTCAGCCTATTCTCTGACAGAGTACCTGTGCAGTTAGTATTTTTCAAATAAATGAATAACCAGCCTCAATCAAAGATGGACTGGACTTGAGGTTTTTGCTCTTTTCCCGTGTGTTTTTGGAATCAAAGGATTACAGAATGTTGGTACTAGTTTTCCACTTTCAATTCACAGATAAGACTGAGTGAGTGACTAGCTTTAGGTCACTGAACAAGTCAGTAGCAAAGCCCTGACTAGAATGCAGACTTCCTGACTCAGGCCAGCGTTTATTCTAATGCCCTCTATCATGGCCCCAGTTTTTGACTTTTGAAGTCAATGGCTTTTCCAGTAGGTTTGGGGAGGGGCCTTTGGATCCAACTTTCTCTCTTGTGGAGGTATTTTTACTTGAGGATAGTTCTTAGGAGGACCTGCCCCCTTTCTTTGTGCAGTGTCAGGTCTCTTGGAGGACTACCCACTTACTGATTTTGGTCATTAGTGATACTTTTTTAAAAAGACTTTTTAGAGAGTGAGCATGTGCATTTGCATGTAGGAGGAAGGGCAGAGGGAGAGGGATTGAGAGTCTTAAGGAGACTCCATGCTGAGCTTGGAACTCATGTGGGGCTTGATTTCACCACTTTGAAATCATGACCTGAGCCATAACCAAGAGTCAACCACTTACCCACCCGTACCACCCAGGTGCCGCATTGGTGATACTGTTCTGATTCTTCATTCAGACTTAAAATAGTTATTCGGCTAGGGATTGGCTATTCCTGAGTTCCTCTGAGTTCAGAATAGGAAGGAAGTAGGCTTACAATTTATGGGTGCTTTTTCCTTTCCCTCCATGCCTCAGATGCCTGCCCTCCCTCAAGAGAAGGCCCCAGAAGACAAACCAGTGTTGTTTGTGTTCCTAACGGCTTATCTCTGGGTAAGTGAAATCTAACTAGAGAGCCCAGGATGGGGGTGTTCATTCACAAGTGGTGGCAGAGCTATTGTGAAACGACCCACCAGTGACCACTACACCTAAACACTGCAGACTGAAAACACAGAACCACTCGGAAATGGCCCCATCTTATTAAAATCAGACTGATTATGGCCCGTTGTGGAAGCAGGCAATAGAGTAATTGTTTTGGACAGATCAGATAATATACTAATTTTATATCACATGTACTTAAACTGTAGCAAGAATAGCTACAGTTACCTGGTAGCTACTCACTGAACTGGTAACTATCATGTCTTAATGGTGTAGCCGTCAGATATGGGAAAACTGGTAGTAAATTACTGGAAGACTCATCACAAAAGTGGTTTAAGTGTGTCCTCAAAGAATATGAATGGGTTCCTGACTCTGAAACAAGAGCCTAAGTAATAGCAACTTCCATTATTATGGGGCATCAGAAAGCAACATGGAGCTTGGGGATTTGTTAAATTCAGTAAGAACAGTATTGTATGAACTGGATTCTTAGGCTATAGGAACTCTATGAATAGACTGTGACTGTTTATGGCTGACGAACTCAGTTTAGTTTAATATGTAGGCATAATATATGTGTATGTGTTTGTGTACATGCACTGAGAGATGGCTAAAAGAAAAGGCTGTCAAAAAACCAAGTGTATTTTCACTAGGTGATAGGATTTCAAGTAATTTCCTTTGTGGACTGTTTTTTTAGAATGAGTATGCATTCTTTGTGTGGTAAAACAACAACAACACTTTCTGAGACAATAAAAATAAAGGAAATGAAAGTGTGGTTAGAGTTTTGGTTTTATGTTTAGCTGTTTAAACCACCTGGCATTAAATTTTATATACAGTGTATCTGTACTGGAAGTACACAAAAAATAAAGATAGCTATGTTCAGGAAAAATATTCAATATATTTAGCAACCAATGCAGTACAGTACTACCCAATCAGATCAGTCTCTGACTGTAAACAGTTTGTGCAGAGATACCAGTGTATACCAACTAACTCTTAGGGTAGACCCATATGTACTAACAAGAAATGATTTTGAAGACACATTCTTTAGTGTAAAAAGAAAAAAGCAATAGCACAATAGAACCTATAGAACAATTTTATCTATGTAGAGAGAATAAAATGTGTAGAAAAAAGACTGAAAAGGGATGATTGGGTGGCTCAATGGTTGAGCATCTGCCTTTGGCTCAGGGTGTGATCCCGGGATCTGGGATTGAGTCTCACATCGGGTTCCTTGCAGGGAGCCTGCTTCTCCCTCTGCCTGTGTCTTTGCCTCTCTTTCTGTGTGTTTCTCATGAATAGATAAAAATCTTAAAAAAAAAAAAAAAGACTGAAAGAATATACTCTAGAGTTAATGTTAATTAGGAAGGAAATAGGTTGGGGCAGTCTGGGTGGCTCAGCAGTTTAGCGCCTTTGACCCGGGACGTGATCCTGGAGACCTGGATTGAATCCTGCGTCAGGCTCCTTGCATGAAGCCTGCTTCTCCCTCTGCCTGTCTCTGTGTCTCTCATGAATAAAATAAAAATATATATATTTAAAAAAAGGAAGGAAATGGGTTTACTTGAGTAGGGTGGGATGGTGAGGAAAAAAATGACTAATTTATCCTACATCTTTCTGTATTATCTAAATATTTTAAAGTGAGGATATATTCATGTATAATTTACATTAAAAAACTAAAGTAAACAGGGGCCTTAGAGAATAAGAATGTGTCAATGTCTCTGGCACTATTCAGGGAAGATGTTGCTGATGTGTGGCACCTAAGTATCTGCTCTCAGATTCTGTGTGCCCTTATTCAGAGCATCAGGGTTTCAAAGTCTGATGCCATTCAGATCATCTAAGTATTTCTCTTTCTCCAGTTCTAAGGAGTGTCCTCAATGACTTTTTTTTTATGATTTGGTTCTTATACAGTTTTTCTATAGTGGAGAGAATGTGTCAACCAGCTGGACATTGAGCATATATATTTTTCAGTGTAGATCAGCAAAGTGACTGTTTTCTACATCACCTTGTGAATATGATTAGTATACATCAGATTCTGAAGCATTTCATTAGTATCAAAGGTGAGGGCCAGATTCTGGACCATCATGCTATAGTCAAGTTACTGTCCAATAGGAATCTCTTCCCCAAGGACCACCCCATCCTATTTTTCTTCAAACAAAACAATATTTTACTTTTAGTAAGCAGGGCTCTATTTTCAAACCTAAAGATCTTCCAGATGGTCCTAGGGAGAGAGCTACAGATGCTGAATATTTTGGAGAGAGAGTTCCAAAAAGACACCATTAAAGTGAGTGAATAGGAAGGATTAGTGTGATCGACCTAGTAGAAGTTACAACTTGGAAAGCCTTTTTTTTTTTTTAATAATATTTAAGGGGGTACCTGGGTGGCTCACTGGTTGAGCATCTGCCTTTGGCTCAAATTATGATCCTGAGATCCTGGGATTGAGTCTCACATCATGTTCCCTGTAGGGAGCCTGCTTCTCCCTCTGCCTTTGTCTCTGGCTCTCCCTCCATGTCTCTCATGAATAAATAAAATATTTTAAAGAATTACTTATTTTTAGAAAGAGAAGGGGGGAGCAGCAGAGGAGAGGATGAGAGAGAATCTGAAGAAGACTCCCCACTGAGCACAGAGAGCCCAACATGGGGCTCGATCCCAGGACCCTGAGATCATGACCTGAGCCAAAACCAAGAGTTGGATCTTTACTGAACTGAGCCATCCAGGCACACCTTTGAAATCTTAAAGAGAAATTCTGAGTGTCCCTAGACAATGATGTAAGCTTGTACTTTCTCAAATGGCATGAACAAGATATTGTTTACAGGCAACCTAAGAAAATATAATTACTTTTCACCTATTTTTTGAGGAGTAGAGACTGTAGGTAGGTGGTAATTTTCCCTAACATGAATTTACCCAAGATTAGTATGCTTATCCCTTTCACATCCTACTGTTTATCACTCTGGATAATCCTAAATTACCTGGATTCATTTTTTAGTATTTAAGTGTTCCACAATCACAATAGGGAATTTTATAGATTTCCCAAGACCTGTCACTACTTAATCTCTTCTCCCTATTATCTAATTTTTTCTCTAGGTCATTGTGATCCATCTCCATTATTGAGAAGAGGATAAAATCAAGATTCCACAATGCAGGTCCCTTGTTCTTCATACAGGACATTTTCCTTCATGATTTTTTTTTTTTCAGGCAAGAACACCAAGCCTGACACAACAGTGTTAAATGACTTGTGGAAGCTGTGGAGTGTCAGAGAACCTGGTTGTCTGGGGTTTGCATTTGGAGAAGGTGAAGACACATGCTGAAGAAGGTGGAGGAGGCATATCCTGCAGGAATGCCCAAGAGGACAGTTCATGTACTCATATACCCAAAGCTTTCCCAGGACAGTGTTACTGTAACCATAATCATCTCTGAGAAAGCACTTTGGAAATATCATGATTTTGGGAGAGAGTTTCCTCTAAACCTGAAACTACTGGACAGACATTCCTTGTATTACAAGCAGCATGAGTTCCAGCCAGATTCCACTGCACATGAACCCTCAGAGTCGTAACATGCGGAAGAAACCTTCAAAGTGTAGTGAATGTGGGAAATTCTTTACTCAGAGATCATCTCTTACCCAGCATCAGAGGATTCACACGGGAGAGAAGCCCTACATATGTAATGAGTGTGGAACTTGTTTCCGTAAACAGTCAAATCTTACTCAACATTTGAGAATTCACACAGGAGAGAAACCATATAAATGTATCGAATGCGAGAAAGCCTTTCAAACAAAAGCAATCCTTGTTCAGCATCTGAGAATTCATACTGGAGAGAAACCCTATAAATGCATGGAATGTGGCAAAGCCTTTTGTCAGAGTCCATCCCTTATCAAACACCTGCGAATTCATACTGGAGAGAAACCGTATAAATGCATCGAATGTGGCAAAGCCTTTAGTCAAAGCATTTGCCTTACTCGTCACCAGAGAAGTCATTCTGGAGATAAACCTTATAAGTGTAATGAATGTGGGAAAGCCTTTAATCAGAGTACATGCCTCATGCAGCATCAGAGAATTCATTCAGGAGAGAAGCCTTACACATGTACTAAATGTGGTAAAGCCTTCACTCAGAACTCCTCCCTTGTTGAGCATGAGAGAACTCACACTGGAGAGAAACTTTACAAGTGTAGTGAGTGTGAAAAAACTTTCCGCAAACAAGCACACCTTAGTGAACATTACAGAATTCACACTGGAGAAAAACCTTATGAATGTGTTGAATGTGGGAAATCCTTCAGACACAGCTCAGCGCTTGTTCGACACCAGAGACTTCATGCTGGAGAATAAAATTTGAGATATAACATTGTGGAAAGATTTGTATGAAAATGCCAATCTCCTACCCTCCCCGAATTCTTAGAACTTTAAGACCCAGTCTTCAGCAGGGATGAATGTTCTGTATGTTGAGCAAGACACAAAGTATCCTGAAAGTTAAGAAAACAGACTCAGAACTAGGTAGTCTTGAGTTTGATGCCTTCTCTGCCACTTAATGGGTGTAAGACCAGATCCTCTCTGAGCCTGTTTTCCCTATCCTCCTCAAAAGTATAATGAGGGAAAAAAAAAAAGTATATTGTTATCTTGAGAATAAAATGAGTTGTATATAATAAATAACTGCCATTAATTGGTTTTGAGTTATAGATGTTCCAGAAATTATATAAATCTGGCTACTGAAAACAAGCAAAGTTCGGCATTAGATTTTGGTTCTTAATGTATTTTCAAAAAAACATTTTTTATTT
This sequence comes from Canis lupus dingo, assembly GCF_003254725.2. Classification (NCBI taxonomy): domain Eukaryota; kingdom Metazoa; phylum Chordata; class Mammalia; order Carnivora; family Canidae; genus Canis; species Canis lupus. The sequence continues at coordinate 43,807,613 of NC_064262.1, read as the reverse complement.
TTTTATTTTTTAAAGATTTATTTATTTATTCATGAGAGATACCCAAAGAGAGGCAGAGACATAGGCAGAGGGAAAAGCAGGCTCTCTCTGGGGAGCCCGATGTAGGACTCGATCCCAGGACCCTGGGATCATGACCTGAGCCAAAGGCAGATGCTCAACCACTGAGCCACCCAGACGTCCCCCATTTTTACTTTTTATTATTATTATTATGATTTTTATTTATTTATTCATAGAGACAGAGAGAGAGAGAGGCAGAGACACAGGCAGAGGGAGAAGCAGGCCCCATGCAGAGAGCCCGACGTGGGACCTGATCCAGGGTCTCCAGGATCACGCCCTGGGCTGCAGGTGGCGCTAAACCGCTGCACCACCGGGGCTGCCCTTTTTATTATTTTTTAAAGATTTTATTTATTCATGAGAGACACAGAGAGAGAGAGGCAGAGACATAGGCAGAGGGAGAAGTAGGCTTCCTATGGGGAGCCCAATGTGGGACTCAATCCCAGGACCTCAGGATCATGACCTGAGCCCAAAGTAGATGCTCAACCACTGAGCCACCCAGGTGTTCCCTGGTTTTGTTTTATTTTATTTATTTTATTTTATATATATATTTTTAAATATGGAACGCTTCACGAATTTGCGTGTCATCCTTGCACAGGGGCCATGCTAATCTTCTCTGTATCGTTCCAGTTTTAGTATATGTGCTGCCGAAGCGAGCACTGGTTTTATTTTTAAAAAACATTCTTGAAATTGGGCCATGATTTCATGCTTAATCTACAGAAATTTATTTAAACTATGTCCAGATTTAAGAAGAATACAATTTTTTTTTTTATTTATCATTTATGATAGTCACACAGAGAGAGAGGCAGAGACATAGGCAGAGGGAGAAGCAGGCTCCATGCACCGGGAGCCCGACGTGGGATTCGATCCCAGGTCTCCAGGATTGCGCCCTGGGCCAAAGGCAGGCGCCAAACCGCTGCGCCACCCAGGGATCCCAAGAAGAATACAATTTAAGACCAGTTTATTCTTGAGAAAATTCAGATTGAATCAGAGAAAAAAGGAAATTATTGGGATTTGAGCAGATCTTGTGAAGTATACTGCTGGGTACCCTGAAGAGCTTTCTTTGATTTGACACCTCCCGCTGTTGGACCTTATTTCACTTCAAGCTCTAGACCTCTCTTTCCATGAAAAAGGAAGTCTTGGTGATACTAACTGAATAAAAACTCATGTTGCAGGACCTTTGTGTGTTGGGCAGGGGGTCAGTGAGAAGTTATAGAATTATAAAGTGGGGTTGAAATAGAGGAGACCATAGGCATGTTGATTAGCATGTGGCTGTACTTGCTTGGAAATTTGTGAAACGGAATAAAGAAAATGTCACTTAAAAATGGAGTTGGGAAGCCAGAGAGGGGAGCTCACATATATCACACCTTACAGCCCTTTGCAGAAACAACAGAGCCATACCTTGCATTCCTAACAAGAAGCCTACTTTACTAACCCCCAGCAGGAAGAAGGAAGGTTTTCTCCTTGCCTGGCAACAGCCTAGCCAATGAGACTGTCACAACTCAGCCAATGAAAAAGCATTCCACTTCAAGCTCTCAGTATACTCCAATGGACATTTTATCACAACTCCACCAAATTCCCTCTTTCCTCTGTAAAAGAGCAATCCCCTCCTTGTTCTCCTGACTTGTCTATGGTTTTGTAGTAGCTTGTATATCCTGAATTGCAACTGTCTACTATTCTCAAACCCATGTTGCTGGTAAAATAACTGACTTTTATTTTTAAGGCTAATAAATTCTAGGAGCACAACACTAAGGAGCCTCTTAAGGGAAAAGGAGGGCAAGAGACATTGAATTCTCAAGTGTTAGCAAGTGGTACCACTGACCAACAACTTTTGGTTTATTCTTCTCATGTATCAAGTCCAGAATCCGTAGCTGGTGCAGCAGCTTCTTGAGGCATGCTATCAGGATCCAAGTGCCTTGAGTCTTTCCACTGTACCACCCAGAAAAAGGGTCTGCCTTCCTTAGGGCAAAAAATGGCACCAGTACTCCTAAGTTTCATGTACATGCTCTGGGATGTAGCAGGATGTAGCAAGGACAAAGTTTCATGCTTGCCAGACCTGCTTTCTTATATCAAACACCTGGTAGCTTTGTTAAGCAGACTTCTATTTGTATCTCTTTTTGTTATCAACTACAGTCAGCATGTTATACATTAGATCCTTATTTCTATCAAGATCATTTGTATTAGATCCTCACTTGTACAAGTTCCACTTTTATCTCTAAAATTGCCGGAGCTGTTATATGGCTACCTTTAGCAGGAGCTGGGGAACTATTCTTAACTAGGCACATTATCATCCTCATTCAAAGTGAGCTTCTGCTAATGTAGAAGATTCAATAGGTGCTCTGTTTAATGACAAAATCCTCTGTAGCAATTACGTTAAGTTTCTGAATTACTGATCTGGAAAAATGCTCACACTATAATGTCATGTGAGAAGCAGGAGAGAAAACATATACAATGTAATCTTAATTTTGTTTAAAAAATATAATTTACATACATACATACCCCACATGTGGGAGTTCCAAAATGTTAATAGTAGCTATTATCTACAAAGTTAGAATCATGTCAAAGAAGCATTGATAGACAAAATTTTTATCATACTAAATTTTTTCTGAATTCTCTGAACTTTCTATAATGAACCTTTATTATCTTTAAATAGAAAAAAAAATGTCACTTTAAAAAACACCCCATAAGCTCTTGAAGACTAAGTCCAAAATATTTACACTTATGCAATTTCATCTTCATTGTCAAAAGAAAGGAGGGAACTGTTTTTTATTTGCTTTTGTGAGTTCTTTTTAACTGAGTCCTGATTATTTATTTCATCTTCCTTTGCCTTCCTCTTTTTTGAGCTTGCTGTTAAACCTGAGTATTTTTCATCTGATGAACGCTTGACTGGTTTCCGATACATGATTCTTCCATCAACTGCAGCTGGTTCTTCATCTGCAGCAAAGACAAAGTTAAATAATTTTCTTCTCTCATTATTTTGTCTTTATTGGAGAGTCAAATGGCAAGAAAATCTCAGGTGGTTTTTAAGGATGTCCTGAGTTAATTCAGTCTGGTCTTCTCCACTGCTTCTAGCTACATACCCATAAAACATGTGGTCCTTTAATAAAAACTCACGTCCTGAAGTATTCCATCATATTGCCGGTCCCCAATTAATTACAATCAGGCTGTATTTTTAAGTATTATGAAAAGTGATTGTTTGGAACTCCAGCATTTTTACTTAAGGCAATGTAATAAATATCAGGAATAATGAAAACTATACCATGTAGCATACCACGGTTCAGGCACTGATTAAATACACCTCTGTTGACTAATCTGTAAACCTAACCACCTTTTTTTTTTTTTTTTTAAACAGGATGTTTTTATTTAGATTTGCACTCCTAACAACTCAGTAAGGTAGGTAACATAGTCCCCATTTTACTGATGAGGTTGCCAAGGCTCGGAGGTGAAATAACTTGTTCAAGATCACACATCTGGTATGTGTTAAAGCCAATGTTTGAACCTAGGACTATCTCTTTCAAACATTCCATATTATTACATAAGACAATTTCATATTCCAGGCTTCTTACATGGTTAGAAAAACCAGATTACTTCCAGACATACCTGCTTTGGCAGCTTTTATTTCTGCTTTAATTTTCATGACTTCTTCAACTGACAGGTCTCCTTTTTTTAAAACCACCACTTGGGGCTGTTCATCTTCTTTGTCACTGTGATCACCATCTTCATCTGGGAGCTGAAGCTGGGTTCTCTAGGGGAAAACACAAACACAATATGGAAGCTGCTAACCTTGAACCAAATATAAGTGTTCTCTGTGAGATGCTGTGATTACTAAGTGACAAGGATAACTTTATTCATTAAATATATTTGGCAATGAATTTTCAAGTAACTCTTAAGGGCCTAACCTTGCCACATTAGGGAAGAAGTCTACTTTCCAGTTATACTGGGCAGTGCCTGCCCGAAGGGATTAATTTCCATCTCAGCAGGACCCCAGCCTGCAGGTCCCAAAGTAGGGGATGGGGGGGCTCTGCTTCATGGACTGCCAGCATTCCCAGCCTCCTCAGGGCATGCTAAATCACACCAGTTCTTTCTGCTCTTCATCAACTGTTTTCACTTCCATCTCTTCTCAAAGTCTGACAAAAAAAAAAACAACAACAACAACAACAACAAAACACCAAAGTACTAAAAGGCAGTCTTTATTCCACCTTTGATGATCTTTCTTCCCTTCTAATAGTTTCAGTTTGGTGGGCATCTTATCAGCTTTTTTTCTAATAGTATAAAAATATGGAGTATAGGAAACATTCGGTATATACACAGGATATTGTACATATTACATGACTTGATTTCTTTTCTTTATAAAATTTCCCAAACATAAAAAAGTACAGAGAATACCAACAGAAACCATGTATTCACTATATACATGTAACAAGTGGTAACCTTTGGCCAGTTGATTCAGATTTTCGAAAAATGTCAGTTACTGAGACACCTGGGTGACTCAGTCAGTTAAGCCCTCTACCTTAGGCTCCCTGTTCAGTGGGGAGTCTGCTTTTCCCTCTCCCTCTGCCCCTCTTCTCTGCTTCTGATCTCTCTCTCAAAAAAAAAAAAAAAAAAAAAGTCAGATACCACACAAGCCCTTCTCTCCCAACGTTTTTACTCAAAAAAAAAAAAAAAATCTTTGTATAACACCTTGGAATTATTTATTAATACGGAATTATCTACTTTAAAAATCACTGCCTAGTATTTAATTGTGTATATGGTCATCTCATGGTTTATTTGACTGGTACCCTGTAAATACAAATTTTAGTGGTTTCTAGTTTTTTCCCCACTATGCTTTGTTTACTTTCTTCTACTATGCACTTGTTTTTGTTCACTTTCGTGAACTTATATGTAAGATAAATTCCTAGAAGTGGAAATGCTGGGTTGAAAGGAATGCATACCCACCACACGTTATTCAAGTAACTTGTTACTCCACCTCTCAAGAGTCCTGTCTCCCCAAACAGGGCAACAAAGCCCTCATGATCTGGCCTATGAACACAGCATTATTCTGTACCACAACCACAGGCTCTGGACACCAGCCAGGTTGGAAGACTGCAGATCCATGAACATATTATATTAGCTCCTCTGCCTCCCATCTCTGAACAAGTTCCAAGTGCCTAGAAACCCCATGGCCCCTGGTCCACACCAACTTGAGCTGCCTTATAGACTTAGATTTTTTAGAAGTACATTCCTAATGTCGCCTCATCTTCTTTCTCACACTGTGCATAGCTCATAGGGAGCATGTGCCAAACAGAGTTATCAATATTTTTCTGTTTCCACTAGGTGAGCTCCTTTGAGAGACACAGAGCTTGACAAACAGCAGGGATGATACAAGGAGTATTTGTTGGTTTACTCATGAATGACTAATAAGATGAAAAATGATGAACTACCTAAAGCCCCGGAGGGGAAGTCACTCACAGGCACATTCATTCATTTTGTCTATATCCGAAGTCTGCTCAATCATTTGACACAAGTGCATTCTCTTTAATAATATCCATGTTAGTGCACAGATTACTCATTGGTTTTGCCTATTTTTTTTTTCTGAAAGATTCCAATAAGTCATCACAAACTAGTAAATAAGTATTTTTCACCATAGAAATGGGAAAATAAAATAAAATCATTCCTGGGGTGCCTGGCTGGCTTAGTTGATAGAGCATGTGACTCTTGATCTTGGGATTTTGAGTTCAAGCCCACAATGGGTGTAGACATTACTTAAAAATAAAATCTTAAAAGAAACAAAGAAACAGTGGCTGCTCAAAGCCACTCTTGAATTAACTCTCAAGATGGTGAATAAGATAATTTAACTCAATTATGTAATTATTTCCCATGAAACTTATCTTTTTGCTAACAGATCACTAGAACAATGGTTATAATGCCAACCTAAGAGTACGGTTGGTTTCTCAACCACAGACATGGGGTGTCCCTTTATGGAAAAGTCTCTTAACTAGGGAAGTCTAAATAATTGATATGAATTGGAAAGTGCCCCTCTCCCCAAGTTTGTTGTTGTTGTTTATTTATTTATTTATTTATTTATTTATTTATTTATTTATTTATTTATTTATTATTTTTTAGACTTGGAGACTTGGCATTCCTTTTTTTTTTGTTTTTAAGATTTTATTTATTCATTCATGAGAGACACAGACAGAGAGAGAGAGGCAGAGGCACAGGCAGAGGGAGAAGCAGGCTCCATGCAGGGAGCCTGACATGGGACTCGATCCCGGGTTTCCAGGATCACGCCCTGGTCCGAAGGCGGCGCTAAACCGCTGAGCCACCCAGGCTGCCCTCTCCCCAAGTTTTATTTATTTTTTTTAAATTTTTATTTGTTTATGATAGTCACACATTGAGAGAGAGAGAGAGGCGGAGACATAGGCAGAGGGAGAAGCAGGCTCCATGCACCGGGAGCCCGATGTGGGATTTGATCACGGGTCTCCAGGATCGCGCCCTGGGCCAAAGGCAGGCGCTAAACCGCTGCGCCACCCAGGGATCCCTCTCCCCAAGTTTTAAAATAGCATTCCAAGCTAGAATCTTCAGGGTGTTAATTATTTACACATGATCATTACAAGAATCTCAAGCAAACCATAAAATTAGGTCTCATATTCTCCTCATTGCTAAATCTATGTCTCTTTCCTCAAATCTCATCCTTTGTCATCATTACTGGTTTGGGTCCTGGGAAATCAGTCACTCTCTGATCATGTTATCTCTAACCAAAAACGGCTCCTTGTTGCCTACTGAATAGGCCATGTGGCCTCCCTTCAACCAGTTCCTCAATCATCTCTACACAGTCCATGACTCGCTTTTTTAAAAAATTTTATTTTTAAACAATCTCTACACCCAGTATAGGGCTCAAACCTACAACCCTGAGATCAAGAGTCACATCCTACACTGACTGAGCCAGCCAGGTGCCCCACCGACTCACCATCTTTATACCTTTATCTACCCTTCCGGAATTCCATCTCTACTTGCTGTCCTACCCATGCTCAAGATTCAATCTAACTATCCCTTCCTCTGTGAAGCCTTCCCTGACAATAGTCAATGCAAATGGTCATCTACTACCTGGTGCCAGACACTGTGCCAGCTGCTGGGAAAACACAGAAAGATTAAGATACTAACTTGGAGAGTTTGATTTAGTGATGATGATACACAGGAGAGCAAGTAATTGCAATGCAAAATGATGACTATAACAGCTATGAACAACGTGAAGAGATAAACAGGAGAAGCAATGCTTTGGAGGAGTTTTGAAGAGGTTCACAGAGGTAGTAACCTGTGAAGGCAGAGATGAGACAGGCAGGAAAGTTTTAAAAGAATATGGTATTTTGGAGATTCATTTCTCTGTCCTTTCAGAGCCTAGCACAATGCCTGGTCTTAGCACATACTCACTGGGTTGAGTAATTTCACATAAGTCGATCTTGTTTCCTTTACAAAGCTCTAAGTGACTTGAGGAGTGGGTATTCGTGAAAGCACTAGACACAGTGCTAAATGAATCCTCTATGTCGCCACGCAACCCCTAAGCATAATAGTCTCTTCCTATTGAAAGCAGCAGGGCAGGTTCTGGTGTGAACCAATTAGCCCGAGAGCACTCAGAAGTTGATTATCACGAATCCCCATCCCTAAACTATTCAGGTGTTTCTCCTTCCTGAAGCTCCTCTTCTATTTAGATCCAGGATATTCTTAAACATGCTTTGAGGGGTGGAGATGGGGGGGAAGCAGGCAGTAAACAACAAAGCATAAAAACAGATCCAGGGCATTCTTCCAAAGATGCTTCAGACTTTCAGGCCTAGGACATCAGGTCATTTGATCGAGTGGCTTCGGTTTCTTTTATCTGGAAAACGGGACTAAGCTACTACTCGTCTTGCGAACTACAGGTTTTGGGATCAGCGAATAAGACAAGAGAGGAAAGGAATCTTTCTTAACCATCTACCAAGGACGAAGCGCTTTACCAGCATCAAGTCATTTTCAAGAATACAACAGCACTACGAGAAACGACAGACTCGCGGGCGTACGAGGCTGTAACTGAAGAAGACTAGCCTGGGGGCTGAGACCCACCCAGATTCCAGGCTGGGAGCAAGTGGGAGGAGGGACCTGTCAGCGCCTGGCCTCCAAGTCAAGACGGAACCCGGAAATGGCAGGGCGGCCCGGGTTTCTGAGGTCCCGCGACTGGCCTGGGCTCACCTTGGTTTCCACAGTGGGCCCTTCCCTGTAGCCGACACGTTCCTTGAAGCGGGCCAGGAACGCCGGCTCGGCTGGCCGCACGTACGAAACCTGGTTCCTCTTGCTCATGGCTGCTTCGGGGCAAACACAGGTTCCCGGCGCCGCCTGGAGATGGTACATTCGCGACGGCGCCTGCTTGTGACGTCACGTCGTCCCCGCCCCCGCCAGAGGCCGGGCAACATGGCGGCCTCCTTGCTGGCGTCAACGTCCGGCCCGAGCGCCAAATTCAAATTTGCGGCCATCTTGAGCGTGCAGAACCCCGGCGCGCTGCGCGGCTGAAGGTGGGAGTATCCGCCGCGTTGGTCTTGGGATCAAGCTGTGAGGGCGCCATGGCGCCGGGCTGCAAAAGTAAGTAAGGCGCTCAGGCTTCCTGAGTCCCAAATATAGTAAAGGATGGGGCTCCCCGCCCCCGGTTTCCCGGCTGAGCGTGAGGGACAGCAGTGGACTGAGCGGCGCGGAGCGTCTGGGACCTCTCTCTCCGTCCCTCCTACAGACAGCTGTCTTTCCTTCTCTCCGTGTATTGGCCCCACAGCACGAGCCAGGCACAGTTGTAGGCGCCTGGGCTGGGCAGTGACCCGGAGAGCCCTCCTCCAGGAGCCTGGCGCCCAGCCACCCGCTGGTTTCGTCCTTCCGTCCTCCGTTCTGCCGCTTCGTCGCTGCCCTGTTCCCGCGTCCTGCCTGGGGCCGTCCGTGTGCCCTTGCCCGAGGGCCTCACCACCTTCGGCGTATTTCCACATCCCTGGCAGTCCCGAAGGGGAGAACGGATTCTGTCCCAAGCGCGTCTTCCTCTTGTGGAGGAGGGCCTGCTGTAGAATCTCTAGATAAGCTCAGGATTAGCACAAATCCCTATTTTCTTCTCAAGGGACCTGTTCGTTTTCTTCTTGTTTTCTTGGAGAGGAGCACTGCCAATTTTTCCTTTTTTTTTTTTTTTTTTTAAGATTTTATTTATTTATTCGTGAGAGATACACAGAGGCAGAGACACAGGCAGAGGGAGAAAGAAGCATGCTGTCTGCGGGAAGCCGGATGCGGGACTCGATCCCAGGACGCCGGGATCACGACCTGAGAGGAAGGCAGACCCTCAACCACTGGGCCGCCCAGGCGTCCCCAATTTTTGCTTTTGATAAACCCTGTAATTTTCACTGATTTCTTGGTCTTTTGCCTTTCCGTGTACGTGCCTCATCTCTTACATTGCCTAATCCTTTAAGGAGTCTTGTTTTTTAAAGCTGATTTTGAGCTAACACATGGATCTCCCTGAATGATATGAATGTTAATGAGGAGAGGCCTATGTTAGAAGATTGAAGAAACTGAATTTTGTTTGGGGCTTTGATGAGACTTCCAACAACGTCGGTGCTTCAAGCTGTCAGTTGTAATTGTCTTCTGATAATATATTTTTTCTTTCATTTACTTTCTAGGCCATCACATCATTCACTGCCTACTCACTGTGCTCTCTCTTTCTGTCTAAAGTGTTTCTCTCCCTCTCTTTTTAAATTTTATTTATTTATTCACGAGAGACACAGAAAGAGCTAGAGGCAGAGACACAGGCAGAGGGAGAAGCAGGCCCCACACAGGGAGCTCCATGTGGGACTCAATCCCTGGCCGCCAGGATCACACCCTGGGCCGAAGGCAGGCGCCCAACTACTGAGCCACCCAGGGATCCCGGAAAGTATTTCTCTTCTATCGCCATTTTCAGTATTCAGGGGATATTAGCACACAAATTGGTATGTGTTTGGATTGAAATGTTCTCTAGGCTTTGTGCACAACCACAGTCTTTGTTTTGTAAATCTGGACTTAAGGACAATTGAGGGATTGCTGGGTGGCTCAGTGGTTGAGCGTCTACCTTCCCTGTGGTCCTGGGATCCAGTCCTGCATCCCGCTCCCTGCAGGGAGTCTGCTTCTCCCTCTGCCTGTATCTCGGCCTCTCTCTGTGTCTCTCATGAATACATAAATACAATCTTAAAAAAAAAATAAGATTTGATACCTGTGGTATAATTAGAGCATCTTGTTCACATAATGGAAAGTAACATTTATATGTCGCTGTCTATTAAAGTGCTCTGTCTTGTCTATGCACATCATTTTCTAGAAGTGGTGGGAACAAGGATATTCACAACTCCCCTGTATAAAAAATGGTGGTTTTCCATGGGGAACTTTTCTGTTCCTTGTAGTCTGTTAGCAACATTGAGGTTGATGACATCCAGGTGAATGCTGCTTGCATTCCCAGCAGTCCAGAGATTTGGCGCAGGAATTGGGGAACTCACCCGGTGCTGTCCACGACTTTTACTTTTGTGCCGATGAAGGTTATTTTTTGTGACACCTTTGGCACCGTGGGTTGCTGATCGTGAAATCAGAGAAACGAGAATGTGAAGTACAATCCCAATGAAATTGAGTTGAAGATTCTCTTTCAGGTCAAATGATCCATAGGTATTTATCTGGACTGCAGAATAAGTAAAGCAACTTTTGTTTTGTTTTAAGATTTTATTTATTTATTTACTTATTTATTTTTTATTTATTTATTTTTTATTTTTATTTATTTATTTATGAGAGACAGAGAGAGGGGTAGAGACACAGGCAGAGGGAGAAGCAGGCTCCATGCAGGGATCCTGATGTGGGACTTGATCCTGGGACTCCAGGATCACGCCCTGGACTGAAGGTAGGTGCTAAACTGCTGAGCCACCCAGGTGTCCCCAATCTTTTGGAAGGAAGATTGCGGGAAGACCCTTTTAAAACTTTACTGTTTTGTTGAGGATTTTTTTTTGAGGATTAATATACATACAGCAAAGGACATAAATCTTAAGACTACTATGCGATGAATTTTTACATATGAATACACTCTTGTCACTGCCACCAAGATCAAGAAATAGAATGGTTCCTATGCCCCAGAAAGTTCCCTGTGTTCCTTAGTTAACAACTACACTGATTTCTATCACCATTGACTAATTTTGCCTATTCTTGAACTTCATGTAAATGATATTTATTCTTTTTGTTCTGGCTTTTTACTAAATATTATGTCTGAGCACTGTTTTATCTGTTGGCTGTAGCAGCAGTTAATTCTTTTTCATTGTTGTTTAGTGTTCCATCATGTCAGTGTGCCACAATTTGTTTATTCCTTTGATGTACATTTGGGTTTCTAGATGAGTTATTATGAATAAAGCTGCTGTAAATATTCATCATATTTTAAGTTTAGATGGATTGAGGACTTGAGAGCTAAAAGAATTTTACAGCAAATGCCTATCAAGGACCTTTGTGTCAACATTTTACAGCAGCTATGTGATAGATTTTTATACTCTTAAACCTTTGCTTAAGATACAGCATACTGAGGTGGTTAAGAGTGTGAGCTCTGGATCCTGAATGTCTGGGTTCAAATGGCAGCATTTCTCAGTGATGGCATTGCCTCAGAACTCAACGAATCTTAATGCAGAACTATCTACCTCTGTGCAATTTTTTTGTTTTATTTCACTATTGGCTTACTAACTTAGCTTTTTTCCTTTCTTTAGTAAACATTTCGTTTTAGAGTAATTTTAGGTTTACAGAAAAGTTGTAACACATGTTCATCCAGTATCTTCTTGACTCAACTCGACCACCAGGTGCTATATTGGATTCCCCTTCCCTGCCTTTCAGGCTTGAAACTCCAGGGAGTTGAGTTGGGGCAGTTGAAGCCACTCACTGCCTTTATTTCCCACTCACTTTACTGTGCTGTTGTTCAGTGTCTGAAACTTGTTGTATGTATTTTCCCAGTTTCCGAGTAACTTAAGACAGGCCAGTAAATGTAGTCCCTGTTACTCCATCATGGCCTTAAGTAGAAGTCTGGATCTATTTTTGGTTCATCCTTACCCCTAGGGTGTGGCCTTTCTGTGTTCCCTTCGAAAGCATGGGCATTTATTAGGGCCCTGAACCCCAAATTTTGTTTCTCTCATCTGAGTCTATTCAAAACTCTGCCCAAAATCTCAGCCTCTTAGCTGCAGCTCGCAGAATCGTAATCTCTTTGAAGGAAGAAGCAGCCTCAGATGTTGCGCTCACATCTCTGGACTTGTGTTCCCTCTTGGGTTTTGGCTCTGTATTTGCTGACCGCCTTGGCAGGTCACCAGTGCTGTCAGGTAGATAAGTTTTCTATACTTTTTCTGCTTCCTGGGTGCTTACAGGCAGGAGGGTTGGCCTGAAGTAAACTCATCCTCTAGTTCTGGGCTGTCCCTAGTAAGGAAGGCCTTACTGTAATAAATTCAGTCTTATTCCAGGACAGAAAAAAAAAAAATCTGTATCTGAGAAAGCATAAAAAATAGAAATAAGTTTAAAATATGTCTATTATCATAAAGAAAGGTTAAAACTACAATTTAGTGTAATTTTTAAAAAATCTGCTATGCTCCTGCTTAGCATCTCAACTCCTGATTTTACTAATGCTAACATGTGGTGGCTTGAACCTTTCAATTTTAAGTGGTTAAAAAAAAAAAAGCTTATGTAAAAATGTGTTTTCTGCTGTCACCTTGAGGATTCATTGTTGTAGATGATAGTTGTCTTAGTCTGTTTGGGCTGCTCTAACAAAAATAACAAACTGGTAGCTTTTAAACAATGTTCATTTATTTCTGACAGTTCTGGAGTCTGAGAAGTCTATGATGATGGTATCTGCATATCTATGTTTGGTGAGGGCCCACTTCCTCACTGAGGCTCTCTTTTTGCTGTAATCTCATGTGGTGGAAGGGAAGAGCTACCTGGGGTGTCTTTTATAAGGACCCTAATGTCAATCATGAGGGTCCTGCCTTCATGACCTAATCACTTTCCCCGCCACCTCCTAATACCACACCCTGAAAGTTAGGATTTCACCATACTAATTATAGGGAGATACAAACATACCATAGCAGTGATAAAGGGATTACTTAACATCATTTGTATAGAATTATTAAAGATTGGTTGACTGTTTTTAGCATGGTACATTGCCTTTATTTTTTTTACTTTTTATTTATTTTTTATTTTTGAAAGATTATTTATTTATTTGAGAGGGACAGAGAAAGAGCTGGGGCAGAGGGAAAGGGAGAAGCAGACTCCCCACTGAGCAGGGCACCTGACTCTGGGCTCTATCCAAGGACTCTGAGATCATGACCTGAGCCAAAGACAGACACTTAACAGACTGAGCCTCCCAGATGCCCAATAGTGCCCTCTTGATAAATTGAGGTGCAGGTTCCTGTTTGAACTGCCTCCTCCTAAAACTCCCAAAACCTTCTGAATATCTGCCTGACTCAAGCCTTTGTATTTTTTGCTTACCTTTTCTGCTGTCTGGGTATGTGACCCTAGCTCACATCATCTATTTTAATCTTTTTTCTCTTTCTCCAGCTCTTCGTAAGGATCAGACTTCAGCTTTCCTAACAGGAAAGCCTTCCTTTTGTATTCTGGCATTCTCATTTGTTTTTATTTTTGCAGAAGATACAGAAGGACTGTTGCTTTGCTGCCAGCTCTTGTAGAAACTGTGAAGAGCAGGTGGGGAATTGGGCAATCTGGTCTATTTCCCACTTCACAGACATTCATTTGCTTGAGGGAATAGCTGGAAAGGGTAGTTTCCAGAACACTTGTTCTGTGGTGAATATTTACTTTGAGCTTCTGTGCTGTGAAATGAAGAATAGAAATAAACAATAGAAAGAATTGAAATTAAGTGTTTGTGGGGTGTTTTGTTTTGTTTTTTGCTGATGTCCTAGTATTAATTTATTCAAAGATATTTACTGTGTGTTCACTGTGTGTCAGGCACTGCTCTAGGCAATGTAAACAGTTAATTTGGAGGAGAAAGAGTAAACTAATATATATTATTATGGCAGTAAGTCCATAATAGGGCCAGGAAAGGGAGTTAGAGTGATAGGTGAGTAAGTGGTGAGATCAGCTGGTGTTTCCCACCATGTGAGGTTTTGGAATGCCTTATTGAGAAGACAATACTTGAGTAAATGCCCAAAGAAATGTTCCAGGGACCCTGGGTGGCTCAGTGGTTGGGCACCTACCTTCCACTCAAGTCATGATTCTGGAATCAGGGATGGAGTCCTGCATCAGGCTCCCTGCAAGGAACCTGCTTCTCCCTCTGCCTATGTCTCTGTCTCTCTCTCTCTCTCTGTATCTCTCATGAATAAATAAATAAAATCTTAAAAAAGAAAGAAAGAGAAAGAAAGAAAAAAGAAAGAAATGTTCCAGGCAGAAGATACAGCACGTGTAAAGGTACTGAAGTGTAACACGTTCTAGAAATTACAAGAAATCTAGTTTGGTTGTAGTGGAACAAGGAATGTAATAGGAAATGAGTTGTGGAAGTGGTAATGGGGGGAGGCAGGGTCACTAGATCATGTAGGTTCCTATAAGCTGTTGTAAGAACTTTGCTTTTTACTCTGAGATGGACAACCATTGCAGAGTTTTGAACAGAGGAATGACTTGCTATGATACACACATATCCTTATTTATTTTAATAGCTTTTAATTTTGCTATAATTTAAATTTGCAGAAAAATTGTGAGAGTAGTACAAAGAATTCTTGTGTAATACTCTTCACTCGTATTAACCACTTTCCAGTTTGCCACATTTGCCTTATCCTTCTCTTTCCCTTCTCCCTCACCCTCCTGATTGTGTGTGTATACACATATTTTTTATGAGCCATTTGAGAGTAAAATGGGGACATCATGTGCCTTTACCACGAAATATTTCAGTGAGTAATTTCTATGGATAGGTGTATTCTGTTGGCTAATCACATTGCAGTGATTGAAATAAAAAATTTTACATTGACATAATACTGTTATCTAATACACAGTCTATATTTTACTTTTATCCAGTGTCTCAATGATTTATTTTAGTCTTTTTTCTCTAGAACCAGATTTCTCATTGCATTTAGTACTGATGTCTGACATGTTTTAGCAGTTTGAATGAGATGTATGTCCGATACCATACCATCTGTATAAAGTGTAAAGTGGTTTTTAGTATATTCACAGATATGTGCAACCATCAGCATAGTCCATTAGAACATTTTCATCACCTCAAAAGAAATCTCATACCTTCAGCTCTCCCTCTCCCCACCTCTCTTTCTTCCATCAGACCTAAGTAACAACTACTCTCTCTTCTTATTCAAAGTAGGTTAGTGAAGTCTCCAGCTGTTATTGTTGAATTGTCTGTTTCTCTATACTTTTCTGTCCGTTTTCCCTTTGTATATTTTGGTGATATTAGGTGAATATATGTTTGTATCTGTATTATCATCCTGAAGGATTGATCTTTGTATCATTATAAAATGTCCCTCTTATTTATCTCTTTATCGACTTTTTTGTGTGGTTTTTAAAAATCTGTTTTGTCCAATAGCTACTGCAGCCTTCTTGTGGTTGCTATTTGGGTGAGATGTCTTTTTCATTGTTTACTTTCAGTGTATTTTTATCTTTGAATCTAGAGTGAGTTTCCTGTAGGTAGTGTATAGTTGGAGAATGTTTTCTCAAGTAGTCTGACAGTCTCTGCCTTTTAATTAGGTTATTTAATCCATTCACATGTTATTGATATAGTTGGATTTACATGTGCCATTTTACTTTTTGTTTTCCATGTGTCTCACAACTTTTATGTTCTGTTCTTCACTGCTTTACTGCTTTTTCTTTTTCAGATTTTTGTTTTTTTAAGCAGTTGCTCTAGGGTTTTAACATGCACATCTTATCAGAATCAGCATCAGATTTATACTAGTTTAATTCCAGTGATAATAAACATTACTCTTGGGCAGCTCCGGTGGCTCAGTGGTTTAGCGCTGCCTTAAGCCTAGGGCGTGATCCTGGACACCTGGGATCGAGTCCCACGTCCAGCTCCCTGCATGGAGCCTGCTTCTCCCTCTGCCTGTGTCTCTGTCTCTCTCTCTGTGTCTCTCATGAATAAATAAAATCTTAAAAATAAATAAATAAATAAACATTACTCTTTTGTAGCTCTATTCCCTCTCACCCCCTTTAGGTATTATTGTTAAACATACTGTATTTATTAATGTTATAAACCTAAGAATACATTACTGTAATTATTACTTTACCAACATTAGTCATTTCCTCAGGCCAGTACAGCTTTGCTCCTACCTACCTCATATGTATATTTCATTCCTATATGTTGTAGACCCAACAATACATTATGTACATTTTATTTTATTTGGTTTTTTAAAGCTTTTTTTTTTTTTTTTTTTTTTTAAGTAGTATCTACAACTGATGTGGGGCTAAAATTCACAACTCTGAGATCATTTCAATGCTTTAAAAGTCCATTAAAAGGGGGCGCCTGGGTGGCTCAGTTAAGCGTCTGTCTTCAGCTCAGGTCATGATCCTGGGGTCCTGGGATTGAGCCCTACATTGGACTCTGCTCAGTGGGGAGTCTGCTACTCCCTCTCTCTCCACCCCTCCCCCTGCTCATTGTGCTTACTCCCTCATGCTGATGTTATATATCTCTCTCAAATAAAATCTTAAAAAAATAAAAGTAAAAGTCAAGAGAAAAGAGGAGGAAAAAATAGGCATTTCTATGTCTTCAATAATTGCATAATTACCTTTCCCTGGTGCTCTTTGATTTTTCATGTGGATTCAGGTCACCATCTGAATGTCCCCTACTTTGAGACAGGAGGACTCCCTTTACCACATTCTTGAAAGGTGGGTCTGCCAGCAGCAAATTCTCTCTCAGATTCCTTCTGGCTTCCTTTGTTTATGCTGAGAAGTCAGCTGTGAAGGTAAACAAAGATTTTTTTTTTCCCTTCTCTTCCATCTTCACCATGTTTACCATGATATGTCACTTTGTGGATCTCTGTGTTTATCCTGTGTGGAATTCATTGAACTTCCTGGATGTGTACATTATTTTTCCGTGAATTTGGAAAGTTTTTGGTTATCATATCTCTGAATTTTTTTCTGCTGTTTATCTTTTCTCCTGGTCCTCCTCATTACATGTATATTGGTGTGTTTAATGATGTCCCACCTTTTTCTGAGGCTTGCTTTACTTTCCTTTATTCTTTTTTCTGTCCTTTGGCTTATATAGTCTCTATTGATCTGTCTTGAAGCTTGCTTATTTTTTTTTCTGCCAGTTCATATATACTGTTGAGTCCTTCTAGTGAATTTTTGTTTCAGTTATTGTACTTTTTGAATTGTAGAGGTTCAGTTTTTCAAATTAATGTCTATCTCTGTTCTCTGTTTGGTGGGATATTGTTATTATACCTTCCATTAATGCTTTAGTTAGGATTTCCTTCAGTTCTGTAAACATGTTTAAATGGTTACTTTGAGATCTCCCAACATCTGGATGCTATCTTAGGCAGTTTTTGTTGCCAGCTTTTTTTTTCCTGCTTCATGGCTCATATTTTCTTGTTTCTTTGAATGCCTGGCATTTTTTTTGGTTCAATACTTAACCTCTTAAAGGGTTTTTTTGTTTTTGTTTTTGTTTTGTTGTTGTTGTTTATTTATTCATGAGAGGCAGAGACACAGGCAGAGGGAAAAGCAGGCTCCATGCAGGGAGCCCGACGTGGGACTCCATCCCAGGTCTCCAGGATCACTCATGCTCTGGGCTGAAGGCGGTGCTAAACCGCTGAGCCACCTGGGCTCCTAGATAATAAATTATAGCAGCTTTGGATACTGATCTCTCTACCCTCTCAGGGTTGTTATTTGCTTGTTTGTTTATTTATTTATTTTAAGATTTTATTTATTCATGAACCACGGGGTGGGGGGAGCAGGCTCCATGTAGGGAGCCCAACGTGGGACTTGATCCCTGGTCTCCAGGATTACGCCCTGGGCTGAAGGCCGCGCTAAACCACTGAGCCACCTGGGCTGCCCCTGCTTGTTTGTTTAATGACTGACTGGATCATTTTAGTGACCTCTCTTTCCCTCTCATGGCGTTAAGCTCTGATGTTGCTCCTCAACTTTGGGTATGCTCACAGTCACCCTGATGACAGTGTTTTTGGTGGGGATCTCTCCCTGACTACACTTAGTTTTTTTTTTTTTTTTTTTTTTTTTAATTTTTATTTATTTATGATAGAGAGAGAGAGAGAGAGAGGCAGAGACAGGCAGAGACACAGGCAGAGGGAGAAGCAGGCTCCATGCACCGGGAGCCCGATGTGGGATTCGATCCCGGGTCTCCAGAATCGCGCCCTGGGCCAAAGGCAGGTGCCAAACCGCTGCGCCACCCAGGGATCCCCTACACTTAGTTCTTAAACTTCAGGAATACTAGCTGATTGCGCTGTTTTGAACAGTGCCTAAAAATTGCCCTACAAATTAATCTAGTTAGACTCTTCACACCCCTTTTTTGTGTGGAGAGGGGCAAAGAGAGGGAGAGAGAAAATCTTAAGCAGGCTCCATGCTCTGCTGGGGCCCTACGTGGGCCTCGGTCTCATGACCCTGAGATCATGACCTGAGCCGAAACCCAGAATTAGATGTTTAATTGACTGAGCCACCCAAGAGCCCCGGACTCTTGCCCCTTTGACAGAAGTTTCTGAGGTCTGGTTTGATACTTGTGTTGACCCCAGTAAAGCTGCTCTCAGCTGTCTGATGCCCAGTTCTCTCCTGCAAATTAATAGGCCAGTGGTGTTTTTTGTACCTCCTGATTGCCTCTCATACAACCTTCATTGTTCTTGAGTGTGTTATTAGGCTTGAACTTTTCTCCATGCTCTGTTGGAAATGAGGTCAGCTCCTGAGCTAAGCTATCTGCTTTGTGGTCTGTTTTCCCTGAGGCAAGATCTCTGATCCTCGGCTCTGGAGCTGGGGATGGAGACAATGACAGTCTTCTTTCAGAGTGATGCCTCTGCTCTGGTTGCTGAGTGTTGGGGAGTGAATGTGTGTGTGTATGTGCAGCCTGGCATTCCCTTGACTTCCCTCTCCTAGTGGAGAACCACTTATTGCCTCATGAGCCTGACCAAGGGTAGATCAGAGTACCAGTGTTTTCAGTACACTATGTCCAAGGTACAGTCTCATTCTACAAGTGGAGGCTGGGTGGGAGAAGGGAATCCCACCTCTCAACCATATTTTTTGGGATTTAGCTTCAGCAACAGGCAGCTGGCTGGAGGTGGAATGAGAAACTGATCACCTGTTCCTGGAAAGAAAACCCTCCAAATGGGAGCTGAGGGGAGGGGGGGAGAATGTCTGTGTTCTTGGCTGTGCTGTTTGGAGTAGTCACCCAACTTGCTGAGCTGGAAAAGAGGGAGTGATCTTGGTTCAAGTACCATAGACTCTCACATTTGTTGTGGAATTTTCATAGATCTTCTTGACTAGGTGTTTTTTCATTTGGCTATTTACCTTTATGGCTGGTTCTAGAGAGCTTAAGTGTTTGTTGTTTTGTTTTGTTTTTTTATTTCACCAGTTTTCCTGGGCAGTGGGTCAATGGAGTTCCTCATGTGGTCATGCTGGAAGTTGATGTCTGAGTTCTTTTTTAACAAAATCATTCTCCCTTCTGGGTTGATAACAGGTGGGACTCTGGGGATGAGGGAGAGAGTAAGAGAAGCAGGAGACTGTTGTCATAACTCAAATAAGGGGTGTTGCTGGCTTGATTCCATAGCAGTGGATTTGACCTGAAGTTGTAGGATTCTGGATGTGTTGAAGGTAGAGCCAAAGATTGGCTAACAGGTTGGATATGAAGTATGAGAAAGAAAGGGGTCAGAGCTGACTCCCAAAATTTGGCCTGAGCAACTAGAGGGATGGAGTTTTCTGGATGCCTGGGTGGCACGTCAGTTAAGTGTCCAGCTCTTGGTTTCAGCTTTTGGTCATGATCTTAGGGTCCTGAGATCGAGCCCTGTGTCAGGCTCCTTGGTCAGCAAGGAGTCTGTTTAAGACTTTCTCTCCCTCTCCCCTGTCCCTCCCTGCTGGTAGCTCACTCTTTCTCTCTCTCTCTTTCTCAAGTAAATAAATCTTAAAGAAAAAAGGAGAGAGAAAGACAAAGAAAGATGGAATTGTCATTAATTGAGTTGGGAGAAGCATGTTTGGGGTGGGAGTAGGGTGATCAGTTGTTCAGTTTTGGACATTGAGACATTGACCATGGGGCATCCAATTGGAAATGTCAGGTAGGAAGTTAGATTTGAGGGTCTAGTGCTTAAAGTGGTCCAGGGAGGTTTAAATTTGAGACTCACCAACATATGCTTAGCATTTAAAACCATGAGCTTGGGTGTCATCACCAACTGAGTGGATGCAGATAGAATAGAAGGAAGATCAAGCCTGGGCCCTGGAGTGCCCTGCTGTCAAGAGGTCAGGGAGCTGAGGAGACAGGAGTTGTCAGCAACAGAAGATCAGGCTAGATAAGAATGAGATTTTTATAGTACAATTTTAAATGCCTATAGTAACTTCTTGTTTTTTTTTCTAGCTGAGTTACGCAACGTGACAAATTGTCAGTCTAACCAAACAAGGTAAGGAAAAATATCGTTGATGAGACCAAAAGAATTAGGGATATAGTATTCCTGAAACAACCATTTAGCACAGTAAGGGGTACTTGTTTCAGAATTAAGCTTGGTCCTCAGCTACCTGGAAATCTGGAAACCTCACACTTCCTCCCCAAAACTTCACCCATCCTCTCACCTTTGAGGCTAAAAGATGGAATTGGTAACCGTTCTTCCTTGGGGGTGATTTATTACTGCTACTAAGAAGGAAATCAGACAAGCAGTGCCTGAAGCTCCATGGAATCAACTCCCTTTGAGCTGATTTCAAATAAAAGCTTATGAAGATGAGTATTATGAAACAAATCTGTAAAGGGTGTGAGTCATGTGAGACTCTTTTAGAAGAAGTAAATGTAAGTGGGTAGATTTGGGGCTTTGTTGGGGAAACTCAGTATGGAAACATTAGAGGCAATATGAAACTCAGATCCCTTTTTAGTTTTCCCCCACTAAACTTAGGCTGGAACATTTTTTGTCTTTAGTAATGAAGGTGATGCCATCAAAGTTTTTGTGCGAATTCGTCCACTTACAGAAGGTTCTGGATCAGCTGATGGAGAGCAAAACTTATGCTTATCTGTGCTTTCCTCTACCACTCTCCGGCTACACTCCAACCCTGAGCCCAAGACCTTCACATTTGATCATGTTGCAGACATGCAAACCACTCAGGTATGATAATTTTGGAAACTCCATTTGGATAAGATTCTGTTATTTGTGAGGATTTCATTTCTGGTTTCTTTGGTTTGATTTCAGATAAGGACACTCAAACATTTTATATAAATATTTAGATTTAATATATTTTAAAATATTTTAAACTTAATTTTATTATTTTTCTTCCTTCATCAAACTTTGTGCCAGAATGACAAACCTGCTCTTTTTTTTTTTTTTTCAACACTTCCTTTGCTCCTTTTCATTTCGCACCGCATCCAGGATAGGGGCAGTGAGGCCCAAAGCAAGGGCTTCTCCAGCTTCATGTCCCCTAGCCCCTGATATGCACTGATAAAGGGCAGGGGTCCTGGAAGGCTCAGTGTCTTCAAGAGTCATGCATCAGCTTTGGGACAAACTCGCTTTACTTTCACTCACCATTCAGTGATAGAGGTTAGTGGAGGTGTATTTTTCAGAGCCGCTTGGATGATTGATAAGTATAGTTGAACTTCCTAGTTGAGGGGAGAGTATCTTAGTTGTGGCTGCTATAACAAAAATATCAAAAACTAAGTGACTTAAACAGCAAACATTTATTTCTTACTATTCTGGAGGTTGGGAATTCTAAGATCCAGGCTAGGATACCCAGTGTCTGGTAAGGACCTGCTTCCTGGCTTGCCACAGTTACCTTCTCACTGTAGAGGGAGAGAGAAAACAAATTCTTTCTCGTCTCTTAGAATGTCAGAAAGGCACTACTCCCATCATGAGGGCTCTACCTTTTGACCTTATCTTCCAAAAGCCCCATCTCCAAATACTATCACATTGGGGATTAGTGTTTCAACATACAAATTTTGGGAAGGACATAAATATTCAAACCATAGAAGAGAGTAACAGGTTTAAGATTACTATGATGTCAGTAGCTATTTCTAATTAAGGGCAATTTAGTTAAGATCTAGTTAGCACTATCTGTTAGAACTTTCTTTAATGAGGGAAATGTTCAGGGCAGCCCCGGTGGCTCAGTGGTTTAGCGCCGCCTGCAGCCTGGGGTGTGATCCTGGAGACCCTGGATCAAGTCCCACATAGAGCTTCCTGCATGGAGCCTGCTTCTCCTTCTGCCTGTGTCTCTGCCTCTCTGCCTGCCCCCCCCCCCCCGCCTCTGAATAAATAAGAAATTAAAAAAAAATGTTTCAAAAAATAAATCAGTTAAAAAAAGGGAAATGTTCTATATCTGTGCTGTCCATTACAGTAGCCTCTAGTCACATGTGGCTACTTAAGTTTGAATTTATGAAGCTTAAAGAAAATCTAAAGTTTAGTTTTTCAGAGACATTAACTGCATGTGGCTATTGAGCACTTGAAATGTGGCTACTGCATCTAAGGACCTGACTTTTACATTTTATTTAATTTTAATTTCTTTGAATTTAAATAGCCACATGATGGCTAATGGCTACTGTATTGGATATCATAGATCTTGATTATTCCCTTACACCCATGGGTATTTTTGGGTGAGATATCTAAATCTTTAGATCTTTTTTCGTTTAGGACATGGATGGTCAATGGAAATATAAAGTTAGTCACATATAATTTAAAATTTTCTAGTAGTCAGGTCATCTGGGTGGCTCAGTTGGTTAAGCATCTGCCTTTGGCTCAGGTCATGATTCCAGGGTCTTGGGATCAAGAGTGCTACGTTGGGCTCTCAGCTCAGCAGGGAGCCTGATTCTCCCTCTCCCTCTCTCTTCCAGCTATGTATTTGATGCAAAGACGAGTATAATATTAGCATGCAACGTGCTGAACAAAATTCTGTGTAAATTGTAGATATAAGCTTTATTTTTTATTTCTTTTTTTTTTTTTTAAGATTTTATTTATTTATTCATGAGAGACACAGAGAGAGAGGCAGAGACATAGGCAGAGGGAGAAGCAGGCTCCATGCAGGGAGCCTGATACGGGACTTGATCCTGGGATTCCAGGATGACGCCCTGAGCCGAAGGCAGACGTATAACTGCTGAGCCACCCAGGTGTCCCTAGATATAAGCTTTAAATCTATAATTGTATATGAGCTTAGTGGACATAATTGTCTAATGTTTTTCATTTTAGGTATTTTAGCCTTTTTTCTATTGTGATTGTAATTTTCACATTATCACAAGCGTTGAAAAATTTAAGCACTATTTTTATTCTGTTTTAGAATGTAGTTTAAGAAAAATGTTTTCATTTCTATGAAATGTTAAAATGGTTGATGTTTACATTTGTAGGAGTCTGTGTTCTCAACTGTGGCCAAGGGCATTGTGGAATCTTGCATGAGCGGTTATAATGGTACCATCTTTGCATAGTAAGTTCCTGGCTATGTCCTTATACAAAGATACAATAGTAAGTGCTTCTGTTCATTTCCTATGGCTGTTGTAATCAATTACCACAAACTTAGTGGTTTGAAACAATACAAATTTATTATCTTTCAGTTCTGTACGTCTGAAGTCTGACATGAGTCTCCTGAGCTATAATAAAAGTGTTGGCAGGGCTGTGTCCCTTTCTGGAGGCTCTGGGGGAGAATTCCATTTCCTTCCCTTCTCCAACTTTTAGAGGCAACTCAAATTGCTTGGCTACAGCTCTCTTTATCTTTGAAGCCAACAACATGCAACCCTCTGACTCTTCTTCCTTAATCACTTCTCCCTCTGACAATGGCTGGGACATGTTCCCTTATTTAATTTTAATTAATTAATTAATTAATTAATTAAGATTTTATTTATTTATTCATGAGAGGCACAGAGAGAGAGAGAGGCAGAGACACAGGCAGAGGGAGAAGCAGGCTCCATGCTGGGAACCGGACATAGGACTCGATTCCAGGTCTCCAGGATCACACCTTGGGCAGAAGGTGGCGCTAAACCGCTGAGCCACCCCTGTTGCCCATGTTCCCTAATTTTAGATATGTGTGATTAAATTGGCCCCACCTGGATAATCAAGATGGAGGGGATTTTATTTATTTATTTATTTATTTATTTATTTATTTATTTATTTAAAATTTTTATTTATTTATGATAGTCACACACAGAGAGAGAGAGGCAGAGACATAGGCAGAGGAGAAGCAGGCTCCATGCACCGGGAGCCCGATGTGGGATTCGATCCCAGGTCTCCAGGATCGTGCCCTGGGCCAAAGGCAGGTGCTAAACTGCTGCACCACCCAGAGATCCCCGATGGAGGGGATTTTAAACTCCACCTCCTGGAGAGAATTATTTGGAATTCTTCTGTGAAGAACATTTGTCTCTTCTCCCCCATTTATTTAATTCTACTTATAGTCCAATAAATTATTTTTATCTTATTGTTCATATTGCCTGGCCATTAGGAGCGATTTGAGGTTGGTTTCTGTGTCCCTTTGAAATGTCACATGCTTTTGCTTGAGCACTTCCTTACTTTATGATGCTACAGGCTGCTCCTGGCTCATCTGTATTTTCCTTGCCCTAAGCCTAGACTCAGCCATTTTGCCAAGGAGCCCTGGTTCCTTTTATTGGAGAATAGTATTTAGAAACTAAAATGTGGGCACTAGGTGTGTTTATTGATTGTTCCTGGAGTGTCCTTACTTCTAGGTCTTCTCAGCAGACAGCTAGGTGTTATATGTGTATATACTAAGTCATATATACAGACATATCTGTAATGTTTCTGTATGCATCCATTTGTATACACATTAAGCTAAGCATGAGTTCATGCTTATGTCTCTGACTCTAATCAGGGTTTAGAATCCACATGGGTTTGTTCTAACCTTTGTTTTTTATCTGTAACTTGCTTGCTGGCAGTGAGAACCCTGGCTCCCACTTTCTATCATCCCTTTGCTTATTTGTTCAACCTCAATATACACATAAGGCTCTTTCATAATTGTTATCTATATTTCCTGAGAAACAAATTTATAAACAAGTGCAGTGTTGGGACGCCTGGGTGGCTCAGCGGTTGGGTGTCTGCCTTCGGCTCAGAGCATGATCCTGGGGTCCAGGAATCAAGTCCCACATGGGGCTCCCTGCATGGAGCCTGCTTCTCCCTCTGTCTGTGTCTCTGCCTCTCTCTCTCTCTGTGTCCCTCATGAATAAATAAATAAAATCTTTAAAAACAAACAAGTACAGTGTTAATGTACAGTTTGTGTGTGTGTGTTTTGCCTTACAAATTCCAGTCAAAACCTCCATTTCTAGAGTTACTTAGGTCAGCTTCTTTGCTGCCCACCACTTCAGTGCAGTTATGTCACACACTTGTAATGTAGTTAAGTGGGTTCCATCCTGGGACCGCCAACATCCTGTTTGCTGTGGGTTTTTTTTTTTTTTTTTTTTTTTTAAGATTTTATTTATTTTTTCATGAGAGATACAGAGAGATTGAGAGAAGCAGGCTCCATGCGGGGAGCCTGATGTTGGACTCAGTCCTGGGACTCCAGGATCACACCCTGGGACAAAGGCAGGTGCTCAACTGCTGAGCCATCCAGGCATCCTGTGTTTGATGTGTTTTGCTTATTTTTTAGTTTGCATTCCTGGAAGTTCACCCTTTGTGATACACAGGTAACATAGTATTTTGACAGATGCAGAGGGTCATATATTTACCACTCCAGCACTGAAGAGGACAGGTCCTTCACCTTAAAAGTTTCCCGTTTGTTCCGCTTATAACCAGCCACTCTCCTTTCGCCTAACCCCTGGTATCTAGGGTACACTAATATATTTTCCATTCCTTTAGTTGTACCTTTTCCAGTGTCATTATAATGAAATCCTACAATATATACCCTTTTGGATCTGGCTGTTTTCTCTTAGTGAAAATGCATTTAGGATGTGCCTGTGTTGTTGCATGCATCAACAACTTTTTTCCTTTTTTTATTTCTCTAAATAGTATTTTATTGTGTGTATGTATGTATCATGTCACGGTGGGATATTGGGAAAAGTTTTCAATTACCAATAATCACACCTCAGATAAACCTCATTGGCTATGATACTGCCACTGTGCAAAGCTGTATAGATGTATCATAATCTGTCTATCCATTTCCCTGTGAAAGGATATCTTAGTTGCTTCCGGTTTTTAGTGATTATGAATACATTTTTTTTAAGATTTTATTTATACATGAGAGACATTCAGAAAGAGGGAGAGGAGCAGAGACACAGGTAGAGGGAGAAGAGAAGAGAGAGAGAGGCAGAGACATAGGTAGAGGGAGAAGCAGGCTCCATGCAGGGAGCCTCACGTGGGACTCGATCCTGGGTCTCCAGGATTAGGCCCTGGGCTAAAGGTGAGCCACCCAGGCTGCCCGATTATGAATAAGTTGTTACAAATGTTTGAATATTGTTTTTTGTGTGAACATAAATTTTCAAATCGTTTAAGTAAGTGTGTAGGAATGCAATTGCTGGACCATATGGTAAGTCTGTGATTAGCCTTATGAGAAACTGCCAAATTGTTTTCCAAATGTATACTTAAAGTGAGTCATGATCCTGAATTTTTCTTTTCTTTTTTTTTTTTTATCCTGAATTTCTAAATGTTGGTAGTCTTGAAATACTGCTATTGATTTAATGTTGGAATGTAACATGGAGGTCCAAAAAACATTGTGACCTTGCCGATTAATTATACAATGTAAATTTTAGTAGTATTTCAGATATATTTCACAAATAGGGATATAATTAGTATAATTTTTTCTTTCTTAGCAGTAGCCTTTCAAATTTTATTTAGAACTAGAGCTTTTTAACAGAATGTAGTGAATTACATAAGACATTTAAGCGGCTGATCCTTTTTGTGTGCTCTTGTTTTGTTGATAATTGGCTCAAGGCACAAGAAAATAAAAAACATTAAAAAGTGTAAACTTTAGGCTCATATTGCATATACATCCTTGAAAATTTGCCTTCACTTTTCAGTTCAGGGAAACTAAATATTTTCTCTTTAATGGTGAGGCAGATGCCCATTTTCTCATCTGTCTTCTCAAGAGAATAAAAGATTTTTTTCACAGAATATTTTGAGTGGTAAAGTTCAAAAATGAATTTGAAACAGCCACAGTTACCAGAGATTATATTATATTTACAACTGTTATCTTTGAAGGCTTTGTAGGTATCCTAATTATGTTTAATTTGTGACATATTCACTACTAACTTAATGAAAGTTGCTTTCGTCAGAAAAAGGTAGAAATGACAAATGCTTAGAGAGGAATGAGTGTGTGGATTATTGGTTGGGGAACATACTTTCTGGTTTACCTAAGATAGTCCCAATCCTTTTTTTTTTTTTTTTAATTATTATTTATTTATGATAGGCAGACAGTGAGAGAGAGAGGCAGAGACACAGGCAGAGGGAGATAGTCCCAATTCTATGGCATTATTGATAGTGTCCCTTTCACTCCCAAGTAGGAGACTCAAGAGTAACCATTTCTCTTTCTGAGTTACTAAAGACCTTTTTTTCTAGTTCTAAAGGGAAGAGGTATTAAATAAATAGTAGATCATACTGGGTTTTTTGTTTGTTTTGTTTTATCTTCTGGGGCATTTAAACAAAAACTGAATTCAAAATTTTTTTGTGTTTGTGCTGTGAATCCAAGCTAAAGACATTTCACACCCTGATGGACATCTATTTTTAACATAAGCATTTTTATTTTTAGTTGTTACTCTTGTTTCTTGGCATAATGGAGAAGATATGGCCTACATATAAAATCAGGCCTATAGCTTGAGGAATTTTTAAATTGCTTTATTTTTTATTTTTATTTTTAAAGATTTTATTTATTTATTCATGAGAGAAACAGAGACACAGAGATACAGGCAGAGGAAGAAGCAGGCTCCATGCAGGGGGCCCGACTTGGGACTCATCCCAGGTCTCCAGGATCACGTCCTGGGCTGAAGGTGGCGCTAAACCGCTGAGCCACCCGGGCTACCCTGAATTGCTTTATTTTAATTTTAATTTTTTAAAGATTTTATTCATTTATTCATGAGAGACACAGAGAGAGAAGCAGAGACACAGGCAGAGGGAAAAGCAGGCTCCATGCAGGGAGACTGACATGGGACTTGATCCCGGGTCTCCAGGATCACACCCTGGGCTGAAGGTGGCGCTAAACTGCTGAGTCATCTGGGCTGTCCTTGCTTTATTTTTAAACGAAGGCATTTTAGTATCATTGTAGTATCTTTAATGGCAGAATTTAGGAAAGAAATTGGTAAATTATTTAGAATAAACTGGAAACAAAATTCAGTTGCTTCTGGTTAAATGAATTATACATGGATGGAATACAATGTATCTATTAAAAATAATGAGGTAGACTTCTATTTACTGGCTTAGGAAAATATCTGAGATGGACAAAACAGATTGCAGAGGAGTAATGAGGAGCATCATTTCAGTTTTGTAAATAAAAATGAAAACTCTGATGTCTGTGTTTGTATAATCCTGAAGCATTGGGGCAGCCCGGGTGGCTCAGCAGTTTAGCGCCACCTTCAGCCCACGGCCTGATCCTGGAGACCTGGGATCGAGTCCCACGTCGGGCTCCCTGCATGGAGCCTGCTTCTCCCTCTGCCTGTGTCTCTGCTTCTCTCTCTCTCTCTCTCTCTGTCTCTCATGAATAAATAAATAAAACCTTAAAAAAAAATCCTGAAGCATTACCAGACAATTATTTTTAAAGATTTTATTTATTTAGGGATTCCTAGGTGGCGCAGCGGTTTGGCACCTGCCTTTGGCCCAGGGCACGATCCTGGAGACCTGGGATCGAATCCCACGTCAGGCTCCCGGTGCATGGAGCCTGCTTCTCCCTCTGCCTGTGTCTCTGCCTCTCTCTCTCTCTCTCTGTGCCTATCGTAAATTAAATTAAAAAAAAAAAGATTTTATTTATTTATTTGACAGTGGGAGTGCACAAGTAGGGGGAGTGGGAGAGGGAGTGGCAGGGAGATTGATGTGGGGCTTGATACCAGGACTCTGGGATCATGACCTGAGCCTAAGGTAGGTGCTTAGCCCACTAAGCCATTCAGGTGCCCTGCATTACCAGATAATTAACAGTGTAGGAGAGAAAGAAAATGAATCATTCATTCACTTATGTAATATAATTTTAAAAATATTTTGTTTATTTGGGAGAGACAGAGTGAGCACAAGTGGAGAGGGAGAAGCAGACTCCCCACTAAGTGGGGAACCCATGACCCAGCGTGATCCCAGAACGCGAGACCATGACCTGAACCACTGTCAGATGCTTATTAATCAACTGAGCCACCCAAGTGCTCCATTTTTTTTTTTTTTTTTTTAAGTAAGTTCTCTGCTCAACATGGGGCTTGAACTCATTACCCTGAGATCAAGAGTTGCATGCTCTACTGACAGGCAGGCTCCCCTACCTAATATAATTTTTAAAAAGAAAAATAAAAAAAAAAAAGAAAAAGAAAAATAAGATTTTTGTGGGAAAAATTTGCACTGGTAGACCATATTAAAATAGGAGGGTAAAAAAAGTAAAAATAAAATAAAATAGGAGGATAGCCTTTTAAGTTTCATGTGTAAAAATAATGTATAAAACATTTGTTTTTACAGTGGACAAACAGGCTCAGGGAAAACATTTACAATGATGGGTAAGTGAATGAAAGATTATTATTTCCTTAATTTTTTTTTAAGATTTTATTTATTTATTCATGATATAGAGAGAGACAGGCAGAGGGAGAAGCAGGCTCCATGCCTGGAGCCCGACACAGGACTCCATCCCAGGACTCCAGGATCACGCCTGGGCCAAAGGCAGGCGCTGAATCGCTGAGCCACCCAGGAATCCCCTTATTTCCTTAATTTACTCTTAATTTACTCTTTCTGCAATAATAGCACCTAGGCACCTAGTACATTTTGGGAGAAGGCATACTTTCTGTATACAATTCTGACCTCATAAAAGTAGGGGTATTTCCCAGGCTTCTGTTAGATTGTAAATTCTATGATAGCAAAGTCCATGTTTGCACCTATGTTCCTAGTCAATGCTCAGCACAGAATAGATGCTCCATAGTTTTTGAATTGGATTTAATGACTTTTTATATATTTATAAATCTGTATCATTACCACCCAGATCAAGATTCCCAGTCAGTAACTACCTTACCTCCTTCCCCTGAAGTATATATTACTCTCACTTCTCTGTCATCATTAGTTTGCTTGTTTTTAAACTTCTGCAAATGAAGTTTTACTGTATATACTCTTTTATATCTGAGTTCTTCCTCTCAGCATTATCACCGGTGTTGTTGCATGTCATTTCTGTGTAATGTGTTATTGTATGGATATGCCACGTTTTCCACTCTAGTGCTGATAGACATTTGGACTATCTCCAGATTTAGACTGTATGAATGAATAATGAGACCATGACCGCTTTTTCTTGTATGTGTTTTGTAAAGTTCATTTCTGTTGGATACATATCCAGGAGTGGAATTGCTGAATCATAGATCCATGTATATTAGCTTTAGTAGATAGTGTCATGATAGATATGGAAGTTCTCTGAACTCCCATCCTTTTTTGGTGTTATTATCAGATATTAAAATTTTAGCCATTCTGCAGTACGTGTAGTATTATCTCACTTTGTTTTTGTTTGCAGTTCCCTGATGTCTGTAGACAGCTGAGCACCTTTCATGTATTTATTGGACATTTGAACAGCCTCTCTGTAAAAAGGCCATTCAAGCTTTTTTTCTCCCATTTAAAAAATAAGTTTGTCTTTTTCCTACTCACTTGTGGGGATTTTTTATAAAATAGGTTAACCTGTTAGCCCTTTCTGTTTATAGGTAACAAATTTTATTTTAGGTTTTTCATTTGTCTTTTCAGTTAAGGTTTTTTCTTTTGCTCAAGTTTTTTATTTTCTTGTGGTTGAATTTCGGTTGTCTTTTTTTTTTTTTTTTTTTTAAATTTCTGAATTGTGAGTTGTAGTCAGAAAGAGTGTTACTGAGTGAAATAAGAAGGAACCGTGAGACTCTGATCTTCCAGGAAGTAGGCTCTGAGTTGGGAACATGCTCAAGAGTGTTCAAAGAACAACAAAAAAAACCCCATGGGACTAAAGGAGTTTCCAGAATAAGGGGCTAGTAGGGAGGGAAATTGCAGTTATACCTTGAGGCCAGGTCATGTAGGACATAGGAGAAATTTGGGATTTTGTGAGTGGGATGTGAAGTCATTGGAATGTGGTTGTTTTTTTTTAAACTACATGATGTGATGTATAATTAAAAGGATTACTCAAGCGGATGAATGGAATAGACTAGGAA
This sequence comes from Canis lupus dingo, assembly GCF_003254725.2. NCBI lineage: Eukaryota > Metazoa > Chordata > Mammalia > Carnivora > Canidae > Canis > Canis lupus. The sequence goes on along the minus strand of NC_064262.1, from coordinate 43,776,187 downwards.
GGGCTAGAATAGAAGTAGGATGAGGAGCTGAGGCATAGAGGAGACAGGAGATGATGAAGATAACTGTAAAGAATATGCTGAATATCTTTGTATATTATTTAATGGAAGATGTTATAAAATTATCTGCATACTCTTCTATTATTTGTCATCTTTGTTTATTTACTTGCGGTTTTCCAGCTCTTTTATATATGTATATTTTAGGTACCGTTTACAAGGGCCATTTTTTTTTAAGATTTATTTTAGAGAAAGAGTCAGTGCAGGGGTGTGGGGGAGGGGCAGAGAGAAAGAATCGCAAACAGCCTTCTTGCTGAGCATGGAGCCCAATGCATGGCTCGATCCCAGAACCCCGAGATTATGACCTGAGCTGAAACCAAGAGTCGGAGACTCATCTGACTGTGCCACCCAGATGCCCCTTCAAGTGCCATTTAAAATATTCCAGGTTGTAGCACATCAAAACAGCTTTAGTGGCTATTATGGGTCCTTCCTTCAGTCCCATTGATAGGCAAGTTCTGTTCCATTTCTCAGACTAAAATTTAAATTGTTTGGGGGTACGAAGAAGGAATTGTTTATACAATGTGTCATCTTCTGTATAAATTTCCTTTCAGTATTGCCATTTTGAAGGACTGTTATGGAATAAAGATGAATAGCTACATATGTATTTTTTTTTCCTTTTCTTTAGGACCATCTGAATCTGATCATTTTTCTCATAACCTGAGAGGAGTAATCCCACGAAGTTTTGAATATTTGTTTTCCTTAATTGATCGTGAAAAAGAGAAGGTAAAACTTGTAAAAAAATAAAGTGGTTCTGTGAAAATCTAGGTTTGAGCAGTTAGCTGCTAATAATTATCTCATAACATAGAGGGTTATAGATGATACCCTACAATGTGGATAGGCGAGTGTGGCATAGGAAAAACCTTCTCAGTTCTTAAGAAAAAATGAAGGATTCTGAGGTTGTTTGTTTGTTTGTTTTTTTAGGTATCAGATGCTCAACAGATTGAGCTATCCAGATGCCCCATGAAATTTTTTTTTTTTAAGGATTTTATTTATTCATGAGAGACCCACAGAGAGAAGGAGAGAGGCAGAGACATAGGCAGAGGGAGAAGCAGGCTCTATGCAGGAAACCTGATGTGGGACTCGATCCGGGAACTCCAGGATCACGCCCTGGGCCAAAGGCAGGTGCTAAACTGCTGAGCCACCCAGGCGTCCCAGGTTTTTAATTTTTACTAAAAATTTTTAGTTTCTAAATCTTGCATCCTCTGTGAACTCAGAATAAAAGAAGAATGTAGTACTTCTTAGGCTCTCAGATTTTTCAAGAGAGAAAGTGTAAAGAAAATCTTAACTGAGGATAACAGATTCATTAAGCCCTGTCACCTACCTTCACATAGGTTCATAGTTGACTGCAGGTGTCCCTAGATCCTCAGGGTGCCCATAGTGATAGGCCCATCCTTTGCCTCCTCAGTAGCACTTTCTACCACCTGACCATAATTTGCTTATTTCTTTTTTTGTTTGTTTAAATAGTGTGCTGGATTCTCTTTTTTTTTATTTTATTTTTAAAGATTTTATTTATTTATTCATGAGAGACACAGAGAGAGAGAAGCAGAGACACAGCCAGAGGGAGAAGCAGGCTCCATGAAGAGAGCCTGATGTGGGACTCGATCCTGGGACTCCAGGATCATGCCTTTGCATGCCCGAAGGCAGGCACTAAACCTCTAAGTCACCCAGGGTCCTCAATTTGCTTGTTTCATACATGATATGACTCTGTCATCCTGGTGATGTGGGCTTCCCTCTTTTTTTTTAAGATTTTTATTTATTTATTCATAGAGACACAGAGAAAGGGAGAGACACAGGCAGAGGGAGAAGCAGGCTCCACGCAGGGAGCCTGACATGGGACTCGATCCCGGGTCTCCAGGATCACACCCCGGGCTGCAGGCAGTGCCAAACCTCTGTGCCACTGGGGCCGCCCTTCCCTCTTTCCTTGGCTCTCAGGTTGGGCTTTCCTCATGATTGTGCTTATTTAGCTTGGTGAATTCCATGTTTGGGAGCCCTTAGTGTAACATGTTCCATTCCCTGTGTACCAAGGAGAACGATATATAACATTGGCTCACCATTTGCTCCTTTGCAGAAACTATCCATCACCTTTGCTGTTAGACATGCACCTTGGGTACCAGTGAAAGAAGTTGAGCACCCTGCATTCCTGTGGTTAAAAATCCTAGAGAGAGCATTTTGAGATCAATATTTAGCCTTTTAAAGAATATAACCCTTGTTTCAAGTAAAACTTTCCAAGGAAGTATAGTATATGACAGATAAAAATGGAATAACTCTTATCACAAGGAAAAAATTTGTAGCTGTACGGTGATAGGTGTTAACTAGGCTTATGGCAATTCTTTCTCAACATATTTGTTGAATCAGTATGTTGTACACCTGAAACTAATATGATGTTGTATGTCAGTGATACCTCAGTTTAAGAAGGTGGAATTGCCCATCTCGACTGCCCACCTCCCTGTCTTGCTTCTAAGTCGCCTCTGGAGACCTAGGCCTCCTGGGATCAATTTGGTGCTGCCTTAAGATGTAACAATGTTACATCCAGTTACCTAGGATTTTTTTTTTTTTTTTTTTTTTTTTTTTACCTAGATTTTTAACTGGCTTTTAGGTACCTTTTTTTTTTTTTTCTTTCAGAGAGAGAGAGTGAGAGGCAGAGGGAGAAGCAGGCTCCATGCAGGAAGCCTGATGAGGGACTCAATCCCGGGTCTCTAGGATCACACCCTGGGCTGCAGGTGGCGCTAAACCGCTGCACCACCAGGGCTGCCCAGGTACCTTGTATTGTGTAAGGGATAACGTTTTAGGAAATATACACCTTACTAGGCACATGAAAGGGTGATGCTCATAAAAGATAGGGATGAACTCATGAAAAGAGTGTGTCTAAACAAGCTTTTACTTTCCAGGCTGGAGCTGGAAAGAGTTTCCTTTGTAAATGCTCCTTTATTGAAATCTACAATGAGCAGATCTATGACCTACTGGACTCTGCATCAGCTGGTCTGTACTTAAGGGAGCACATCAAGAAGGGAGTCTTTGTTGTTGGTGCAGTGGAGCAGGCAGTGACCTCAGCTGCTGAAGCCTATCAGGTACCCTACCCTGAGCAATTTGATCTATAACCAACATTGTATGCTGTGAAAAGCACCTTGATCTCAAAACAAGCAAGAATTGAACATTAAATGTAATTTTACAAAGGCATGACATAGAATGTTCACGAGAAGAAAAAAGAATATGACTGTTTTATAGATTTTTCCTTAGTTAAAATAGAACTTTGAGCCTCTTGATTTTGCATTATTTTGGTGCCATTCATTCCAGTCAGGCACCCTGTAACTCATGGCTGGAGGGTAGGGACAGAGCACAGTTTGTTAGTGTGGTATTTCTTCGGTGGTTCTTCCTGGGAGCTGCCCCTTTGAGGAGCTTCTGGGATTGCTGCTTTTTAAACCAGCTGGCTGTTCTCTTTCCTTTATTTTCTACCTTTGTTTACTTGTTAGGTGTCGAAAGCCAATTTATTTATTTATTTATTTATTTATTTATTTATTTATTTAATTAATTAATTATAGTCACAGAGAGAGAGAGAGAGAGGCAGAGACACAGGCAGAGGGAGAAGCAGGCTCCATGCACCGGAAGCCCAATGTGGGATTCAATCCCGAGTCTCCAGGATTGCGCCCTGGGCCAAAGGCAGGTGCCAAACCGCTGCGCCACCCAGAGATCCCGAAAGCCAACCTCTTTTGAACACTCAGCTCAGAGCAAACAAAGCTCTTGACAGGAATTTACGAAATACACCCATTTTATCTGGCCAGTTTTTTTTTTTTTTAAAGATTTTATTTATTCATGAATGAAGCGGAGACATAGGCGGAGGGAGAAGCAGGCTCCCCACAGGGAACCCAATTCGAGACTCGATCCCAAGATCCCAGGATCTTGACCCGAGCCAAATGCTCAAAGGCAAATGCTCAAACACTGAGCCACCCAGGTGCCCTAGCCAGTTGATTTTAAACAGTTTTTTATCATGTAATATTTGGTACATACCAAATACTGCCACATGCATTTAAATTACTAAGCTTAATGTTAAAATGAACTTGGACTATCTTAAGAGAACTCAAGACCCAGATGTCACCAGTACTATCCTGTCTATCTGTGTGTCCTTCCCTACCTCATGTGCCTGGCTCCTTCCTAAATGTAAACACTATCCTGAATGTCCTGATCATTTCCTTCCACTTTTATTTATTTTAAATTTTTTAAATTTTTTTTTAATTCTTATTTATTTATGATAGTCACAGAGAGAGAGAGGCAGAGAAACAGGCAGAGGGAAAAGCAGGCTCCATGCACCGGGAGCCCGACGTGGGATTCGATCCCGGCTCTCCAGGATCGCGTCCTGGGCCAAAGGCAGGCGCTAAACCGCTGCGCCACCCAGGGATCCCTCCTTCCACTTTTAAATCACATATATTAGTTTTTCTGAAAATGTTGGTTTTGCCTGTTTTTGAGTTTTTTTTTTTTTTAAGTAATTTTTTTTAAATTTTTATTTATTTATGATAGGCACACAGTGAGAGAGAGAGAGAGAGAGAGGCAGAGACACAGGCAGAGGGAGAAGCAGGCTCCATGCACCGGGAGCTCGACGTGGGATTCGATCCCGGGTCTCCATGATCGCGCCCTGGGCCAAAGGCAGGCGCCAAACCGCTGCGCCACCCAGGGATCCCTGTTTTTGAGTTTTAATGAATTATGTGTGTTTAGCCTTCTATAACCTTTTTTTTTTTTTTTTTTAAGATTTTTATTTATTCATTCATGATAGAGAGACAGAGAGAGGCAGACACAGGCAGACGGAGAAGTAGGCTCCATGTCGGGAGCCTGATGTGGGACTCGATCCCGGGACTCCAGGATCACGCCCTGGGCCAAAGGCAGGCGCCAAACCGCTGAGCCACCCAGGGATCCCCTTCTATAACCTTTTATTTATTTATTTATTTGTTTGTTTGTTTGTTTGTTTGTTTATTTATGATAGTCACACAGAGAGAGGCAGAGACGCAGGCAGAGGGAGAAGCAGGCTCTATGCACCGGGAGCCCGACGTGGGATTCGATCCGGGTCTCCAGGATCGCACCCTGGGCCAAAGGCAGGCGCTAAACCGCTGTGCCACCCAGGGATCCCCCCCTTCTATAACCTTTTAAAACTCAACAATGTTTATGAAATTTATCCATGTTGCGTTTCACATCATTGCTGTATAATTCATTGTATGAACATTTGTGTGTGTGTGTGTGTAAATACGTATGTATATATCATAGTGTGTTTTATTTAGTCTTCTAGCTTCAAACACATCTCCTAATTCAAACTTCTTAAACTGTGACTCTCATGTAAGATATAGGTTTTACATGTGACCCAGTGTGTGTTGTGTGTGTATGTGTGTGTATGTGTACATGCGTACATACACATACTTAAATAATGTTGAGATTTTGATTGGAATTGCATTGCAGTTAGACCAGTTTGGAGAGATTGGCATCTTTACAGTATTGAGTCTATACGTGAACATGGTATGTCTCTTCATTTATTTAGGTCTTTAATGTCTTGTAATCCAATAATTTTCACCATAAAAGTCTTACCTTTTTTTTTTTTTTTTGTTAGCTTTATTCCCAATATACCTTATATTTTTGCTCTTGTAGAAGGTAATCTCTTATATTTTATTTATTTATTTATTTATTTATCTTTATTTATTTTAAAAAAATATTTATTTATTCATGAGAGACACAGAGAGAGAGGCAGAGACACAGGCAGAGGGAGAAGTAGGCTCCATGCAAGGAGCCCGATGTGGGACTCGAACCTGGGAATCCGGGATCATGCCATGAGCCAAAGGCAGGCACTCAAGTGCTGAGCCACTCAGGCGTCCCAGTAATCTCTTTTTTAAATTGTATTTTGTTTGGTGTGTATAGAAATGTAGTTAATATTTATGGAATACTTTTATATTCCACTACCTTTATGTCTTAATAAAAATCAAGAGTGTGTGTTAAATTTTTTCAGGTAATTTTTTCTACCTCAGTTGAGGTGATTGTGTGGTTTCCCTCATTCATCATGTTAACGTGATAAAATATTAGATTATATTTGTCAATATTTTATTTAGGATTTTTTGTCAGTATTAAAGATTGAGATCAGGATCCCTGGGTGGCGCAGCGGTTTGGCGCCTGCCTTTGGCCCAGGGCGCCATCTTGGAGACCCGGGATCGAATCCCACGTCAGGCTCTCAGTGCATGGAGCCTGCTTCTCCCTCTGCCTATGTCTCTGCCTCTCTCTCTCTCTCTCTCTCTGTGACTATCATAAATAAATAAAAAATTAAAAAAAAAAAAAGAAAAAAAAAAGATTGAGATCAACCTGTGATTCCTTTTTTCCTACTCTTTTTGTTTATTATCCCCTTTGTCTTTTCTGAAAGTCTGTATGATTGGAATGACTTGTTCTTAAAAATCATTCATTTCCTAAAATCATCTGGGCCTTGTGTTCTGTGAAAAGATTTCTAGCTACCAGTTGAAAATTCTGTATTAGAGTTGTGCAGGCATTTTACCTCTTCTTGGGTCAGAAGTTTCAGGAAGTTTTTAATTTTATTCCTAGAAAATTTTAGTTTCCTCTCAGTTTTCAAATATGTTGGCTTTTTTTTTTTTAAGATTTTATTTATTTATTCATGACAGAGAGAGAGGCAGAGACATGTAGAGGGAGAAGCAGGCTCCATGCAGGGTGCCCGATGTGGGACTCGATCCCAGGACTCCAAGATCACACCCTGGGCCGAAGGCAGGCGCCAAACCACTGAGCTACCCAGGGATCCCTAAAATTTATTTATCATGTTGATTCTTAATTGCAATGGTACCAGAATATGGCCTCATGCAATGTTTGGTTTTTAAGATTTATTGAAAAATGATTTATGAATTAATATAGTGGCCAGTTTTATAAGCGTGTGCATGAGAAGAATGTATATCCTTGAATATAGGCTTTTACATTTTTACTAATTTTTTTTTTTGTCTATATAATCTATCAGCTTAAAATGGCTGTTGTGTCACTTGGAAGTTGTGGCAATTTTCCTTTTGCCTAGGTCCTGTCTGGAGGATGGAGAAATAGACGTGTAGCATCAACATCAATGAATAGAGAGTCTTCTAGGTCTCATGCGGTCTTTACAATTACAGTAGAGTCAATGGAGAAAAGCAATGAAACTGTGAATATACGGACCTCCTTACTCAATCTGGTGGATTTAGCAGGATCTGAAAGGCAAAAAGACACCCATGCAGAAGGGATGAGGTTAAAGGTAAGAATGGAATTATGATCTTCAACTCGTGTGTAAGTTAGTTACTAGAAGTTAGTACCAAGGTAAGTGTGTGGCGGTTACAAAGGAATGAGAAAATGCTCCCATTCTAAAGGTGTAGGAATTTTTGTTGCGGGATAAGGACATTAAACATACAGTGGGATAGAACAAGTCTATCGGTAGCCAGAGTATTTGAATTCATGCCAGAAGAGATGATAGTACAAATATCTGCCAGAGTCAGAGGAAGAAGGGACTGGACTCCTTGGGGGAAGCATGGAAAAAAGTAGTTCTTGAGTTGAGTTCTCAAAGGGGGCAGGATTTGGATTGGTAGAGAGGAATAGGGACTACATGCCTGACAGGGGGACATCTTAAGGGTCATTATGGATGCTGAGTGAGTATGACATTTGGCATTTCAGCATGGATCAATGGGATTGGGTTTGAGGTGCAAGCCGGCCCGGGTCACTGAGGACCAGGAGTGTCAGGCCAGGTTTGCACTCAACTCTCTAAACACTTGGAAACACTGAAAAGTTTTGAGTGATTTCACATAAAAGCCTTTTTTATAGAAGCTTATTCATTTGGCCCACCACTGCCAGATTCATGAGAGGAGAGCCTAGAGAAAAAGGGCAGCTGTGCTGGTTAATATTTTAGGAGGAGGGCAAGGACGTAGTCCTAGGCTAAGGGATTGGCAGTGGAACCTGAGGTTCTTGGAGTATGTATTTCTAGTGTGTATATATATACTATATGTGCATATATATATGTATTGTGATCTGTATTATCAGTAAAATGTGTGGATACTATAGTTGAAGGTATATGAGGGCTAGGAGTAGAGTGTCGGAAACAAGGGAGGACAGTCTACTTTTTCATGGAAAGTGAGGATTTAAGCCTCCTGATGTTTTAGGCAGTTTCAGGCAGTCTTAGGCTCATGTTTCTATTTATTTATTTATTTATTCATTTATTCATTCATTCATTCCTTTATTTATTTATTTATTTATTTATTTATTTATTTATGATAGTCACAGAGAGAGAGAGGCAGAGACACAGGCAGAGGGAGAAGCAGGCTCCATGCACTGGGAGCCCGACGTGGGATTCGATCCCGGGTCTCCAGGATCGCGCCCTGGGCCAAAGGCAGGCGCCAAACCGCTGCGCCACCCAGGGATCCCAGGCTCATGTTTCTATTGAGACATGAAACAAAGAGAAATAACCAGTGTTTGTAATAGGACATGTGCTTGGCCAGTTTCAAGTGTTTCATGTGTATTAGCTCATTTAACCTTCCCAACATCTCTGGGAAGTAGGTACTGTTATTTTTTCTATCTTAGAGGAACAGGAGTGAAATTATCCAGGGGCACACACCTAGGAGTAGATCTGGAAGTCAAGCAGAAGTAGTCCAACTCTACAGACAGTGCTGCTAACACCTTTCTTTCTTTTTTTTTTTTTTTTTTTTTTTAATTTTTTTAGTTATTTATGATAGTCACACACAGAGAGAGAGAGAGAGAGAGAGGCAGAGACACAGGTAGAGGGAGAAGCAGGCTCCATGCACCGGGAGCCCGACGTGGGATTTGATCCTGGGTCTTTAGGATCGCGCCCTGGGCCAAAGGCAGGCGCCAAACTGCTGTGCCACCCAGGGATCCCTGCTAACACCTTTCTGATTTACTGACTGCTAAAATAGACAGCGGCACTTGAATTCAGAGCATCTTGCTTGATAATATGCACTTTTTCTCTTTTTTTTTCTGTACTCCCACCACTGCAGACTCAGTTATTGAAGTATGATAACTACAGTAAAAACCCAGTGTAACTTATTTAATCCCAATATTTTTCCCTCCCCAAACCACTTTTTTTTTTTTTTTTTTAATTTGACAGAGAGAGAGCGGGCGCACAAGTTGGCAGAGTAGCAGGCAGAGGAAGAGTGCGAGGCAGGCTCCCCATTGAGCAGACAGCCTGATGCAGGTCTCGAATCCAGGACCTTCCGATTATGACCTGAACCAAAGGCAGACATTTAACCAACTGAGCCACCCAGGCACCCCCCACTAAACCACTTTTTAAAAGAGTTTTATTATAATTTACAAAATTACACTGACCTCTTGTAATAAGTTCATCAGTGACTTTGTGGGACATGGAGTGGGATATTAGTTATCACACTGTTTTAATGTTGCAAATATTTTAATATAAAAGGATTAAAATATATGCCTATTACTACTATGCACTACTCCAACCTTTTTCTTTATTCTTTTCTAGCTTTTATACCTACCTATAGGTCGATTTAAAACTATTAGAATCATGAGGTGGCTTTTTTTCCATCACATAATTTTTGCATTTGTCTTCGAATACTAAAATTGCAGTGTGTGGGGGTGCCTATGTGGCTCAATTGGTTAAGTGTCTGCCTTCAGCTCAGGTCATGATCCTAGGATCCAGCCCCATGTTGGGCTCTCTGCACAGTGGGGATCCTGCTTCTTCCTTTCCTCCCTGTTTGGGCTCTCTCATGATATCTCTGTCTCTTTCTCTCAAAAAAATAAAATCTTAAAAAAAAAAATTCAGTGTATGTCAAATAGGAAAAGTTAGGAGATAGTTGAGGATATTTTTCTGCTGAAAAATCAGTTATACTTAATAATATTGTCCTTACTTGACTTTCTATTCAAAATTCACTGCTAGGCTTATTTTAATTTAAAATACTAAAATGAAAGCAGTACACCTCAATTTTTGTTCTTTTTCCCCTTAGGAGGCAGGAAACATAAACCGGTCTTTGAGCTGCCTGGGCCAAGTGATTACTGCGCTTGTCGATGTGGGTAATGGGAAACAGAGGCACGTTTGCTACAGAGACTCCAAACTTACCTTCTTACTTCGGGTAAAGTAGATCATTGGCTTCCTGGGCCCTCTTTTTGGTTATGCTCACTATGGTTGGTTGTCATGTAATCTCTCAGTCTTAGTGGTAAGAATATCCATTTTCTTTGCTTACCAAAGATCTTGTGGTTTCTCCCCTGAAAATGTGTATTATTCGTATCATTAAACAGGATTCCCTTGGCGGTAATGCCAAAACAGCCATAATTGCTAACATTCATCCTGGATCCAGGTGTTTTGGGGAAACCCTGTCAACGCTTAATTTTGCTCAAAGAGCCAAGCTGATTAAAAATAAGGTAAAATACTGAGTACAATTAAGTAAATTAGAAAAATACTTGTGTCTCACTTTAATGATTGCCCTAATTATTAACACTAGCTTATATTTATTTCTCTGTGAAAGCCTAACTTTAAGCAAGATTTCTATTTCATCTTTTCTAGCTTTCTCTATTGCTCAAGTAGTTTGAGATTTAGATAAGGTCTTATTGTTGGTATTGTTTGGCTTATTTTTTCTTGAAGGCAGAGTTTTTCCTTTCTAAATTGGGTTGGAGACTAAATTTATTTACCTGTTAAACCATACTATCAGAGTTGTGTGTCTGTGTCTATATGTGTGTGTGTGTGTGTGGTGGGCTTCACTATACAGTTTGATATTGACAAGCTTTGTCTTTTAAGTTGTTGATACCTCCAAGGATCCCTATTTTTCTAATATATAAGAAGCTTCCTTGATATTTGTGTACACTAGTGGTCAGAAAAGTTCTTCAATAAAGGTAAATATTTGAGGCTTCTTGGACTGTATAGTGTCTGTCCCGGCTACTGAGCTCTGCCTTGGTGATGAGAAAGCAGCCGTCAACAATACGCAAACATAAGGACATGGCTGTGTTCCAGTACAGCTCTACTTATAAAAACAGATGGCAGACCATATTTGACCTATGAGCAAGAAGCTCTTTGCCAGCCCCTGGAGCAGTCAAAACACCAGGGGGTCCCCCACTTCTTTTGAAAAGATTGGAGGCCCCTTTGGTTCATACAAAAGAATCATAGCACCATGAATTGGCAGATTAATTTCCTCTTTCTTTCAAAGGAGTAGTTGGTCATTTCAACCCAAGTAGACTCCCCAATCATCTTAGCATTAAGAGGGAAGAGATCCATGTTGCCTCCTCTGGTTAAGTCAGAAGATTATAGGTCTAGTTGTTCACTCATTTTATTGGATTATGACCCTGTAGGTGGGGTATTAGTAATATGAGGAGGAAAAATCACTAGAACTTCTTGACCCTGTCTCTTGGGACTTACTAGAAATTTTTGGAGAGTGGAGAACTGCAGGGATAATTAGTATTATGATGTCACTGACATGGCAATGATGTCAGAAAGTGCAGGAGTGCCTTGTAATGAGACTGGCCATAAAAATCAGAAGCAACTAGAAATGGGTTCTGAACACATCAAAAAGTAAAACCAGGAGGAGCCTTCTGCTAATTATTAGCAATGGTAAGCCATTCTGCAGCCTATCAGTGGAACATGACTAGGATATCTGGGACTTGTTTAAAAATGTGCTATTTATATCTTTCCTGATGGGCAGACCTGGCTTCAGACAAGAACCCAGAGACCTTGGGGCTGTGTCAGAGTTTTTTTTCCCTCTCTAGGATTTGGGTATTTCACAACTGAATTTTTTTTTATCTGATTGGTAGTCAAATATTGGCTTTTATCACCATGTACGTTTTATGGGCCTTTTTGAACCTCTTAGAAATTGTCTTAAAGAAGTCATTTCTTTAAGATAATTTCTTCAAGAGACATGTAATTTTTTAAATTTTTATCTTTATTTTTTAAAGATTTTATTTATTTATGAGAGACACGGAGAGAGAGGCAGAGACCTAGGTAGAGGGAGAAGCAGGCTCCATGCAGGGAGCCCAGTGTAGGACTTGATCCTGGGACTCCAGGATCACGCTCTGGGCGTGAAGGCAGACGCTCAAGCACTGAGCCACCCAGGCGTCCCAAGAGACATTTCTTTAAAATAACATCTAGTGTGGTAATAAAACAGAAATGGAGCTATCCAACCAACTCTCGTGTCCAGGAGGACTGTTAGGAAATATAGGGGTGGATTCTTTTGGAGAAGGTTTTTCTGCTAAGCTGATGGAGCTCAGGCCAGCTGTGTAGTTCTTCATACCCATATAGTGAGCCAAGACAGAAGGGAGAGGATACTCCTTCCAGCCGGGAAGAGCTGTTTGCTCTTCTCCTTGGGGCTAGGGCTGTCCCAAGAAGAAGGCAGTGTTAGGTGAATGTACCCAGATCCTGCAGTGACCCAGTGTTCCCAGACCTAAGTGGGAGCATACAAGAGGTGTGGTGAGGGATCCCTGTGTGGCGCAGCGGTTTAGCGCCTGCCTTTGGCCCAGGGCGCGATCCTGGAGACCCGGGATCGAATCCCACGTCAGGCTCCCGGTGCATGGAGCCTGCTTCTCCCTCTGCCTGTGTCTCTGCCTCTCTCTCTCTCTCTCTCTCTCTGTGTGTGTGTGTGACTATCATAAATAAATTAAAAAAAAAAAAAGAAAGAAATTGAAAAAAAAAAGAGGTGTGGTGAGGCGGGGAGAGTCCCTTGTTATAGGTATGAGAGACAGGTAAAAGAGGCTTCCTCCCTACTCCAGCACACTGTGATTCTAGGGGCCTTATGGACTGTTTGTGAGATGATTTGTTTAATGTTTGTCACTCCAGATCCTATAAACAAATATAAACACAAGATTGTATGACTTGAAAGTATTCTTTTAATGCTTTTTAAAAAATTCTTGAACAGGCAGTAGTAAATGAAGACACCCAAGGAAATGTGAGCCAGCTCCAAGCTGAAGTAAAGAGGCTCAAAGAACAGCTGGCTCAGCTTACTTCAGGGCGGTTAGTACCAGAAAGCTTTCTGACAAAAGGTAAGATGAACGGTGTCCTTTATCCTGAAGATGACCATGTTTGGATATTAGTATAAGAACTCTCTGATGAGGGCACCCGGGTGGCTCAGGGGTTTAGTGCCACCTTCAGCCCAGGGTGTGATCCTGGAGACCCAGGATCAAGTCCCACGTCGGGCTCCCTGTATGGAGCCTGCTCCACCCTCTGCCTGTGTCTCTGCCTCTCTCTCTCTCTCTGTCATGAATAATAATAAATAAAATGAATAATAAATAAAAGCTTATGAATAAATAAATAAAAGCTTAAAAAAAAAAGAACCCTCTGATGACAGGCACAATACCCACATTTCTGAACAAGTGTTTTTGTTTTATCTACGTAGGAATATGGTACAGGCATATATCAGAGATTCTGTAGATTCAGTTCCAGATGAGTACGATAAAGCTAATACTGCAATAATGCCAGTCAAATTTTTGGTTTCCCAGTGCATATAAAAGTTATGTTTACACTATAGTGTAATACATTAAGTGTGCAGTAGCAACATGCATACTTAGTTAAAAAATATTTAATTGCTTAAAAATGGTAACCATCATCTGAACTTTCAGCGAATTGTAGTCTTTCTACTGGTGGAGGGTCTTGCTTCATGTTGATGGCTGCTGACTGATCAGGGTGGTGGTTGCTGAGAACCGGGTTGGCTGTAGCAGTGTCTTAAAATAAGACAACAGTGAAGTTTGCTGCATCAATTGGTTTTTCCTTTCATGAACAATTTCTCTGTAGCATGTGATGCTGTTTGATAGCACTTTACCCATAGTAGAACGTCTTTTGAAATTAAGGTCAATCATCTCAAATCCTGTCGCTGCTTTATCAAGTTACTTTATGTGATACCCTAAATCTTTTGTTGTCATTTCAATAATCTTCACAGCATCTTCACCAGGAGTAGATTCTAGCTTAAGAAACCGAGTTCTTTGCTCATCCATTAGAAGCAACTCCTCAGGCAGCCTAGGTGGCTCAGCGGTTTAGTGCCGCCTTTAGTCCAGGGCATGATCCTGGAGACCTGGGATCGAGTCCCACATCGGGCTCCCTGCATGAAGCCTGCTTCTCCTCTGCCTGTGTCTCTGCCTCATTCTCTGTGTGTGTCTCTATGAATAAATAAATAAGTAAAAATCTTTTTAAAAAATTAATTATTAAAAAAAATGGAAGCAACCCCTCATCACTGGGGTGCCTGGGTGGCTCAGTCAGTTAAGCATCTGCCTTTGCTCAGGTCATGGTCCCGGGGTCCTGGGATTCAGCCCTGAGTTTGGCTCTCTGCCTGACAGGAAGCCTGCTCCTCTTCCTTTTACCTACTGCTCTGCCTATTTATGTTCTCTCTCTCTCTCTCTCTCTCTCTCTCTCTCTCTCTCTCTGTGTCTGTCAAATAAAATATTAAAAACAAAACAAAACTCCTCATCCGTTCAAGTTTTATCATGAGATGGCAGCAATCCAGTTCCATCCTCAGGCTCCACTTGTGATTGTAGTTCTCGTGCTGTTTTCACCACACCTGCAGTTACTTCCTCTGCTGAAGTCTTGAACCCTTAACATCCTCCGTGATGGTTGGAATCCACTTCTTCCAAACTCCTGTTCATGTTGACATTTTAGCCTCTTTCCATAAATCACTATTGTTCTTAATGGCATCTGAAATGGTAAATTGTTTCCAGATTTTAAGTTGACTTTGCCCAGATCCATCAGGAGAATAACCATCTATGCAGCTATAGCCTTATGAAATGTATTTCTTTTTATTTATTTATTCCTGAGAGACACAGAGGCAGAGACATAGAGGGAGAAGCAAAGCTCCCTGTGGGGAGCCCTATGTGGAACTCCATCCCAGGACCCTGGGATCACACCCTGAGCCAAAGGCAGATGCTCAATCACTGAGCCACCCAGGCGCCCCATGAAATATATTTCTTAAATAGTAAGAGTTGAAAGTCAAAATAATTCCTTGATCCATGGGCTGCCGAATAGATGTTATGTTAGCAGGAATGAAAACATTTATCTCATACATTTCCATCAGAGCTCTTGGGTGATCGGCTACATTTTCTTTCTTTTTTTTTTTTTTTTTTTTTTAATTTTATCTATTCATTCATGAGAGAGAAAGAGGCAGAGACATGGGCAGAGGGAGAAGCAGGCTCCATATAGGGAGCCCAATGTGGGACTCGATCCTGGGTCTCCAGGATCACACCCTGGGCTAAAGGAGGCTCTAAACCGCTGAGCCACCCGGGCTGCCCTCAGTTACATTTTCAATGAGCGGTAATATTTTGAAAGGAATCTTTTTCTGAGCAGTACATCTCAACAGTGGCCTTAAGATACTCAGTGAACCATGTTCAACAGATGTGCTATCATCCAGACTTTGTTGTTCCATTTCTTGGCCATAGGCAGAGCCGATTTAGCATAATTCTTTTTTTTAATTCAGTAGAATTAAAATTTTTTTTAATTTAGCCTAATTATTAAGAGCCCTAGGACTTTCAGAATGGTAAATGAGTACTGGGTTCAATTTGTAATCATCAGCTGCATTATCCCCCAACAAGAAAGTCAGCCTATCTTATGAAGCTTTGAAGCCAGGCATTGACTTCTCTCTAGCTATGAAAGTCTTGGAATGGCATCTCCCCCTATAGTAGAACATGATTTCATCCACATTGAAAACCTGTTGTGTAGTGTGGCCACCTTCATGAATTATCTTCTGGATCCCTTGCTATAGCTTCTTCATCAGCACTTGATGCTTAACCTTGTACTTTGGTGTTAGGGAGATGACTTCTTTCCTTTTTTAAATTTAAAAAAAGTAATTAATTAATTAATTTCACTTGTTCCCTTAAACCTCATGAATCATCTTCTGCTGGCTTCACACTTTGCTTCTGCAGCTTCCTCACCTCTCCGAGCCTTCAGAGAATTGAATAGAGTCAGGGGTCTGCTCTGGCCTAGGCTTTGGCTTAAGGGAATGTTGTGGCTAGTTTGATCTATCCAGATCCTTAAAAGTTTCTCCATATCACCAATAAGTCTGTTTTGCTTTCTTATCTCATGTGCTCACTGGAATAGCACTTTTCATTTCCTTCAAGAACTTTTCCTTCACACCTGGCTAGCTCTTTGGTGCAAGAAGCCTAGCTTTCAGCCTGTCACGGTTTTTGGCATGTCTTCTTAACCAAGGTTAATCATTTCTAGCTTTTGGTTGAAAGTGAGAGATGTGCGATGGTTTCTTTCACTTGAACACTTAGAAGGCTATTGTAGCATTATCAAAGGGCCTAATTTCCATATTGCTGTGTCTCAGGGAATAGGGCGGTCTAGGAGAGGGAGAGAGATGGGAAGAGCCAGGCAGTAGAGTAGTCAGAAAATACATTTATTATGTTTGCCATCTTATATGGACGTGGTTTTGGTGCCCAAAATAATTAACGATGGAAACATCAAAGATCACTGACCATAGATTACCATAATATAATAATAATACTGAAAAATTTTGAAATGTTACAAGAATTGCCAGAATATAACACAGAGTCACAAAGTAAAACAAGTGCTATTAGGAAAATGATACCCATTGACTTGCTCAACTCAGGGTTGCTACGAAATTTCAACTGGTAAAGAAAGCAGTATTCACAAAGCACAATAAAATGAGGGATGTCATAGTTTGTAATCAGATATGGATACCATATGTACATCATATCCCCATTTCTATGGGATATGATAGGAAGGAGGAGTAGAAATAATTTTGAGTGATTCAATTCCCACAACTGCTAAAAAGAGATACTGATTTCATTTAGATCCACTTCTGAGATTCTTTCATATGCAACATACGTATGTTTACCAAACAGGGTAAAAGAACTTACTTTTCTTAAAAGAATCGATAACGTAGATTGGATTGATTTGAAATATGTGATCTAGTGATGGTAGTCTGATTCTTTTTGATTGAGAGCAGTCAGAGGCTGTTTTATAGCTCAATTCTTAGTCCTAAAATTTGAGAGATAAACATTTTTTTTCCGTTTTCTTTCCTACCAAATCAATTACAGATAAGGATGAGACTAATTACATGAAGTATTTCCAAGAGGCAATGTTATTCTTTAAGAAATCCGAACAGGAAAAGAAGGTAGGAAACCAAGTTGGTATAAAGGGGATTCCAGATATTTTAGGCTTTTGCTCCATGGTGTCTTTCTGAGTGAAATGGCACAAGTAAATAAAGAGAACAAAGAAAAGCTATAGAAAATCTAATTTTGCCTTTGAGATGAAGTTTCAAGTTAGTGTTTATTGCTTGGTTTGTGGAAATTTAGGGAGGCAGAATTACTTTTCACATTTAACCAAATTATGAATTTCTTAAGTCTCTGGTAGAAAAAGTTACTCAATTAGAAGACCTCACCCTCAAAAAAGAAAAATTTATTCAATCTAATAAAATGATTGTGAAATTCCGAGAGGATCAAATAATGCGCCTGGAGAAGCTCCACAAGGAATCCCGGGGAAGTTTTCTGCCTGCAGAGCAGGATCGCTTGTTGTCGGAATTAAGGGACGAGATCCAGACTCTTCGGGAACAAGTGAGTATATGACATTAGCAGTATTTCTAAGGAGGAGGGAGATCCGGGACACCTGGGTGGCTCAGCAGTTTAGCACCTGCCTTTGGCCCAGGGCGTGATCCTGGAGACCCGGGATCGAGTCCCACATCAGGCTCCCTGTGTGGAGCCTGCTTCTCCCTCTGCCTGTGTCTCTGCCTCTCTCTGTCTCTGTGTCTCTCATGAATAAATAAATCTTAAAAAAAGGAGGGGGGAGATCCGAGGCATATATAAGCTTGTCACCAAATTCATGTGAGTTAATACAGCAGAAAGCATTTTGAATGAATTCAGCTGACCGTATGATAGCACAACTTCTTTGCCCCAAATGACAGGGGGATGGGAGGAGCTGTGAGATACTGTATTAGCACTCCATCCCCCAGGCAAGTGTTCCTTGTCTGTCGTCCCAGTGGGCAATTGTGGTTGTCTGAATCAGCAATCTCTGTACATAGGGGCCCTTTGAATTCCTTGATGCTGGTTTTCCTTTTCCCTGGGGGAAGATGAGTAGTTAATACAGGTATGTCATTAAAAACACACACACACTGGGGATCCCTGGGTGGCGCAGCAGTTTGGCGCCTGCCTTTGGCCCGGGGCGTGATCCTGGAGACCCGGGATCGAATCCCACATCGGGCTCTGCATGGAGCCTGCTTCTCCCTCTGCCTGTGTCTCTGCCTCTCTGTCTCTCTCTGTGTGACTATCATAAATAAATAAATAAAATCTTTAAAAAACACACACACACACACAAAGAAAACCTGTTTCTGGTTTTTGTAGCCTTCTGAGACTTTTTAATGCATTTTCAATCTAATATGGATATTTTTACTTTTATTCATTTTTAACACAAAAGACAACTTACCATACATACTTTTCTGCTGTTCTTCTTTTCACTTAATATATCTTGGAGGGTGTTCCAACCTGGTCAATAGAGCGTTTCGTCATTTGTTACAGTGTGTTAATGTCAGCAGCCCCTGTTGCATGAAGAGTGTACACCCTTACACTTCTCTTTTTCAAACCCATGCCCAGGTGAAAGTTCTGAGGCACAGACCCAAACATGGGATAATGGCATCATAAGCTATGCACATACTGAGTGTGGTCAAAAATGCCAGGTTGTTTTCCACAGCCCTTGCAGCCAACCACTGCAACAGTGCATGCAGCATTCCTAATGTTTCCCAATGGCTTTGCAGAAAGACTGGTTATTATGGAAATGTCTGTAAGTCTTAATTCTTCTGTGTCACAGATTGAGCACCACCCCAGAGTTGCCAAGTATGCTATGGAAAACCATTCTCTTAGAGAGGAGAATAGAAGATTGAGATTATTAGAGCCTGTGAAAAGAGCCCAAGAAATGGATGCCCAGACCATTGCTGTACTAGAGAAAGCTTTCTCCGAACTATCTGGCACAGAGAAAAGAGGTAAGGGTAAGAAATGATTGTTGTCTGCATGCCTTCTAGCTGCAGGCGGTGTGTTTGAAAGGGCATTTATATTGCTTTGTAGGTAAGGTTTTGTTTTAGCCTCCAGACCTGGTGTGGTGCTAATTTCTTATATACATACTTACGCTTTTTTGTTAACAAAAGGCATTTTTAAAAAACTTTATCTCATAAATTTCATAGTAGTGAATTGGGCTAATAGACTTATCAACGAAATACCTCTTCTGGTTCTGTTCTGTTGATGAAAGATTGACTCAGGGTGCCCGCCATGGGGAATGGGGCTGCCAGCCGCATAGGGGCCATGCCGGCCGGGCCCCGGGCCTGCCCCGCATCAACACCGGGATGGTGAACCTGGTGGTGATGGTGTGGCACTGGCTCCTCCAGAAGAGGTGGGTGCTCGCCCTGGTCTTTGGGCTCTCGCTTGTCTACTTCCTCCACAGCACCTTCAAGCAGGAGAAAAGAGCAGTAAGAAATTGGAATCTCCTCCAGGTTCAAGACCATGACCAGCCCATTCTGTGGAAGGTGCATTTTCACCTGGGGAACAGCAGTCGGCCTGGCAACCAGTGCCGGAACTCCATTCAAGGGAAGCACCTCATCATAGATGAGCTAGGATACATTTGTGAAAGGAAGGATTTGCTGGTGAACGGCTGCTGTAATGTCAACGCCCCCGGCACGAAGCAGTACCGCTGTGATGGCTGCTTGCCCCATGGCTGCTGTGGTGCCTATGACTACTGTGTGTCCTGCTGCCTGCAGCCCAGCAAGTGACTTCTCCTGGAGTGCTTCCTCAACCGCGCAGGTGTGGCATTCCAGAACCTCTTCATGGCTGTTGAAGATCACTTCGAATTGTGTCTGGCCAAATGCAGGACCTCATCCCAGAGCGTGCAGCATGAGAATACCTATAGGGACCCCATAGCCAAGTACTGCTATGGAGAGAGCCCTCCTGAGCTCTTCCCCACGTGACAGGCACAGCAGACAACACACGGATGACCAGACGCCACAGGAGAATTTGTGGCCTGAAGCCACCCTCCAGCGTTCTCTAGTCTGCATAGAAGAAGAGATGCCTCACACAGAAGTCTTGGCTTTGACCGCTTCTTGTGCTGTACTCTTTGGCCTCAGTCACCACTGGGCTCTACCTTGTGGAACTATTCTGTGAAGGAGCTTGGAAACACTAATGCATCACATACAAGAACAAACTACAGGCGAGCCTGTGGAGTTGCTGGTGCTCTGGGGCACTTCTACCGTTGCAAACTCCTCGAGTCCTTCACTGTAAATTTATTTATTGGATTTCTTTGGAGTAGTAGGAGCATGATAATAGTTCATATAGAAAGATATCTTGCCTTAATAGTCAAATATATTCAAGGAAATTGTTGTTTTCTTGTGTTCCTGGGTTTCCTGAGTGAAGTCATCCCTTTACCCCGATAAAATGTTTGGCCTTTTTTGTTTTTTTTTGTTTTTTGTTTTTGTTTTTGTTTTTTTTTTTTTTTTTTTTAATTTAAATTTTTATTTATTTATGATAGTCACACAGAGAGAGAGAGAGAGAGAGGCAGAGACACAGGCAGAGGGAGAAGCAGGCTCCATGCACCAGGAGCCCGACGTGGGATTCGATCCCGGGTCTCCAGGATCGCGCCCTGGGCCAAAGGCAGGCGCCAAACCGCTGCGCCACCCAGGGTTCCCTGTTTTTGTTTTTTTGGCCTTTTTGAACATGTATGTTCTCCCAAGGTAGTTGTTTTGAGTTTTGTTTTAAAAGCTCCTTCAGGAGTGGGCCCTGGACACTATATTCTGACATCTAAAATTGTCAACAACTCAAAGATACTATTCCATTCTTGCCCTCTACCAGCCACCTTGCAGGTGGCACCAGCTGCCCACAGGTTTTCTCATCATGGTATTTGTGCTTGCATTCCCTGCATGTGAGCATCCTCTGAATCAGAAATTCCAACTCCCTGTTCCAGAGGATTTTCTCATTTCCAATGCCACTGTTGAAACGATTGTGGTCTGCTCAGCCATGGTACCCTGCGAGCCTCCTCCCTTCTGTCATGGAAACCTGCTGTTAGGGTAATTCCTAGGTGAAGAGACACCTAATAACTGGCTGTAGGCAGTCATCCTTCATTGCTTTCAGCTTTGAGACATAGGACAGGTTCAGACCTTCAGTTTCCTTATGACTTATGAAGAAGAAGGCCCAATTTTCCGTCAAGGTGCTGCTGTAAGTGAGTCACTCCTACCCTCAGTGGGGTGAGCCCGTGAATGCTGGCTGGGCATGCCAGTTGTGGGTCCACATGTTCAACACTGAATTTCTCAGGCTCAAGGTCAAGAGTATTTGGTCCTCTGATAAGACATTCTGCCCCTTAAGTACTATGACTCTTTGCTCTCAGGAGACATGGACACACAGCTCTTTCCTGGAGCAAGCCCCTTACTAATCCTGGGATCAGGCCAGGTCTTTTTCATTTTTTGATTGTTCAGGCTGTTGACCTTGGAACCGGGTACTAGTTTTACAATCCACTTTTGACATTTTTTTCAATAGGGTTTTTTCTTTGAACCATGTTTGTCTTCCAGTATGTTTCTGCAGTATGTAGCAGTAATTCCCCATGATTTTCTATTACTTTTTAAACCTTTCTTCCCAAAGGTGTTTGTCTTCCTTAAATAAGCCACCTTAGAGGGCTGTCTGGCAATTGTTTTTTTAATGTTTTTTTCCCAAAAAATCTATTTACTTTGCATTGGACTTTTTGGATTCTATGTGCATTCACGGTGCTAAATCAAACTTCATATGTGAAAGAAATGTGCGTGTCTGGATGTTTTACATCTCATTCTTTTTGATAATTCGAGTCTGGTGTGTGTCTGTCTCATGTGAGTTGTCACTGGTATCAGCCTCTCCTTGGAGCTTGTTTGAACTTTTTTTTTTTTTTTTTTTTTTTTTTTTTTTTTTTTTTTTTTTTTAATTTTTATTTATTTATGATAGTCACAGAGAGAGAGAGAGGCAGAGACACAGGCAGAGGGAGAAGCAGGCTCCATGCACTGGGAGCCTGATGTGGGATTCGATCCTGGGTCTCCAGGATCGCGCCCTGGGCCAAAGGCAGGCGCCAAACCGCTGCGCCACCCAGGGATCCCTTGTTTGAACTTTTGAGCAATGTAACAGATTTAATGTGAAAATGGCTTTATTAAAAAAAAAAAGATTGACTTAGATATTTTTAATTTTTATTAAATGAAATTTTCCTATTTTAAGTATTTGTAATGAAAAGTGCTAGCCTAATCAACATGGATGAAGATGGAGATGTTTACCTGCTAGCTAAGCAAGGTTTGTTCAATGTGAGAGGTATCTGAAGGTCAGACTCCTGATCCCAGCTTGGTGGTACTTGCATCATGGAGTTGTGGGTGCCAGTTATACACTGGCCACCATACACTGTTAGTTCTGTGTTATTTCCATCTGCTTTTACTCTGTGAAAAGTGATTTAGTTGGTGCCGATTCTCACTTATAGGCTGGGCAGCTCCTGGTGTTAATGCTCTGGGATTTGGCAACAGAGTCTATGTTTGCCCCACTCTCAGAGTGAATATTTTCATGGACTTTTTTTTTTTTTTTTTTTTAAGATTTTATTCATTCATTCATGAGAGACACAGGGAGAGAGAGAGAGGCAGAGACACAGGCAGAGGGAGAAGCAGGCCCCATGCAGGAGCCTGACATGGGACTCGATCCCAGGTCCCCAGGATCATGCCCTGGGCTAAGGCAGCGCTAAACCACTGTGCCACCCGGGCTGCCCAATATTTTCATGGACTTTTATCAGATTTCTGTCTCAGCCTTTGTCATTTCAGATTGAAATTGAAAACATTCTAATCTCATTCTGCACTTGTAACGAAGCCTGTTTGTGTCTATTTTAAATTTTCATTTTGCAAGTCTTCTTCCATTCTGTTATGACTGATTAAAAGAATAAAACATGGGTTGTGGAGAGATTGATTTTAGATGCAAAGTTAAGATGAGGTTTGTGTATTATTTCAGCCATTTTTCACTACAGGGCTCTGTATTTTGTTGGCCATTTTGACCTCAAATAATTCCTTGACAGGGATCCCTGGGTGGCGCAGCGGTTTGGCGCCCGCCTTTGGCCCAGGGCGCGATCCTGGAGACCCGGGATCGAATCCCACGTCGGGCTCCCGGTGCATGGAGCCTGCTTCTCCCTCTGCCTGTGTCTCTGCCTCTCTCTCTCTCTGTGACTATCATAAATAAATAAAAATTTAAAAAAAAATTTATAAAAAAAAAATAATTCCTTGACATACTACTACCTTTGAAAGATACTAATGGTCATTTCTTGATCCTACCATCTTCTAAATGAAGAGCATTTTCTAAACAACTTTAATGTAATGTTTTCCCACAGAACTCTCTCCTGTATATCCAGTTTTCTAAGCAATCCCTGAACATATTCCCCACCAGTTAGAGGATACCGATCTCCTTCAACCTGCTGCCTTTGCTGTTTGGTTCCTTTCCAGAGTAATTATTGACTGTTAACATTAGCTGTCAGCATGAATTTCGGCAGTATTCACCTGTTGACGTTGCACCAGCCTGATGTGTGTTGTACTCCATGGTTTGCTCTTTCTCCTGATGGAAAAGGTGTTGCCTTCAATATGCCCCTATATCCTGGGGCTTCCCCACTTCTCAGAAACAACTTCTGGCACTTTCTGACACACTGTGTTGGATCTTTCTTTGTGTCCTGTTGAGCCTCAGGTTCTTGATTTTTAGGGTCCTCTCTCCAACCCATCTCTCATTTTTCCTTCTTTGCTTGAAAATTGATACCTGGCAGAGAACTTAGAAAATGTGTTCTGTTATTTCTTTCAAAGACCGAGTTGTTTCCTTCTTACCAGGTCAACAAGGATTTTCTCCTAAAACTCCAAAGGAGCCATGTTCGTTAGTGAACACTGAGAAGTTGAAAGCACAACTCTTGCAAATTCAGACAGAACTGAATAATTCAAAGCAAGAATATGAAGAATTCAAAGAACTAACAAGGTAAAGTGTAAATGCACATTCATGCTTTCCTGTTTGAGTAACTTTAGTGTTGATTCATTTTAGCATTTAACATCAATTTAATTGAGCATTTTCCATTAAATACTAATTCTCATATAGCAACTAACTTGTTTTGACATGAAGAGAAAGCTCCTTAATATATTTAATGAACCTAGATGATACAGATATTTTCACTGATAACCGGGCTGCCCTAGTTACCAAATTTAAATCAACATTGTTAAGAATTAAATCAGGACAGCCCGGGTGGCTCAATGGTTTAGCGCCACCTTTGGCCCAAAGCGTGATCCTGGGGACCTGGGATCGAGTCCCACGTCAGGCTCCCTGCATGGAGTCTGCTTCTCCCTCTGCCCGTGTCTCTGCCTCTCTCTCTCTCTGTATCTTTCATGAATGAATGAATGAATGAATGAATGAATGAATGAATAAATAAATAAATAAATAAATAAATAAATAAATAAATAAATAAATCTTTTTAAAAAAGGAGTTAAATCAGGTGGGATGCCTGGGTTGCTCAGTGGTTTCAGGGTCTGCCTTTGGCTCAGGGCATGATCCTGGAGTCCTAGGATCGATCCTGGAGTCCTAGGGAGTCCTGCATTGGGCTCCCTGCATGGAGCCTGCTTTTCCCTCTGCCTGTGTCTCTGCCTCCCTCTGTCTCTGTGTCTCTCATGAATAAATAAACAAAATCTTAAAAAAAAAAAATTAGTATTTTTAGGAATTATAGGTTTGTTAATATTATTTATGCTCCTTTTGTAGAAAAAAATAGAAGCTTCATTCAGAGTATAACTAAGGTTAATGCTATCCTAAAATATAAAAAAGTGTTTATTTTATTTATTTTAGAGAGAGGCAGAGAGCACACATGAGAGTAAAGGGCACATGGGAGTTAGGGGCAGAGGGAGCGGGGAAAGAGAATCCCAAGCAGACTTCCTGCTGAGGGTGGAATCAGATGCAGGGCTCAACCTCATGACTCTGAGATCATGACCTGAGGTGAAACCAGCAGTCAGACACTAAACTGACAGCCACCTAGGTGCCCTAAAAGTGTTTATTTTGAGACTAGTATATCACGTGTGGTATCACGTGAACTATTTGGGCTTTTGAGTTGGAACTCTACCTTTTTTTTTTTTTTTTTTTTTAATATTTTATTTGTTTATTCATGAGAGACAGAGAGAGAGGCAGAGACACAGGCAGAGGGAGAAGCAGGCTCCATGCAGGGAGCCTGACATGGGACTCCATCCCGGGTCCCCAGGATCAGGCCCTGGGCTGAAGGCAGCACTAAACCGCTGAGCCACCCGGGCTGCCCGGAGCTCTACCATTTATTAGTCAACATAGCCATATTTTACCCAACTAGAAATTGAGGGTAATCTGAGAATATCTCAGATTTAGAGAGATAAGTATCAAGTTATATAAGAATATAAACTGTACTTTACAAGGACATTACTTATTATCTGAAATACTCAATTTTTAAATATTCCTTAGGAAAAAGCAGCTAGAATTGGAATCAGAGCTTCAATCTCTGCAAAAAGCAAACCTTAATCTTGAAAACCTTTTGGAAGCAACAAAAGCCTGCAAGCGGCAAGAAGTTTCTCACCTAAATAAAATTCATGCTGAAACACTTAAGGTAGGTGGTCTGAAGCAATTCTTTAATCCTAATGAGTTTGATCCCATTTTGTTAATAATGGAGAGAGACTGCACAGATGATCCCCAGATATGCTAGACTCCTTTGCAAGACAATCAACCCCAGAGTGACTGATCCAGCTGTTCTGATGTCTGCCTCCAGTGGTCCAGTGGTCCAGTGGTGGGATGTTGTGGGAAAGAAAGCATTTGAAATCAGACCTGGGTTCAGATTTAACCTGTCACTATCCTTAGGCAGGGTTTCCTCATTTCTGAGCTTCATATTTATGGTCTCCTAAGTGGGGATGAGGAGGATGTGATTGTAAGTTTTTTAGAGCATTAAGTGAGATAATAGAGCTGTGGCACCTGGTGGATCTTGACAGCTGTTGCTATAATGTACCATGTGCTCCCAGTTAGTGGTAGAAGAATAGAAATCCTAAGGACAAAGACCACTAAAGGATCTAAGATAAAACTAGTAATAACAAGAGGGCTTTTTTCCTAAACAACCATTGCCCTCATTAAAAAAAAAAAAAGTGAATATCTGAGAATGAGGAGAACCCAGGGAAAGCAAAAGATTAAAAAGGTGGTGTTGCTGATGCTGGTGATTGAGCTTTTGTACCAGATTCTGTGAAGGCTAAAAATATCTTTCTTTATACAGCTTAAACTTAATAATAGATGTTTATTTCTAATGGTTATTTTTAGAAGTGATATTTTTGATGTCACTTAATAGGAGACTTTTTTTTTTTTTAAGATTTTATTTATTTATTCATGAGAGACAGAGAGAGAGAGAGAGAGAGAGAGAGAGAGGCAGAGACACACAGGCAGAGGGAGAAGCAGGCTCCATTCAGGGAGCCCGATGGACTCGATCCCGGGTCTCCAGGATCATGCCCTGGGCTGCAGGCGGCGCCAAACCGCTGAGCCACCCGGGCTGCCCTAGGAGACCGTTTTTAAAAGAAATTGTATTCATTTGTTTGAGTAGACAATTCACATGATGGGAGTTTTTAAAGGTATAAAGAGTATACATTGACAAGTCTCTCTCCATCTTCTGTCCTTCCTGCCGACTAGCCAAGCCCCTTTTTGGAGACAGTCACTATCAGCAAGTCTTTTGGGGTTTTATTTTTCACCTTTTAATTTTTTCCTTTTTAAAAATTTTTTAATTGAAGTGCGGTTGGTATACAATATTATTTTAGTTTCAGGTATACAATATAGTGATTAGGTAGTTTTTTATATTATCCTATACATTATGCAGTGCTTACCCAATTAACTGTAGTCATCATTTGTCACCGTACAGGTTATTACAGTATTATTGACTCTAATCCCTATGCTGTACGTCACATCTCTGTGGCTTATTTATTTTAGAACTTGGAGTTTGTACCCCTTTACCCATCTCACCCATCTCCCCAACCTCTTCCCTTCTGGCAACCACCAGTTTGTTCTCTGTATTTATGACTGTTTCTGATTTGTTTTGTTTTTTAGATTCTACATATAAGTGAAATCATGTAGTGTTTGTCTTTTTCTGTCTGATTTATTTCACGTAGCAAGCTACCCTCTGGGTCCATCTATGGTATCACCAATGGCAAGGTCTCATTCTTTTTTACGGCTGAGTAATATACCAGTGTATATACGTGTGGGGATGTGTATGTGCATATATATATCACATCTTTATGTGTTTATCTATTGATGGACACTTGAGTTGCTTATATATCTTAGATACTGTAAATAATATTGCACAAAATGTAGGAGTGCATGTATCTCTTCAAATTAGTGTTTCCATTTTCTTTGGGTTAATACCCAGTAGAAGAATTTTGCTGGACCATATTATAATTCTATTTTAATTTTTTTGAGGAACCTCCATATTGTTTTCCACACTAACTGTACCATTTACATTCTCACCAGTAGTGTAGAAGCCTTTCCTTTTCTCCACATCCTTGCCAACATTTACTGTCTCTTGTCTTTTTGATGCTGGCCATTCTGATAGATGAGGTGGGGTGATATCTCATTGTGGTTTTGATTTGCATTTCTCCAATGATGAGGGATATTGAGCAATTTTCTCATGTGTCTGTTGGGCATCTGGATGTCTTTAGAAAAATGTTCAGGTCCTCTGTGCCTTTTTTTTTTTTTTTTAATTTTTATTTTTTTATGATAGTCACACAGAGAGAGAGAGAGAGGCAGAGACACAGGCAGAGGGAGAAGCAGGCTCCATGCACCAGGAGCCCGACGTGGGATCGTGGGATTCGATCCCAGGTCTCCAGGATCACGCCCTGGACCAAAGGCAGGCGCCAAACCGCTGCACCACCCAGGGATCCCTTTTTTTTAAGATTTTATTTATTTAGTCATGAGAGACAAAGATAGGCGGAGGGAGGAACAGGCTCCATGCAGGAAGCCTAACGTGGGACTCGATCCTGGGTCTCCAGGACCACACCCTGGGCTGAAGGCGGCACTAAACCGCTGAGCCACCCAGGCTGCTCACCTCTGTGCCTTTTTAATTGGATTATTTGGGGTTTTTAGGATTGAGTTATATGAATTCTCTATATATTTTTTTTAAGATTTTATTTATTTATTCATAGAGATGCAGAGAGAGAGAGAAAGAGGCAGAGACACAGGCAGAGGGAGAAGCAGGCTCCATGCAGAGAGCCCGACGTGGGACTCGATCCAGGGTCTCCAGATCATGCCCTGGGCTACAGGCGGCGCTAAAATGCCGCGCCACCAGGGCTGCCCTCTGTATGTTTTAGATATTAAACTCTTATTAGATATATCATTACAGGTATCTTCTCCCATTCAGTAGGTTGCCTTTTTTATTTTGTTGATGGTTTCCTTATCTTTTTCTTTTTCTGGGTACAGTATACTTTAATTGATGGTACATGACAAGGTAGGACTCCCCAAGACCCTCTCCTTCTTCAGGGAGTCTGGGGTGGAAACTAGGTAGAGTTCGGGAGATTCTCATTGTGTTGGGTGAGTTGGGACAAGGACTCCCCAGTAGCTAAGGGCCTCTCTTTCTCTTGCTTTTCCTGGGGCTGGTGGTCTGGAGGGCTCTTCTTGGAGGCAGCATGGACTGTAAGGTCCATCACCCAGTTGCTGTCGCTAAATTCATTGTCATAGCAGGAAACGAGCTTGACAAAGTGGTTATTGAGGGCAATGCCAGCCCCATCATCAAAGATGGAAGAGTGGATGTCATTGTTAGAGTTGCTGGGCAAACCTGGTCCTCAGTAGGGCCTAGGATGCCTTTGAGGGGGCCTTCCTATGCCTATGTCACCACCACCTTCTTGATGTCATTGTATTTGGCAGCTTTCTCCAGGTAATGGGTCAGATCCATGACTGACACGTTGAGGGTGGGGACACAGAAGACCATGCTTGTGAGCTTCCCATTCAGCTTGGATGACTTTCCTACAGCCTTGGCAGCACCAGTAGAAGCTAGGATGATGTTCTAGGAAGCCCCTCAGCTGTCATTCATGCCACAGCTTTCTAGAAGGGCTGTCCACGGTAGTCTTGGTGGCCATGATTGCATAGACTATGGTCATGAATCCCTCCACCATGCCAAAGTTGTCATAGATGACCTTGGCCACAGGGGCCAAACAATTGGTGGTACAGGAGGCATTGCTGATAATCTTGAAGGAACTGCCATATTTCTCATGGTTCATGCCTGCCACAAAATGGGGGCATCAGAAAGGGCAGAGATGATGACCAGCCCCCCTCTGCCCCACCCTTCAAGTGAGCCCTAGGCTTCTCTATGGTAAATGAAGACCCCAGTGGACTCCACAACATACTTAGCACCAGCATCATCTCATTTAATGTTGATAGGATCTTGCTCCTGGAAGATGGAGATGGGCTTTCCATTGATGACAATTTCCTGTTCTCAGCCTTGGTTGTGCTGTGGAATTTGCTGTGGGTGGAATCATACTGTAGACCATGTTGTTGAGGTCAATGAAAGGGTCATTAATGGTGACATTGTCTACTTTCCCAGGGTTAAAAGCAGCCCTGGTGACCAGGCACCCAGTACACCCAATCTGTTTAGTCTGACCTTCACCACTGTGTCTCTGGGATGTGGCTGGCACTACACCAGATGTGGCTGTCTGTCAAATGGGGAGGAGCAAAGAGCCTCTTTTATGTACTTTTAAAGACCCAACGAACCTCAAGGTCATCAGCATATTCTACTTTTTTCACTACTTTTGTAATTTTCTCTTTACTTTGAGATGTTAAATCCATCTGCTATTTTATTTTTGAATGGTATTACATAGGGATTTAACTTTTTTTTTTTAAGTTTCTATGGAATTTATTTTTTTTAATAAATTTAATTGTTATTGGTGTTCAATTTGTCAACATACAGAATAACACCCAATGCTCATCCCGTCAAGTGCCCACCTCAGTGCCCGCCACCCAGTCCCTCCCACCTCCCCTTCTACCACCCCTAGTTCGTTTCCCAGAGTTAGGAGTCTTCCATGTTCTGTCTCCCTTTCCGGTATTTCCCACTTATTTTTTTCTCCTTTCCCCTTTATTCCCTTTCACTATTTTTTATATTCCCCAAATGAATGAGACAGGGATTTAACTTTTAATAGTCCTTGTTTTTCTCACTATTTTGAACTTTACACATATAAATCATTGTTTTTCTATGTATTTTCTTCCTGTGTTCTATTTGACTATTCATATGCTAATCACCGATTTAAGGACTATACCCTTATAATGTATTTTTATGTGGGTCAGGGAAGTCTTCCTAATTTGTTCTCTTTTTAAAATTGTTTTTCCTTACACTTATATTCTTTATATGAAGTTTGGAATTGGCTTAACAAGTTTCAGTTTTAAAAATCTAACTAGAATTTTGCTTGAGACCACATTGAATTGATAGATTTGTTTCTATTTAGGCATTTCTCACCTGCCTCTCAAGGATACTCTTTCTTTTGATGATTAGAATTTCAATTTTATCCTCTCTGTTCACATAGTAACTAAATACTTTTGCTATTTTGTTCATGCGTACTAATACTGTTTCATAATCACATTTTGCTGTAGATTATGACTACGCCAACCAAGGCTTATCAACTTTGGTCTCGAACAGTACCAAAATTAAGCCCTGAAGTGGGGAGCTTTGGCCCTGTGTGCACTCAGAATTCAAGTGAGTTAGATGATAATATCTTGAATGAGCCAATTCCACCTGACATGAATGAACAAGCTTTTGAGGCCATTTCTGAAGAGCTTAGAATGGTGCAGGTAATGTTTAGTTTCAGAAAACACGAGTAAAAACAAACTTCCTTTACCGTTTCAACTCTGTAATGTTTAGTGTTCAAACCTGTATACTATTAAAATTGTATTTCTTTAAATATGGATGTGTGAAAACTCCTGACTTTGAAATCCGCTCTGATTTGCTCTTCAGTATTTAGCAAGGCCCCCTCTATAGTCTCCTGGGGCTTTGGTTCTCTCATATGTGAAGAAACTGGTCTCTTTGCCACCAGCTTCAAGTTCCAGGTCTGGTTTATGTGACACAGTACTATATCTGCTAAAGAAAATTAAAATGATTGAAAGAATCTTATTATAGATCAAATTTCAGGCAGTTTTTGGTATATTTGAAAGAACCTGTGAAATGTGCTTATTTCAGAATTCTGGTGATTTATTTTTTTTAAATGTTTTTCTGCTGTCTAGTAAAATTTAGAGTGAGCCACACCACTCTCAAATTCCAGACTTTTGCCCTTTCCAAGGCATAGAGGCCATTCTGGTAAAGTCACTCACATGTGGCCCTGGGAAAACTTCTTAGAAGTCTCAAGATGGTTCTGTGATTGAATCCACTTAATTTTAACCACCTTTTCCCTTGTATTTCAAACTATTTAATTAAAAGGACCACAGGTATAATTCTGAGACCCCACAAGTCATTAGTGTCATCTTTTGAAATTGTTTTCTGGCTCCCAACTGGCCTCTGATGTCTTTGTGCATATAAGGTTTTGAATTTAATTTTTTGTTTTTCTAATGCCGAAGAGACAGTGGATTGTTGAGAGTTCCATTAAAAAGAATTTTTGGCAACAGAAGTTTTTGTGTTGCTGTAGGAACAGATGAATGCCCTTCAAGTGAAGTTGGATGAAGAAGAGCATAAAAACCTCAGGCTTCAACAGCACATTGACAAACTGGAACATCACTCTATACAAACGCAGGAGGTAAGGCCAGGAGTGTGGCCCCAGAAAATAACGTGAAACAAAGCCACAAAGTGAAAGGATTATGAGAAGAAAATGCCTTCACAAAGCCTCTGTCAAGGCTTATTTGAGTTGTATTTATTGTGTTACTTCACATACTGCTCTGATCATGACACACACACCCCTAGTCTGAATTCTAGCACACTTTGTCGATAGTGCCAAGAGGTCTCTTGTGCTGTTAGTTTGGAACAAAGTAAGATGGATGGACAGTCCAGGTGCTTGCAGTGATCCTTCCCTTTGTTGATCATCCTCACTGTAGCTCATGGGAACAACCAATTTTCTTCTCTCAGAGACCTTAAACTAGATGTTTAAAACAGAAACAAGGTACTAATTTATAGTATATCTTAGTACACCAATATTCCTTTTCCAATAAACTTATCTTTTTCTCAAAGCTTTTCTCATCAGAAAGAACTGACTGGACCAGACAACAGCAAGAGCATCTCTCACAATTGAATGTCCTTGAAAAGCAGCTTCAGGACACTCAAACTAAGAATGACTGTGAGTTTGAACAACTGGGAGCTTTGTCATCTGAATACTGTTAACTCAGTGTCTTTTGACTCTTGTGAATAAATCTTGCCCTATATTTTGGGTTTTTCAAAATTTTAAATTAGATGACCAAACTTGAGTCTGCACGACAGTGATAAGTAACAGTAATATGTCATAATTGGGTAATTTGCTCCAGGACTGCTCACAAACAAGTGATTGAACTGTTTGCTGAAAGTTTTAATACGGCTTTGAAAACAAATTGTCTTTAAATTATATGATGAATAATGTTTTGATAGTGACAAAATAAAGCATAAATTAGGTATTTGTATATATCCATAGTTGGGAATATCGCTTAATTCCCAGGTTTTTTTTTTTTTTCAGTTTATTTCTCCTTTCATCAAAGTGTTTGCAGCAGTTTATAATAAAGCTAAAAGACAGCCATTGTGTTTTCTTTGACCAAAGAGTTACCTAATTTAGTTGGAGTTTCCTTAGAAGACCAGAAGCATTTAACCCATTTTGGAAAGTTCTGGTACATTACCAAGGAGTTTTCAATAAGTAAGATTAGATCGCTTAAAATGTGCTTAGTCTCTTGATTTCTGTCCCTTATATTAAATTTTCATGCACATGCTACAGGAGAAATGTAGAGTCAAATGGCCTGCAGATCAGAGACAGATGTTAAGTCTCCTTTTTTTGTAGAAATACATCAAAAATCTTAAGCAAAGGGGAGGAAGAAAATAATCTGAGTGCCCCTAGGTACCAACCGCTTGGTTGTTTAACTTTTTTTTTTTTTTTTTGATTGTTTATCATCTTAAAATTGGTATCTTTACTTTTTTGCTGTTTGTGTGAAGATATCCCTCAAACTTATTTACCTACTTTGTTAAAAAAAAAAAATTATATAAAGAAACCTGTTGAGAGTTTATTTTCTTTCTTTCTTAGTTTTGAAAAGTGAGGTGCATGACCTGCGTGTAGTTCTTCATTCTGCAGACAAGGAGCTGTCTTCCATGAAACTGGAGTATAGTTCGTTCAGAGAGAGTCAGGAGAAAGAACTGAGTAGCCTTTCTGATCGACATGCGCACACACAGCTTCAACTGGACAGCGTCAGGTAGAGTTGTTCTGTTATGACGTCCCGTTGCTGGTTGGCCTGCAGCCTGGGCCTACTCGCTGTGCAAGTGCTATAAACCCAACCCAAACTAGTTAAACAAAAAGGTAAATTATTGGCTCACAATACTGGGGAGACCTAGAGGTGATTTTGGTTTCAGGAACAAACTAGATTGAGTTTCAGAAGATATCATCAGTGCATGTTCTCTCTGTCTCTGTGTCTCTGCCTGTATCTGTCTGTCTGTCTTTCTGTGTCTCTCTCTCTGTCTCTCTCTCTCTGTCTCTCTAAGTCCCTGCTCTTTTTCCCTCAGTATGTTGCCATTACTCTGTCCTACTTTTGAGAGCCTTCCTTTATGTGACAAGGAACAGATTGCCTCAGACAGCTCCATCTTCTGCCTCTTAGCATAACGATCCCTACAATGACCTCTCTCCCAGAAGCCGTGTATCAGTCCCAGGGAAAATCCAAATCAGCCTTTCGGGAGTCATCTGCTTACCTTTGGGCCAATTACTCATTGAGAGTTTGGGCCAATTACTCATCAAGAGTTTGAGATGGCATGGGCCCAACATAGTACCTTTCCAGAGGAAAAGGTGTGCTCTTACTAGAAGGGACACACAGTATGAGACTGACTAAATCAGCAGTTGTCACTATTGTCCATGGTAACTCACCTGAAGCCAGTGGGAGTCAGTGCTAGTACTCTTGAAACAAAGGAATGATAGACAGAAGTTGTTTTTACTATTCTTCTTGCTAATTTCAACCTGTTGTAAAACCATTTTGTGGTGTCAATGCCAACTTGTGGGTCCATGGCAATAACTTAATAATAGACATCTGGCATGTGATACGGTGAGTGTCAGAGACGTTGCAAAGGTTTAAATCTGCAATTTGTATGTGTTTTCCCCAAATGTAAGGAATTAAAATAGAGGAAGAAAACCTGAGGTCTGCAGACCAAATCCATACAGACAGGTTTTTACTGGGCCTGCCCAGTATGATTTGAAAAAGCTTAGCATAGCATTCTCAAAATTGAAAGCTTTCTTATAAAAATCTGTCTTTTAGCGTCCTCTGAAAATCCCATCTCTGCCATGTGAATGACTCTTGAGACAGAGTCTCACCCCATGAGACAGGGGTGTGTGCAGAGTCCACATGCCCTCCACTGCCCCTACACACTGTCCCCAGCACCAAGACTCCAGCCAGTTGCCATTTGTCATCCCTGGTGCACTGTTGTTTTTTCTTACACCTGGCATCTGTTTTCAACATCTTAGTCACTGATTATAATCTTGGCTCTGTTGTAAATTAATTTTGTGTGATTTTTTTGAAAAGGTCACTTCAACTAATCTCATTGGGTTTTAACTTCCTGATGTTCATGTCAGTTCAAATAGATCTAAAATGTTAAGAATCCCCACAATATTTGACTATATGCTTAAATTCTGTCTTAAAAATAGCGAGCATATTTCCTTGTTTTTTTTTTTTAAAGATTAATTAATGTATTTATTCATGAGAGACACAGATACAGAGACATAGGCAGAGAGAGAAGCAGGCTCCATGCAGGGAGCCCGATGTGGAGCTCAATCCCGGGACTCCACAATCACACTCTGGGCGTGAAGGCAGAAGCTCAACCGCTGAGCCACCCAGGTGTCCTTATTTCCTTGCTTTTTAAATTAGATGCAACTTAATTTTTCTCAGTGACTCAGGTTTAACACTGAGGGCATCACTCTCTGGGCTGCTTGTACTCCATGGCCTTCCAGGCAATGAAGAGGCCCCTGCATGAAATAGCACAACACCACTGTGTGTTTCTTGAATCATTTGGCTGCTTTATATATACAGTTTATATCATAAATACATCCCCCCTTGTTCCCGTCTCTTGTCTGTATATCTGTCTTTAGCAGCTGATTTATACTGCTTTGAAATTTGCTGCTTCTGCCCTGCTTCAGTTAGTAAAGCAGATCAATCCCCATCTA
Organism: Canis lupus dingo; assembly: GCF_003254725.2. NCBI lineage: Eukaryota > Metazoa > Chordata > Mammalia > Carnivora > Canidae > Canis > Canis lupus. The sequence continues at coordinate 43,740,899 of NC_064262.1, read as the reverse complement.
ATGACCTGTGTATAAGCTGGGACATCTGTTTTGGATGGTGCCAGAGTCAGGTTCATTGTTTATAAGTTCTTGGCCAAGCTCTGGATGTTTGGGTGTGTCATAAAATGTGTGGAGAGGAATGAGGGGATGAGAACCTAAAAAGCAGGAAATAATAATTATATGAATTATGAGAGTTTTGTCTGAGGGAGTTTACTCTCTTGATCAAATTAAAGCCCCATTTGCCATCTTAAAACTTTCCTAGAGTTCAGAGAATATGTGATGATGAATGGATAGAGGTGAGCTACCACCAAAACTAAGTTAAGGCCAGTCCCTAACTCACATGAGAGAGGTTTAGGTCTGGCACCCCCTAAAACGAATCCATGACCCTAACTGCCCATCAGTTGCGCACGTGCAGTTGAGACCACGGGAGGAAGAATGAGGAGGTAGGCGGCTATAGGCTTACATGCCCACCTTGTCTTTTCCATCCCTATCACACTGCTCTGTGGTCCAGTGTGTCTTATATGTTTGTGCATTGTGGGCATTCCACACAAGTTCATGAGGAGCTTTATGTCAGTCAAGGCTTCTGTAAGTTGGGAATGGTCTGTATGTAGATGGGAGAAGTGGAACTGCCGATAATCTGACTAGCAGAACTACATTTAATGTTTATATTTACCATTGTAAAAATGTTTTCCTGATAAAGATTAGAAAAGGAAAAGCTTCTTGAGAGCAAAGCCTGCCTACAGGATTCCTATGACAACTTACAAGAAGTAATGAAGTTTGAAATTGACCAACTTTCAAAAAACCTACAAAACTGCAAAAAAGAAAATGAAACTCTGAAATCTGATCTGAATGTAAGTTAAGAAGGTTATTGCTTATTGATGAATTTGTCCTGGATGTGTGATTGTTCCCTGGAGCACAGGGCAAAGTCTGTTTTGACCTCTCCCTGACTTCCTGTACTGGCCCATCATGCCTGCTGACATAGAAGATACTTGATGTGTTTGTTGATTACACGTTGCTAGTAACCATTACTTAAAATCTGATGTGACGTTGTCTTTTAGAATTTGGTGGAGCTTTTTGAGGCAGAAAAAGAACGCAATAACAAATTATTATTACAATTTGAAGAAGATAAAGAGAACAGTTCTAAGTGAGTGCTATTTATCTTTTCCGTTAGTTGACTAGAATATCATTTACTACCATATTAACTTGAGTTACTTTTTTATTGCTGATACCCTGTAAAGTTATTTTTTTTAAGCATTTTAAAATACCAGATTCTTTTGTGTAAGAGGGTAGAGAAACAATTTTTCAAAAGCATTTGATAAGCAGCTGTGATACTTTTGAAACAAATTGCAGTTGGTAGTGATCAGAACCCAGGGCATTCTCTAAATAAATCACAGTAATTTTATAACTGGAAGGTGGGGAACTGATTTTTATTTCTGTCTCTACTGTTCTTTTTCTAGCTGTTCTGTTTTTCTCTTGGTCTCTTCACATGAATGCCATTGTCTTTCTTCCTGCTCTCTCCCAAGTTCTTTCCCTTAGTGATCTCTGTCAGTCACTTGGCCTCAGCCAACAGGATGCTCATTACTCTAGTGAGAAGAAATTGTATTTATTTATTCAACAAATGCTTGTAGAGTTCTTAGTATGACTCAGATTGTCTTCTGGGCCTGGGGATACAGGGGTGAATACATCTAGTGGGCCTACATCCTAGTTTGGAAGCAGTTAACATTTAGTCATTTGTTCATATACTAGGTGATATCCAACAAGCCAAGCACTATTCTGGCAAATGCCAGAACATTTATTTAGAAGTAAGACTGAACAAAATATCCCCATCCCCATGAGTTTCACATTCTAGCACACAGAGATAGGTAATAAACAAATGCTTATGTTAGCCAGTCCTAAGTGCTCTGAAGAAAAAGAAAGTCGTAGCCCAAAGATGGGATCTCCTTAAATAATTGTTGAAGAAACAGGTAGATATCGGACTCCTCCTGGAATGCAATGCCTAACACCATGTGTGTGCTGCACAGAGTTCTGTTGCAGTTCATTGAATCTTTTCTGTACAAACACACTTAATTCCTGTTTCTATTGGAATAAGTTGTGAATAAAAAAAATCATTCTTTTCTTCCAGAGAAATCTTAGAAGTTCTTGAGGTTGTGCGTCAGGAGAAACAGAAAGAGATGGCCAAGTGTGAGCAGCAGGTGAGTGACCTCTGCTCTAATTTTAGAGTTTGAGATCTGTAACTTCTGTTCCTGATGTTGGAATAGGTGTATTAGAAACACGGTTTCAGCAGTCAGGTGTCAGAAATTGGTAGTAAAAAGAAGGACTTGTTGGTTGGTTGTATTATTTTTGAACTCTTGCTTTCCTAACTCCTAGATGGCTAGTCATACTTTCTTGGTGGTCCCTTGTTGGAAACCCACAGCATCATCATTGCCTGTTAACCCAGCTTCTCGTTTTCAAGTTTTAAGCTAGAGAGCATTGTGTAATGTGACAGATTTCACCTCCCCCCTTTTTTTTCTATATGTGTGTGTGATTTAATTTTTTTCTCAAAATACTTCTTTTTCCCCATAGATGGCAAAAGTACAGAAACTGGAAGAGAGCTTATATGCTGCAGAAAAAGTAATCCATTCTCTGGAGAAGTCTAGAGATGCTGACAAGGTTGGTAGAGGCCAAAGCTGCATCCCTTGGCATTTTCTTTAGAAGTGATCCTTTAACGCTATAGTTCCTGCTCCCACGGTGACTGGTAACTGACATTTCTAGAGATGCTTAAGCCTTGTTCATCTTCCGAGGTTGCCAGAGAAGGAGGTCTTCTTTTCTTTTCTTTTCTTTTCTTTTCTTTTCTTTTCTTTTCTTTTCTTTTCTTTTCTTTTCTTTTCTTTTCTTTCTTTTTTTTTTTTTAAAGGAGGTCTTCTATTTAAGTTAATACTCCATGTAACTACAGGGGCAAACTGTTGTCATTTCTGTTGGCATCGTTTCTAAAACACATCCTGTCAGTTTAACTAGGATACTGTTAGTAGGACCTTTTCTTGTTGGCTCTGAATCCTGTAATACAAAAACTGTCAAATCCCTGCTGTTGATTTTCACCAGAATAGTAAACAAAATATGTATGTCCAAGTGTAAAATTCAGTATAAATTCCTTAGGGGCAGCCCTGGTGGCTCAGCGGTTTGACACTGCCTTCAGCCCAGGGTATGATCTAGAGACCCAAGATCGAGTCCCACATCAGGCTCCCTGCATGGAGCCTGCTTCTCCCTCTGCCTGTGTCTCTGCCTCTCTCTCTGTGTGTGTCTCTCATGAATAAATAAATAAAATCTTAAAAAAAGAAAAAATTCTTTATATGCCTACCCCTAATTCATTCAGAAAAACCAAAACAGATGTTTCAATAAAAGAGTATAAAGCCATTAAAATATAAATTGATAATGTGACATCTTTTGCTAAATAAAATTGACTTCTCTGACTGTCATTAGGAAAGACAAACTTTGTTGTTTAAAAGTGATCTCCTCCTAGGGCGCCTGGGTGGCTCAAGTCAGTTAAGCATATGTGTTCAGCTCAGGTCATGATTTCAGGGTCCTAGAATTGAGCCCTGTATTGGCCTCCCTGCTCAGTGGGGAATCTGCTTCTCTCTCTACTCCTCTCCCTGCTTGTGTTTTTTTTCTCTCTCCAATAAAATCTTAAAATTAAATAAAAATGATCTCTTGCTTAATGCCATTGAATATGAAGATATTGTTTCTGTCCTCGTCAGGAAGTTGTAGCTGACCTCATGAGCCAGATCCAGGAGCTAAGAACATCAGTCTGTGAGAAAACAGAAACCATAGACACCCTGAAGCAAGAACTGAAGGACATAAGTGTAAGTTGTCACTGACAAGATAGCACATTTGAGCACAAGATGCACTTCACAGATTCCTCAAGAGTTTAACAAATGCTCCACCAGAAAAAAAGATTTCTGTGGTCATAACGGCATGCAAATATTAGTACCACAGGTTTCTGGATTTGCAGAACTTCTAGAGAGCCTTGAATATGCTCATGTGCAGTGTGTGCCTCTGGGAGGTGGTATAGGCTGTGGCACTACTCGGACCACCTGGGCCTAGGAACAGTGTTCTGTGTTCACCCTTTGATCAGAAACGGACTGGTTGTGGTCTGTGATAGTAAAGGGTATGTAGTGTTCCTTAACTGCTTCAAGAAGAAACCTTGACAGATTTTGGTGAAGTTCAGAGACATTTGTTACATAGTGAGTTTTTGCATTATTGGACTTCATGGTCTCAAGTAACTACTTTCCCTTGCAAGTATCTAAGTGGAATGTTGGTGCTTCCTCCTCACCTCCGATCAGGGTGAAGGCTTTTGTCCACATTCCCCATTCCTCTGCTACAAAGGAAGCTTGCTGTTCTCCACATTTATTGCAAAAGACATCTCCTGATAAAAGTGCGATAATATGGGGTGCCTGGCGGGCTCCGTCAGTTGAGGGTATGACTCTTGATCTCATGGTCATGGTTCGAGCTCCACGCTGGGTGTAGAGATTACCAAAAAACAAAAACAAAACCAGAAACCTTGATGTGTTTTCACTGGTACCTATGGGACTTTTTGACATCTCTTCACCATTTGAGCATTTACTCTTTCATTCCTTCATCCAACAAGTACTTACTAAAAGATTTGTGGTAATATCATCACCTCAGAGCTCAAACTCCTTGTTCTTTTGACCTAAAAATAAACATAGTAGGGGCACCTAGGTGGCTTAGTCCGTTAATCGTATGCCTTCGTTCAGGTCATGATCCCAGAGTCCCTGGGATCGAGTGCTGCATCCAGCTCTCTGCTCAATGGGGAGTCTGCTTACCTCTCTCTCTGCTCCTCCCCCTGTTGTACTCTCTGTCTCTCCCTCAAATAAATAAGTAAAATTAAAAAAAAAAAAAGTAAACACAGTAAAGGAGACCACTCTTGTATCATAATTTTCTTTTCTGCAGTGCAAGTACAACTCTGCTTTGGCTGACAAGGACGAGAGCAAAGTGTTGATTAAGCAACAGGAAGTGGAGATTCGGGATCTGAAAGAAGCCCTTAGACTGAGAATACTCTCTGAGGACATAGAGGTAGACTTTAACACATCCTGACACTTGTTTTTCCCCTTGTTGATGTTTATATGTGTATGTGTGTGGGGAGGTTATTAATGAAGAAATAGAGGGCTTTATAAAGGAATAAGTCAAGGGCAGCCCCGGTGGCGCAGCGGTTTAGTGCCGCTTGCAGCCAGGGTTATGATCCTGGAGACCCAGGATTGAGTCCTGCGTCGGGCTCCCTGCATGCTTCTCCCTCTGCCTGTCTCTTTCTCTGAATGAATGAATGAATGAATCTTTTAAAAAATAAAGGAATAAGTCATAATTAGAGCCATTTTCCCTAGAGTAGTTAGGCCATTAATAGGTAACATTAAAATTGTTATATTTTGGGATGCCTGGGTGCCTCAGCGGTTGAGTGTCTGCTTTTGGCTCGGGGTGTGATCCTGGAGTCCTGGGATCGAGTCCCACATCGGGCTCCCTGCATGGAGCCTGATTCTCCCTCTGCCTGTGTCTCTCTCTCTCTGTCTCTCATGAATAAAGAAATAAAATCTTTTAAAAAGAAAAAAATTATTCTATTTTATCCAGTTGATTGATTTTCATTGTGCTGACACCTCGTAAGTTCCTATAACTGACCCTCTTCCTGAAAGGGACCAGAGTGGAAGCTGTGTTTACTTGGTAGAGTGAAGCAGGGAGCAAAGAAAGAGCAGGTTAACAGTTTAACCTCAGGGTTGCCTCTTGTGTCTTAGCTAATATAGGTTTTCAGGTTTTTTGTTGTAAATTTATGTTTTTTAATATTTAAGGGTACTATCACAAGGTTCAATATTCAAATTATGTAAAGCAGTATACATTCCCTCATGTATCCTTTCAGAGATATTTTAGGCAAATCTCATATACATTTTGTTTTCCTTTTCTCACACAGATGGTAAACACACTAAGTATACTGCTCTGTGGTTGCTTTAGAAATAAAGTTTTCTTGCTAAACTATGCTACCCATGAAACAAACTCAGCAAATACCTATTGAGCCCGTCTACCATACATCCTTGCCTGACTTGGCATTTGTGAATGGAGGAATGATTGAAGCACTGTTACTTACCTCAAAATATGCCATCTAGCTTAAGAATTAGATGTATTTTGATGTAATCAATGGCCTGAGAGCACGGGAAGGGGAGGAAAAGATTGATTGAGGCTGGAGAATTCCAGAGTGCTTCCCAGAGGAGGTAGGATTTGTACAAGACTTTGATGGGGGAGGGAAGCTCGGCAGCTGTGGGTGTTTGGGGGGGTGGAGCAGTCCCTATCAAGGCTGGAGGTGAGGGAGTCTGTGTCATGGAAGGTCTCGAGAAGCATTGGCTGTATCTTTCAGGAAGCCAGGGCAATAGAGACTTTAGCTCAGGCCAAAGATGATGAGGCCCAGTCCAAAAGTGCTGGTGGGGATATAGGACGAGCTAGAACTGAGCAGTGCATCAGAAGTACCACTGACAGTTGCTGTTGTCTGTAGGACGTGTACTGTGGATGCAGGAGCAGTCAGAGTAGGCACCAAGGGCTCCAGCCATAATGACCACAGATGTTTCTGTGTACCCCTGAGATGGACAAATAGAGGTCTGGGGGAAAATTAGTGGAGTAACTTTTACACACACTAGTTTTGAACTTTTGAGAACCTGTGGGGATAGATATCCAAGGCCCATATTACCCAGTAATCTGTATTTATATTCTCCTGTACCCCAGGAGGGACTTGAAGCTGTTAACATATATACAATGGAAGGAGATTAAAACAGACAAGTAAAATCCAGGTCAAAGGAAGATAAGACAAGTAGTAGGCTGTTAAGGGCACAGGCTGTGGAGTTGGACTGCTTGGGAGTCTGAGTCCTGGCTCTGTGACCCTGTGAAAGTTATATTTCCCTCTGTGCCTCATTTGTCACATCTCTGGAGCAGAGATAATAATACTGCCTCGTGCGTAAGAGGAGAAGATGAAATGAGGTAGTACATGGAAAGTGCTTAAGACACTGGCACCTTGTAAGTGCTCAGTCCACAGAAGCTGGCAATATTTTTTGGAGGCTTGTTGAAAAGTTCTACACAGTGTCAACTAACTATACTCTGATTTAAAAAAAAAAAGAAATTAGGGGTACCTGCTGTCTCAGTTAAGCATGTGCCTTTGGCTCAGGTCATGGTCTCCAGGTCCTGGAATTGACCAGGCGTCAGGCTCCCTGCTCAGTGGGAAGCCTGCTTCTCCTTCTCCTTCTCCCTGCTGCTCCCCCTGCTTGTGTGCTCTCTCTGTGTCAAATAAATAAGTAAAATCTAGAAAAAAGGAATTAAAAGGAAAAATTAGCACACAAAAGCCACACCCTGAGGTCTTGTACAGAGTATAAAATAGGACTAAAAATTCAGCTGGGTGCTGCCTGTGGCCAGAGGGCAAAGGGAAGTCTCGCTGTGTGAGTGGGAGTGGCTGAATGATGCTTGTTCAATATAATTTTCCTAAAAGCTCTTCTTTACTCCCTTTGTCTCCTTATATCTTTCTTTCTCTTCCCTTCTTGAAAAAAAAGTATGACTCTGCATATTGAAGTATCTTAGATTCAAGTGGAATTTACCCCACAGTCAGTTCACATCCCCTTTTTCCTCATCTCTCAGCTTTGTTAGCTAACGTATTTACAACTAAGGACAAAGGGGTCCTTGCCTTGTTCCGTACAAGAGCCCGGAAGACTCAAGAAAGACAGACACATCCTGGTGGTAAATGGACACAGGAAGGTACATGAGTAGCTCCCCCAGGGAGAATAGAGTGGCCCAAAAACCTTGCTAAAGTCAAAGAAACGCAAGTTAAAAATGGAGCTACTTCTTGATTTTATGGCTGGTAAATATTAAGATCCAAGGAAGATATTCAGAGAAGGATGATTACTCACACTTCTGGTGAGGTTTTAAGTCCAGCCTTTAGGGAGGTGGTCTGGCAATGCACAGCTTTCATTTTTTTTGCATAAGCTTTGAGTTTGTACTTTTAGAAATTAGCCTAAGGAACTAATCTAGATGTGAGAATATAACACATATAATAATGAAAAATTCAAATCAGCCAAAATATTCAGTGATGGGTTAAATTGTAGTGCATTCATAAGATGAAATCAAGCCTACCCAATGAAAAATGATAGGGTAAAGGAAGGAATATGTGGAAAAGTGTGGTGCATCAAGCATGTCTATATGTGTGCATGTATCACATTTTTCCACAGTACTCTTACATTTATTATTATTGTACGTGACATGTACATGATACATATCATGCATAGTATTCTCTATAAAATACTGTACACATTAACTTATGTGTAGTTATAGAAGTTTACATATATATACACATACATACATGTATATACATATATACATACACATTTGGAAAGTTATGGTAAGCAGATTCTGCTCTAACTTGGTAGGGATCGCATGCTGTGTACATAGGAACTACGCAACCCATAGGACTCCTAATTCTTCTGCCACTCTCCAGCAAGCTACTTTGCTGAAACTCTAATGGCCTATGACACTGTAGCAGTGTCTAGTGACTGCCTGGATCCTCCCCAAGCTGGCTGAGGGCCATTCATCTTTACAGCTGTTTACCTTCCAACATATAAAGGACTAGAGTCAGTTGGTCAGATAGCATCTAAGCTAGAAACCTGTGTCTAGAGTCCTCCTCAGGGAAGAGCAATAAACTTTGAGATCCTGGGGGTGAGGGGAGAGGTTCAATATTAGGGGGAAATGGGTGGAATGGAGTTAAACTGCAATAGGGATACCTGTATGAATTTCCTGTGATGTTTCTTTTTTGACCTGTCCGCTTCAATATTAACTGCTTGGTTTGCTTTGGAATGAATTATCACATTAGCAAAAAAAAACATAAATTTTAAAAAATGAAAAGTAAAAGTTCTGCCTTAAAACATTCTTAACCTTTCAGGATGGCACATAGTGGTGATTTAGAAATCCTTAGTGGAGTCCACAGTTAAGAGGAATCTTCCTTTTTGGGGGTTGTCTCCTGACAGAGGGATATGCTCTGCGAGGACCTGGCCCATGCCACTGAGCAGCTGAATATGCTCACCGAAGCGTCAAAGAAGCATTCAGAGCTACTGCAGTCTGCCCAGGAGGAGATGACCAGGAAGGAGGCCCTGATCCAAGAGCTTAAGCACGAGGTGAGGTCCAGGGCCTCAGCCCATTCTCTCCGTATACAGAAAGAGGGGGCCATCGGGGCACTTAGGTGGCCCAGCAGCGCAGCGGGCTCTGAATGACTTGGTTGCTTATGTGGGTTCTGCTTTGCGTGGCTGCCTCTCTGCCAAGCCTTAGCACCCCCAACATGTGCCCTCAAGTCTGACCCCTGGGGCAAGGTTATGGCTGACTTTTATTCTCTTGTTGGCTGTTTTTGTTTTTTTTTTTTTACATTTTATTTTTTTCAAATGACCCTTTGATGACCTGTGAAGCTTAAAAAAGTCTTCAAAAATCATAAATTAAGTCTGGGAAAGAGCGGGAGACAAGAGGGTCATAGCAGCAACCACAGTCCACAGACATCAATGGCAGCTGCAGGGTTTACAGCCATAAACATTGCTATGGTTTAGGTTGGTTTTAATACCTTACTGCTTTTCAAATTATTAACGAAGTCTGAAAAAATGAAATCTGTATCTTCCTACCTTGGGCAGCTTGTCTGTTCTAACAGGACCGTGGGTCCCATATGATTTTCTAACTTAACATTTTACCTCTGTTCAACTTTCCCAGTTGAACCAGAAGAAGGAGGAAGTAGAACAGAAAAAGAATGAATATAACTTCAAAATGAGACAGCTCGAATACGTGATGGATTCTGCTGCTGAGTATCCCCAGGTACTTATCAGAAAGAGTGTATTGCAGGAAGACTGAAGTTTCGTGGGTGATAAAAGTTTGGAAATTACGAAGACCGTAGCTTCGTTTTTGTTTTTGTTTTTTTTTCCTTAAGTACTAGTGTTTTATTTGTTTTTCTTGGACAGGAATTAGATTAGAACAACAAGCTAAACAGCTGAGTGTTTTGTGTGCTTGGCATATACATTTACAACGAAATCTTTATAAAATGTCACTTGAATATTTGGATGAAACTTAATTTTATTTTAGAGCCCTAAAACACCACCTCATTTTCAAACACATTTGGCAAAACTCCTGGAAACACAAGAACAAGAGATAGAAGATGGAAGAGCCTCTAAGATTTCTCTGCAACACCTTGTAACAAAGCTAAATGAAGACCGGGAAGTCAAAAATGCTGAAATCCTCAGAATAAAGGTAACTGGATGATTTTTTTTTCCCATAAATTTAATCTTTTAAAATAAACAGTATCCAAAATAAATAAGTAAAATAATATCTTTCACGGTTACTGACAATACAAAAATTCAACAGATGGAACTAAAGGATACACAGGAAAGCCTTCCTCCCCCTGCTGACTCCAAACTACCTAGATGGCCTGTCCCTGAAGGCCCCCACTGTAGCCAGTTTCCCATATAGTCAAATCTGTTAGCATTGGCTCCCCGCCTGTTTGTTTTTTATGATGGTATCACACCCGGGCTGTACCAGCTACTCTGATCACAGAGCTGCCTGTCTTAGACCCTTGCCAGTTTCAGAGCTAAGGTATGCTCTCTCACTACAGTTTTAAGTTTGTATTTTTCTTATTAGGAATAAGGTAGAGCATCTTTGTTTTATCTGTTTCTCTGACCTATATCCTCTGCACATCTTTCTATTGTTGGACTTTTCCTTAAAGATTTGTAAGTATTCTTTAGATATTAGATCTGCTTCTGTCTGTGGTAGTTAAAAATACTCTCCTCTTGTTTTCTGTTCCTTTAAACTTCTTCTGGTTTTTTGTTTTACCCAGTGACTTGGGGAGTACAGTGATTGTATATGCAGGGAGTGTGTTTAGAGGAGTATTGAGGGCCAGGAGGTGTGGGGAGGAATGCCTTGGTGGGTGGTGTGTTGGTGTGGAGGGGTATGGGTGGAACAACAGATAGGATGCTTCCTGGAAAATTGCATTTAGCCTGTGAGATCACTGCTCTGTAGTGAATTTCTGTTTAGCAACAAAATTAGCTGACTGTAACTAAGTTACAGAAAGTACGTGAAGACAGCATCTCTCTTAAGCTTTGTTCCTCATGGAGATCATTCCTTGTTTTTTTATTTAGGGCAGCTCTCAGTATGCCGCCATCCCAAGAATGTGGTTGTTACCCAGAGTTGGCATGATTTTAGTACTCAGAAGAAATTGGGTCAGGTTAAAAGAAATCAAACAATGGAGACTCCTGGGTGGGTTCAGTGGTTAAGCTCAGGGCATGATCTTGGGATCCGGGATCGAGTCCTGCATCAAGCTCCGTGCATGGAGCCTGCTGCTCTCTCTGTGTCTCTCATGGATAAATAAATAAACCTTTTTTTTTTTTTTAAGATTTATTTATTTATGATAGAGAGAGAGGCAAAGACACAAGCAGAGGGAGAAGCAGGCTCCATGCCGGGAGCCCGACACGGGACTCGATCCTGGGACTCCAGGATCGCGCCCTGGGCCAAAGGCAGGTGCCAAACCGCTGAGCCACCCAGGGATCCCAAAATAAATAAATCTTTAAAAAAAATAAAGATTTAAAAAAGAAAGAAAAGAAATCAAACAATGGACAAGTAGGAGTAAATAAGAAAGGACACTCCTTGCAGACAAGTATTTACTTCTTCCGGATAGTTTTATTTATTTATTTTTTATTTATTTTTTTTTTTTAAAGATTTTATTTATTTATGATAGTCACAGAGAGAGAGAGAGAGAGAGGCAGAGACACAGGCAGAGGGAGAAGCAGGCTCCATGCACCGGGAGCCTGACGTGGGATTCGATCCCGGGTCTCCAGGATCGCGCCCTGGGCCAAAGGCAGGCGCCAAACCGCTGCGCCACCCAGGGATCCCGGGATAGTTTTAAATGTTCATGATTTTTGCATTAGAGTTCATGTAAGGATTTTGAATGATGGGCTGTGACACATAAATTGTACACTGCATGCAACGGTGATTTGACAGTCCATCCGTTATGCTCTGATCACCACAAGGGTAGCTACCATCTGTCACCAGACGTTATTACAGTGTTATTGACAGTATATTCCCTACATCAGTTTTTTTTTATCAGCATTTATTAAATAGAATCAAATAGAACATTTATCAAAGTAGAGACTTTTGAAAATCTTTTCTCATAAAGGGACTTTAATGAATTATGTGATATCAATAAGAGACTTTTGTTTTAACACACTGTGGGTTTGAAAATAAGTGACAGTTTTAGACCCCAAGCGCTTGTCATACTTTTTATCCAGTGATAACCAGTGCAGTGTTCTGTACATAGCAGGAGCTTAAGATATGAATACGTGTCTCATTTGTGGCATTGGGGAGCAAAATAATGCCTACTACAACATGCCTTCTGAAAAGATATGATTCAATGTCTCATTAGGAGCAGTTGTGTGAAATGGAAAACCTACGTAAGGAAGCTGAGCAGTTGAGAGAGAGAAACTGGCTCCTGCAAAGTCAGCTGGATGATATTGAAAGAAAAAAGGACAACAGGTAAGAAAGAGCCACCAGAACTCTGTGGGCTAAATCTTGGCCTGTCTGGGTGTAGTTAGATGAAAGCGGTTGAAATTGGTTTCACGGCATGCACAGTTTTTATTGCTAGTCCAGGGGATGCTCCATCAGTTGCTTTTAAGTCAAGTCTGATGAGCGGGGGCTGCTTTTTCCAGAGTGCCAGAATAAGGCTTTCATGCTCTTGCCTACTCTGTTAACCTCTATGTTGTTATAGACTACTGAAATGAATTTCAGACATGTGAAACATTTGCACCAAACTGTCTTACTGCTATTTTAAGAAAAGAGGCATGGGGTGGCAGAGCAAAGACCTCGATAAGACAAGGTTTGAGAGGTCCAACAACAAGAGAGGTCCAGCAGAAAAAGAGAGAATTTCCTACCAGTTGGTTTTGCTTCATGACCCATGGTCCAGGAAATGCTCTTGCGCAGGAAGGAGCCTTAAGAGAAGCGTTACCTTGGGTTGAAAGTCCTGTGATTTTGGACAGTTTTTAACTTTTAGTATTTCAGTATCCTTAGCCATAAAATGAGGAGAATGATGGCTCTCTCACAAGGTGTTTTAAAGACCAAAACTAACATGGATAAAATGCTGGTTATAGCACTTGGCCTGAGGGGTGTCACTCTCAATAAATGGCAGATATTAGATATAGAAAGTAGTTATGATCCTGCCCTTCCGTGAACTTTCTGAGTGAGGGATTTGAGATGAGGGTGGCCTGGAAAATTAGGTGGCAAATTGAACTGAAGCACAGGGGGTCTCCATTTAGGATAGAGGCCCTTACTGAACCCAACTTCCCAGAATAGGGGTACCTGCTGTTCCTATTGTTGCCAGCAGGTCTTGAGCAGATGCTCTCCCCTCCTGCAGCTCCCCTTCCCTGTCCAGAAGCACTGTCCAAAACCTAACTAGTACAACAGATACTTGAAGATGGTAATGGTGGCTGTGCTCACAGCCTATTCTTAAACGCTTCAAGTTTCAGTCAGCACTAGAAATGCTCATTCTAGTAGCACTGCGCCTTCCAGCTGATTCCAATGTGGGTAGCCCGCAGTCTGCCCATCTACTTTCCACATGTTCCACCTTCATGTAAAGAAAAGCACTGTACTTGGTACACTTGTCTTTTATCAAGAGCTAGTTTGAGCGTGGAAAATAGAACGTTTCTAGCTCATTTGTAAAATCGCAATGAAAAGTACTCTTTCATAGCCACATGTTCCTTATGAGGATCCATACAGAACCTCCTTCCTAAAAGATCAGAGTGGGAGAACGCTGTGGCTCAGGGGTCAGATCCAGCCCACAGCATGTCTGGTGAAGAAAGTTTTACAGAAGCATAGTCACGTCCCTTATTTAAAGATTGCATTGGCATTATAGTAGCGAAGTGGACTAACTGTGACAGACACCCCATAGCTTCCAAAGCCTAGAATATTTTGTCTGGTTCTTATCAGAAAAAACTTACCCACTTTTGGATTAGAACATAGGAAAAAAAAAAAAAAAGAACATAGAAAACACTTCTCTAATGGTTTCAAGCATTTTCCTCACTGAGGTCTCATTACCATTTCTGTCTAGGCTGCCAGATTCATTAAGTGAAAGAAACTACTGGAGCTTCTATTTTCCTTCAAGAAACGATCTTTTGCTCATCAGTGAGAGATATTTCTAGAGGAGCCTGTGGCATTCAGGCAGGTTCTGCTTGGGGGTTGTCCCCCTGGTGTAGGGGCTACCCACAGAAACTCAATTCAGGATCCTATCCTGGTCAAGCTCACAGAGATGGACTCCCATTAATCAGATTCGTGATACTGAGGCATCATCCAGAATGTGATTTCCTTTATTTAGAGGAATGTTCCTTTTCCATGAAGAGATTTCTATCTGGTGCTCAAGGAATCCCTTTCCTGGTGTCAGCATACATGGGACAGCAGAGTGCTATCAGAAAATTGCCAGCTGACCCTGGATCCAAGCAGAGGGGGCATTGGGGCTCCATGTGTTAGGCTGGCCTAAGGAACCCTCCCCATTCCAGAGATGCCCCCTCCCAGCTGATCACCAGGCTTCTGAACTGCCTGTGTCTCTCACCCCTTTTGCTCACATTTGATCTTCATATGGTACCACTCTTGGCTAAATTTCTACTTTATTTCCCACCAAGCCTTGACTGGATTTCCCAGCTCTGTTCATCTCATTTTTGTACGGGAGGCATCCTGAATTCAGGGGAGATGCCTGATTTCATCCCCTTATATCAGTCACATTTGTGAACTGTGCAAATAACTTTGATGACCTAATCACCAGAGTTAGCTTTTCATTGCCTAACTTGGCATTGCTGCCTATGACACATAGGAAATTGATATTTGAATATGCCTAACTGAGTTTCCCCATTCTCCGTTTCTCATCTCTGTAGTGAACAGAATCATCCAGATCATCAACAGCTGAAGAATGAACAAGAAGAAATGATCAAAGAAAGACTTGCTAAAGTACATTTTTTTTTAATATAATAGTTGTGTTTCCTGTCTGAGAAATGCATTTGTGGTTATATGTTTTAGACACCATTTGACTTTGGAAATTTCTGTCCCTTCTGTATCCCTACTATTAGTTTGATATTTACCATCAGTATTTAGACCTTGCTGGTAATTATGAGTGAATTTGTCTTCATGTTTCAGTGGTCACCCTTCTGCTGGCACCCTCACACAGAGTTGTCCATTTATTTTATTTTATTTTATTTTTTTATAAAGATTGTATTTATTTATTCATGAGACACGCAGAGACACAGGCAGAGGGAGAAGCAGGCTCCATGCAGGGAGCCCGACGTGGGACTCGATCCCGGGTCTCCAGGATCATGCCCTGGGCTGAAGGCGGCATTAAACCACTGAGCCACCCAAGGATCCCCGAGTTGTCCATTTAGAATAGAAGCAGGTAGGGGCAGCCCGGGTGGCTCAGCGGTTTAGCTCTGCCTTCAGCCTGGGGTGTGATCCTGGAGACCCGGGATTGAGTCCCATGTCGGGCTCCCTGCATGGAGCCTGCTTCTCCCCCTGCCTGTGTCTCTGCTTCTGTGTGTGTGTGTGTGTGTGTGTGTCATGAATAAATAAATAAAATATTAAAAATATAAAAGAATAGAAGCAGGTATAGGGTGCCCATGGGAGCCCTCACAGGGCCTGAAGTCTTGAAGACAGGTACCCCCTTTATGAGTGCACCATTGGAACTATGGAAGAGGATGTTGGTTTAATTGATCTCATTACCATGAGGGAGAATGGACTGCTGGCTCTTAATCTTTTTCTTAGCAGTGGCAAAAACTTAAGCCATCTTTTTCTTTTTATCTTATTACAGAATAAATTAGTTGAAGAAATGTTGAAAATGAAAGCAAAGTAAGTGCACTGTTTTGTAATTCAAGTTCTTATAGGCCTTTTCTTTCTTCTCCTCTAAGGGAAGAAATACTATATCCACAAGGTAAGTTAACTCCTTTCCTTTCTCTGGTCTCTTCTGATTTAAAACCTTGAGGCCCACCTGAGACCCATAAATCAATACTCTTGATTGCCTCTGATATACACACACACAGACACACATATTTTGTTGAAGTTTGATTCAGTTTGCCAACACACAGTATAACACCCAGTGCTCATCCCGTCAAGTGTCCTCCTCAGTGCCTGTCACCCAGTCACCCCATCCCGCCTCCCGCCTCCCCTTCCACTTCCCCTTGTTTGTTTCCCAGAGTTAGGAGTCTCTCATGTTTTGTCACCCTCTCTAATTTTTCCCACTCATTTTTCCTCCTTTCCTTTCACTATTTCTTATATTCCCTGTATGAGTGAAACCATATAATAATAGTCCTTCTCTGATTGAATGCCTCTGGTCTTGACTTGGGTCTCTTTACATGTGTTCTGTAAACAGGATTCTAATTCGTTCATCTAGTTTTTTTTTTGTTTTTTTTTTTTCATCTTGTTTTCATATTAATTTGTATAAACTTACAAACTGCCTCATTCTTGGATGAGCAAGATATACTGTGTTTTCTCTCCGGTTCAAAATAAGCAAACTGGTTGGTATTAACAAATAAACATTAGAAAGATGGTGCACTCTGAATAGATATTCATCTGGAACAGAGGGTCCTCAAACATTTTCACTTGTTAATTCTGAAAAGAATTCTGAAACACCATAGACCCTCATGCACATTTTTGGAGTTTACTTTATGTCTAAAATTTCTCATTGAAATTTTACATAGAAGCAAAGGGTAGAAGTTCCCACATACTGAACATATGCCATTTAGGAAGAAAGTTCTTGGTGTCAGGATGGCCAAATGGTCTAAAGTACAAGACTCAGGCTCCTGCTTGTGGCTGGGATTTCTGGTCTCTGCATGGAGATGTGGGTTTGAATCCCACTTCTGACATATCCCCACTTTTGTTCTTGCAATCCTTCTGAAAACTCTCACCTTGAACTTGGCCACTGAGATAAAGCTCCTGGTGGTGTTCTCTTAAAAGTATCCAACTTACTTGATACTTTCTACCCGTTGAACAATACAGGAACAAATTCCCACACCTAAAATTATACATTGTTCCTTTTGCCTTTCAAATTCTGTTCCATACTTACACAGAATTATAACCTAATTTTATATATGTCTGGGAAATTTTTGCTGATTTGCCCTATCATGGAACTTGGCAACAAAAATATGTATACGAATGGGAAATAATTTGTAAAAGTTTCTTGTATCATAAAAGTAATTTGTATTCATATTCTAGTGCTATATTTTTTCTGGATTGAGTTTTCATTACAGTGTCCTTGATTTATTATACGTTTTTATAAATTATCATACATAGTAAAACTTAAGTGGAAATGCATCTCCCAGTGCATTTTATCTTAATGCTTTTGCTTCAATTACTCATTATTCTGTTATACTTAATTCTGGAATGAGACATTATTCAGTAGCACTTTTTTTCCTGCTTTTTGTTTTTATACCTATAAGTGCTGAGAAATCTTATTCACATAGTAAGTAAATGGCAACAGAAGGAATTTTGTTAGAGTCCTGTCATGCAGTTATTTGAACTCCTTCCAAGTTAATATGTCCAAAATTACATTGTGATCTGTCATCAAAAATTCTTTTTAATGACCAGCTGACGAAGATCACCTATCCTGTAAAAGATTTATTACCTGCTCATTTGCTTTATAGCATCAGAGTATAGATATGGAACAGAGCTTGTTCCATACTTTGATCTACATACAAGCAGTTTAGGGACTGGCTCCTAGATAGGTGTCGTAGAGCTGGAATAAAAATGTGGATTACTTACAGGCTCTCTCTATGTCGTAGAGCTGGAATAAAAATGTGGATTACTTACAGGCTCTAGCTCAAAAATCAGCTATCTGATTTCTGTTGAATTACAGCAATTTTAGAAATAATAGCCATTTTAAACTTTCTAACAAAAAGAATAAAAGCTAAGTTGGCATGTAATTTATTTCATAGTCTAGTAACCAAGCGTCTCCAGTGATACTGTCCCTAGAAGATACAAGACCTCACAGTGTGGGCAAGTGAAGCACACACAAGAAAGTGGCATACCCAGTTTTATTGGTTCCAACCTACAGCAGTGATTTTCACCATAATATTATCTATTTGTGTATGTGGAGATGCTTTTAAAAAGCAGGAGATGTTTAATTTCATATTACAAGAGGTCTGGAAGTGCATTGATGCCATCAGGGACCCATATCCTTCCCATTCTGCTTTAGGCAGTCTTGCTTGTGGCCTCTTGGCCATAAGATGGCTGCCATAGCCCCAAATGTCATAAATAAGAGGATCACAGTTTGTGGTGAGGTGAGTTCAAAAGGGCTTTCTTTTGTCAGGGGAAAAGAACTCCTAGTAGCCCCCAAGAATCAGCCTGTGCTTTGTGGCCAGAATGAACACACCTCTGGCAAGTTGAGGAAACCAGGATCTGGCAGCAAGGTGAAGAAATCATGCTTAGCATAGACTAGCTTTTTTTTGTTTTTGTTTTGTTTTTTACCAACTCTCAAGAACTGGGTGTGCTTCTCCTTTTTTTCCTTTTCCTTCAAAATGAGTTTTTTTTTTTTTTTTTTTTCAAAATGAGTTTTTATAAGCAGAAAAGCAGCAAGGGAATGGCTGTTGGATAAGCAGCAGCAAGGTTTGTCATGTCCCAGAACCTTTTCATCAAACTAAAGCAAAGTACCCAAGACAACAGAACAGCTCCAAATGAATTAGAACATCAGTGCCCTCCTCCCCACACTGTTCTGAGGTTCCATGGAATGTAGTCTGAGTTTATTTTATTTTTTTTTAAGATTTATTTATTTATTTGTGATAGGGAGAGAGAGAGAGAGAGAGACAGAGACAGAGGCAGAGGCAGAGACACAGACACTGGAGGAGGGAGAAGCAGGCTCCATGCCAGGAGCCCGATGTGGGACTCGATCCCAGGACTCCAGGATTGCGCCCTGGGCCGAAGGCAGGTGCTAAACCGCTGAGCCACCCAGGGATCCCCCTAGTCTGAGTTTAAACACTGCTCCTTAAATTAGTTTGCCTTAAGTGGTATATGAAATTATTTTTTTTTAATTATTTTTTTATTTTTATTTTTTTATTTTTTATTTATTTTTTTGGTATATGAAATTCTGAGTATGATGTCATTAAATAATCCTTCTATTCCAGATGCTGTAAAATATCTTTCTTAAATTACATTTGCTCCAAAGTTCCAATTCTCAATTTTTATTATTTAAAAAATGTTTTGACAAGTTTTCCAAAATGAAAGTCTTGGATAAAATAACAAAAGAAGCTTATCTGCATCCCTTGCTCTCTCCCTCTGCCGTCAGTAGGGGAGGGCTGAATACTAGTGACGCTTTCAAATCAAAATTCTGGGCTTGGGTAAAAAATGTCTCATTTGAATATTGTGGTAATTATGTTCCTTTGGGATTCCAGAAAGTGATATTTGTTGTTACAGCCTAGAAGAAGTCCAGAGTGCTCTTCAGAACCAAGAGATGGACTGCCTTAGGATGGCTGAGGAAGTTGAACGAACTAGAACTTTGGAATCCAAAGCGTTCCAAGAAAAGGAGCAACTGAGATCAAAGCTAGAAGAAGTGTATGAAGAAAAGGAGAGAATATTCCAGGTGCATTTGTGTGTTGGTTCTTTTGTCATGTACATAGGCCATGTCTGGGATTGGGTGTCTGGTGGTTCAGAGTTGCTCTGGCATGTACAGGGATGTATGGCCCCCAAAGCCGGGAGCCTGGGCTCTCTCATGCCCCATGCTCTTGGACGGGAGGAAATGATGTTATTGTAAAAGGAAAATTAAGAGCAGCTCATTTTCCCCTCCCTGCACTGATTTGCCTGCAGGAGATGGAAATGTTAAGGAAGCAGGTGGAGTGCCTTGCTGAGGAAAATGGCAAGTTGGTCGGTCACCAGAACCTACACCAGAAGATTCAGTACGTGGTGCGGCTGAAGAAGGAGAATGTCCGGCTTGCTGAGGTAAGCTCTGGACCTAGTGTTCTAGGTAAACTCAGTCTGGTTTTAGAATGATTGTTTCATTAAAGTTTAATTATCAAGTCACTTAATGCTTTCTTCAGGGAACTCCTTACTGAATTAAAAAAAAAAAAAAATCAGTCATCATTATTCCGAGCGTAATTCAGTCCTTTGTCTGAATTTGTATGCTTTTGTATAGCAGATTCTTGTTTAATGTTACACGTAGTTTACAAATTGAAAATTGTGGTCTTAATTTGAAATATAACTTAATGAGTACAGAGAATAACTTCCTCTAAGCATTAGAGCCTTAATATATTTTTTTTTAATTTCTCAGGAGACAGAAAAGTTGCGTGCTGAAAATGTATTTTTAAAAGAAAAAAAAAAGGAATGAATCGTAAAGATCTTGGTCATCACCTTTTTGGAGACTTTCTTTCCTCTTGCAAAAGTAAGCCCTACCCTGCGCATCTAATAGCTGAATTAAGGAGCACAAGTACTAACTCCATACGTGACACTGGGGGCTGACCCCCAAGTTTCTGATGAACGTTCTGAACCAAACTCACCCTGTAACAGTCAGCAGTCTACTATTTTGAAGTTACCACCCCACTTCAAAGCTTTAAATCAATTGTAAATACTGGGAAAACCTTTTGCCTTTTTAAAATAAAAGCCGGTAGCTAAGGTTGACAGTGGATGTTGGCCAGGTTGTTTTTTCCTTAGATACTACCTACCATAATCTCCTTTGCGTCTTATGTCAGAAGCTCTAACAATATGAGGTGATTTCATAACATGACTGATTGCGTAGCACGTGCGAAAGGCACACATGTTAATATAGATTATTTTTGTATTCTTGCATTTTTCAAAATTAATAAAATTTCTTGAAAATAAAGTTTAATAAAGTGATTTAATTGTTCACTTGAGAGAGCCAAATGAAAGACTTGTTTATTCAGCATCCACTTCATGAGCACCTATTACGCGTCGGTCATCTGTGAACAAAGAAAACAAAGCCTCCTGCCCTCAAGAAACTTCTCTGTGTTGACATTTTGTTCCTTCTCTTTGTGAATCCTGTTCCTTTGTGTGGACGCGCCACATTTGAGAGCCATCTGAGCTATTGGCGATTTGGGAGTTATTTTGAATAATGCTGCTATAAACACTTGTGCACCAGTCTTGGGGACTGTGTTTCCTATGTCTTGAGTAGAAACCTAGGAGTAGAATTGCCAGTAAGCTTGTGTTTAACTCTTAAAGATCCGGGCAGCCCCGGTGGCGCAGCGGTTTGGTGCCACCTGCAGCCCAGGGCGTGATCCTGGAGACCCTGGATCGAGTCCCACGTCGGGCTCTCTGCATGGAGCCTGCTTCTACCTCTGCCTGTGTCTCTGCCCCCACCCCCCTCTCTCTGAATAAATAAATAAATAATCTTTAAAAAAAAGAAAAACAAAACTCTTTTTTTTTTTTTTAATTTTTATTTATTTATGATAGTCACAGAGAGAGAGAGAGAGGCAGAGACACAGGCAGAGGGAGAAGCAGGCTCCATGCACCGGGAGCCCGACGTGGGATTCGATCCCGCGTCTCCAGGATCGCGCCCTGGGCCAAAGGCAGGCGCCAAACCGCTGCGCCACCCAGGGATCCCAAAAAACAAAACTCTTAAAGATCCTGCCTCACTTCCAGATGTGCTGTTGCGCTTCACCATCCCTGTTCTGGTCAGCAGGGGGTTCGGTTTCTCCAGATCCTCCTCAGCTCCTGTGACTGTCAGGTGTTTTACTGTAGCCATCCCCATAATGGCTTATCACTTACGTTCTCCTAATGCCTAAGGATACTGAGCATTGCTTACACATGACAGGACACTATACTTGGCAATCCGAAAGAGGCAAACTGACATGCTACGATGTGGATGGACCTCCCTCAACACAGAAAATGAAAGAAGCCAGACCCCAAAGACCACATACTGTATGATTCCACATATGTGAAGTGTCCAGAAAGGGCAAAATTATGGAGAGATAGAAAGCAAATCATTGGTTGCTTGTGCCTGGGGGTGGGAGTGAATGACCATATGGGTGTAATGGGAGCTTTTTAATGTGGTAGAAATGTTTTGGTTTGTGGTGTCCCTTACACACATTTAGCTCTATGAATTTACTAAAAACTAAAATGTTTTCAAAATGGTTTCATTTGATGGATTGTAGATTATACCTCAAAAAAGTAGAGGAAAGGCAATTTTAAAAAGTAATGCAGGGTGGGGCACCTGGGTGGCTCAGCGGTTGAGCATCTGCCTTTGGCTCAGGGTGTGATCCTGGAGTCCTGGGATGGAGTCCTGCATCGGGCTCCCTGCAGAGAGCCTGCTTCTCCCTCTGCCTGTGTCTCTGCCTCTTGCTCTCTCTCTGTGTCTCTCATGAATAAATCAATAAAATCTTTAAAAAAAAAAAAAAAAGTAATGCAGAATTGAGTTCTCAAGGGGTAATAAATAAATCCCTAAGAGCCAGAAACAAAAAAGGAACTAAACATCACACTCTAGGGGGCACCTGGCAGCCCTGATGGTGGAGTATGGGACTCTTGGTCCTGGGATCAAGTCCTGCATCCAGCTCCTCACAGCAAGTAGGCTTCTCCCACTGCCTGTCTCTGCCTGAGGCTGGTACTAAAGAGACTGGGGTCTTACCCACCTGTGGGAGTGTCTGGGACCTGCCAGAACAAAGGACCATGAGCTGGGGAGGCTAGAAACATACTCTCTCACAGTTTCTGGAGGCTAGAAGTCCAGAATCAAGGTGTTGGCAAGGCCATTCTCTCTGAGGGCTCTGGGGAGCAACTGTTGGAGGTGTTTCTCTTAGCACTGATAGCAGATCTTGGCGCTCCTTGGCGCTCCTTGGCTAAAGAGAGACACATACATCAATCTACCTCCGTGGTCACACGGCCTTCTAGAAGGACACTAGTCGGGATAGGGCTCACGCTAATCGTATCTGCAGTTGGCTCCCTTTCTGAGTAAGGTCACATTGACTGGTGTGGATTAAGATAAACCTATCTTTTCTGGGGGGGGTACATAATTCAGCCTTTAAAGAGCCGTTGTCAGGCTATCCATGCCACGAAACCACCCTGTGAGAGAGGTCGTAAGGAAGGACTTCAAAAACTTTCCAAATGGAAAGAAAATGCTGCTCGACAGTTCGGGGTGAAATCATACTAAAAGAAAAAGACCCATACAGACTATGCAAACTACTTTCTAACGTGTGCTACATATAAAACTGCATAGACGGAAAGTACTCTAATAATGATTTTCCTGGAGAGTGGAAATGGTCCTTCATACACTCCCAGCACTAAACTTTGAAAGACGTGTACTGCGTTTTACAAAAAGTATTTTGAGCAAAAATAAGTAAGCAAATAAAATAAATTTTAAGCATTTAAGTGCACAGGAAATGAGAAGCAGCGTGAGTCCTGGCCTTGGGAGCGGACTAAACCCTACCCGCCTCCTGGGTGAGCACAGAGGTCTCCGGCGCCCTCTGCCGGGGCGGCTTTCCCCTTCGCGGATCCCCCAACTGGAGGATGCAGGTGAATCCCCCGCCGGGCTCGTTGGAATGCGAGATTCTGATCCAGGGGTGTTGGGCAGGGTCTGGGGTTCGGCATTGCAAACAGGCTCCCAGAGGAAAGGGATGCGGGGGCACACTCCGTGGCGAGGACTGCAACTGCCGAGTCCCGGGCAGTTTTACTTCTGCAGCGGCGTCCACAGGGGCGCGGCCCCGGACTCACACGCCAGCCCCAGAGGTCTCCCCGGGAAACCTAAGCCCCCTCGCCCCGCGGAGGCCCCCGGAGCTCGGCCCCGCCCCTCGGAGGCCCTCGCCGCCCCCGGATTGGCCTCCCTGCTCACGTGGGCACCGCGTCACGTGAGGCCGCCGCCCAATCGCGGCGCGCGCTCTGCCCTGCTGGTGGCGGGGGCGCCGGGCCCTGGAGAGACGGCGGCGGGCGCTATGGCCGAGAGGCCGCAGCCCCCGGGCGGTGCCGTGTGCCCCGCCGCCTACCCCGACGCCGCCGCGGAGTTCCCCCCGCACCTCCAGGCCGGCGCGATGCGGCGCCGCTTCTGGGGCGTGTTCAACTGCATGTGCGCCGGCGCGTTCGGGGCGCTGGCCGCCGCCTCCGCCAAGCTGGCCTTCGGCAGCGAGGTCGAGCCCGGGGCGCCGCTGCGGCCAGCGGGCGGGGGCGGGGGCGGGGGGGGCGGAGGGGCGCTGCGGGGCGGGGACGGGCGCGGGGGCGGGGACGCAGGGCGAAGCCTCACGCCCGCAGGTCTGGTCGCCCCGGCCGCCGCGGTCGGCAGAGGCGGGCGGGCGTCCCTCCCTTGTAAGGCCCGCGACTCGTCGCCCAGTGTAGGCGGTAGGAGACCGAGCCTCCTCCGACCGGGGCCTGCCGTCCGCCGTCGCGTCTGTCCTCCGTGGGGCTGGTCCGCCCCCCTACACCCACCCTGCCTCTCGCCCTAAGCCCTTAGGCCCCAACCTTGCCCTCCACGTGACTCCAGGTGGGAAGCCTGGTGCCCATCTCTGCCCCCTAATTAACGAGGGTTTTGAGCGGCTGCCGGATCGTGGGTGCTTCGGGGCACAGAGGCGGAAGAGAGGACGGGAAGCTCAGTGGGCATCTCCCCCGCCCCCCACCTGCATCCTGCTGAGGACTGAGCTGCCGCCCCGCGCCTGCCCCTCTCCTCGCCAGTCCTAGGCCCGCGTCCGCACCTGCGCCCCGGGTTAGGTTTGACCTGGACCGTGGACAGACTGGGTCTTTGGGGGTCGCCTATTTAGGGCTGATCCAATGAGAACCACCTTGCTTGACCTTAGTGTCCTGTTGGGTATAAACTCTTCAAGTGGTCCAAAGGAAGATGAGAGACTGAACCATGAGGTTTCCTAGTCTTCTTTTGTGCACCAGGCCTTCCTGACTATATAAGCAGGCTGCCATCGGTGCATGCAATGCCTTCGTGAAAATTCTACAAAGACACCCTTTAAGACACTACTCAACAGTTATGAGAAATGAGTATGAGGGGGCTCCTGGTTGGCTCAGTCAGAGCATGCACCTCTTGGTCTCAGGGTTGTGACTTTGAGCCCCACGTTGGGTGTAGAGATTACTTTAAAAATAAAATATTTTATTTATTCATGAGAGCCACAGAGGGAGAGAAAGAGAGGCAGAGACATAGGCAGAGGGAAAACAGGCTCCTGTGGGTCGATCCCAGGACCTGGGGATTGCGTCCTGAGTGGAAAGCAGACGCTCAACTCAACCACTGAGCCACCCAGGTGTCCCTAAAATAAATTTTTTTTTTTAAAGAGTATGATATTTAGATGACCCCGAAGAAGGCAGCTATGTCTGCAGGCAGTTTTCTAATTCAAAACCAGGTAAGGGGTCTGCATATTCTTTGTGCAGGAGGCTTAAGATCCTCTTCTCTCCAGGCTTTCACTTTAAAAAAAAAGAAAAAAAGGAAAAAGGCTGCAAGTACTCTAAGTGACATCTGGGATCACTAGCCAAGTAGAGGGTGTTTTCCCTAAGCAGTGCTGTGTCCTGGTTGAAAGCGTGGAGCCACTGCCTGGGTTTGAATCCTCATGGCTCCCACCAGCTTTAGGCAAGTTACTAATGTCTTAGGTTCTTTTCTCTGTAAAGTGGAGTTAAGGGAATAAATGAAAATGCACTTAAAACACTTGGCACAGCACCTGGCACAGAGTTAAAGTTCAAGAATGCCTAGCAGTGGGCAGCCCCGGGGTGCTCAACGGTTTAACGCCACCTTCAGCCCAGGGCGTGATCCTGGAGACCCCAGATCAAGTCCCACATCAGGCTCCCTGCATGGAGCCTGCTGCTTCTCCCTCTGCCTGTATCTCTGCCTCTCTCTCTCTCTAATGAATAAATAAAATCTTAAAAAAAAAAAAAAGAAACAGAATGCCTAGTGGGACTGGCCTGAGTGTCCTGTAGCCTGCACAGAATGGGGGAAGCACGGCCGGTTATGCTTTACCCCATCCCCGGAAGTGAGGGCTCCCCACTTGGTTTACTTATGCTACGTACCAGCAACTGCTTGGCCCTCTGGCACTGATCTTTGACACCAGGGAGTGGTACTCAGAACACAGTACTGGTTACGGATTAGCTTTCCACTCTGCCCAAGGGCACATGGCCACCTAAGTCTCAGTTTATTTCTGCTGTAAAAAGAGTGTGCGGAGCACAGAATTAAGTGAAGTCCTGTGCAGGAAAGCTCTGAGGCCCGCCCACCCAGGCTGTGGTGGGATCCGGCTGCTGCTGCTGATCGGGCCCCTCGGTGTGCTGGGAGGGGGCTGCAGCGACACTTTCTTCTGCAGGTGAACGTGGCCTTCCGCATCTTAGGCATTATCGTGATGGCGACCACCAATTCTCTCATGTGGACGTTCTTTAGCCGCGGCCTCAGTTTCTCCATGTCTTCGGCCATTGCATCTGTCACGGTGACTTTTTCAAACATCCTCAGCTCGGTGAGTAACCTGAGGGTGCGGTCCCCTGTCCCACACCTGGGTCCTGGGGGGAGGGCGGCTCTGGGTGAGTTAGGGAGCTCCCGCCCTCCCAGACAGGACTAAAGGCAGGAACTGAAGCAGAGATTGGGCTGTAGCTTGACCCCCGCAGGCTGCTCCTCTAATCTCAAGCCAGCTGGGAATGACCTCCGGCTGTAAAAAAGCCTGCGTGCTTGCTGCCCTTCCAGGGTGCAGCTCTCATCCTGTGGTCTCTGCAGCCTCCGTGCAAGCTGACTCCTAGGGGTCTGTGACCTTGAGCATGAGACGTGGAGGGTGGACGCCCTTTCCTCTGATAGCCTGATGTCAGCCCTGCCTTTGAGGGAGGGAGGACTTGGCAGGCCGCTTTGGGTCAGCCAACACCAGGCACCAGCTGTGGGCTGGGCTTGAGCACCCGGCCTCTGCTACTCTTCCCTGTGCCCTTTGCTTGGGGCCAGGGCTATGAGGAAGCCCCCCCACACACACACACGTAAGTCGTAAATGAATAGTGACTTGCGGAAGGTGACAGCTGGGTTTCCAGCTCCAGACCTTTCCCCCTGCCCCAGGATGGCAGGCAGCCCCCGGGGGAGTGAGGAGGTGCCTACTCGCTGAGGTCGAGTCTGGCGGGCACGTGTCTGCGTGGCCTCACAGTGGTCTCTGTCCACAGGCCTTCCTGGGCTTTGTGTTGTATGGAGAGTGCCAGAAGGTCCTGTGGTGGGGAGGCGTGTTCCTCATCCTCTGCGGCCTCAGCCTGATCCACAGGAAGCTGCCACCCAGTGAGAAGGCCCCTGCACACAAGCAGCAGTAGCAACAGGGGCCCAACGACCCAACGGGAGAGTGTGGCCAGGTGCGTGGGGACTGCTTCCCAGGTGGTCTGGGTGCAGCCTCCTGACCATCGGCCAGAGGGAGATGCTCCTGAGGGAAACGGGCCTCTGACCTTGAGGGCGGCCAGCCATGGCTTCTGGGAGGAGAAAGGACAAGCGTGGTCAAGTCCTGCCTGAGGCCTTCTCGAGACACCTGCATGGTGCTTTGGATCCTCACACCCTGGGCCTGCCCGGTGGCCCTTGGCAGACGCTGGAGACCCTGGGCCTGGCATGCTGGGTGCGTAGACTGGAGACCACACTACCTGTAGTCCTGTGGCCGAACAAAGGCCAGTCATGGGACATTGGGATCAGCTCTCAGTGGAGCCTTCTGACAACTCCTGACACCGATGTACAGGATACCTGTGTCTTGCTTCTGCAGTTTGGCAAGGGAAGGGAAACTGGATTAATAAATCCTTTTTTTTTCTTCTTTTTTTAAAATAGCAGGTACAGCATCTTAATGCTTCCCTACTTTTTTTTCTTTTCCTTTCCTAATTTTTTGGAGTGAGAGGGAGCAGCCCAAGTGAGCTGTAGTTCTTGGAATGGAGTTAATAGCTGCCCTCACCCCTTCCCGCTCCCCAGACCTGGGGCTCAGCTGCTCTCTTACCTGCCGAGCTCCAGCACACGGTTCTGTCCTGATGGCACCCAGGCTGGCGCTCTTCAGATTCAGCAGGGTCTGTCCATTTTCTTGGTACTCGAGGAGGAGAGCTTGACCTCACTGTGGGGACCTAGTTTTGTTTTACTCTTGAGGAAAGGAAAGCGGCCCAGGCTGCTCCCACCCCCTCATTTCCCCTGGAGGCCTGTCTGCCCGTGGGTTTTCTCAGATCTCTGTGACTTTTTTGTATCTTACACAGTGTGAATGTAATTCCTAGTTCAAAATGGTCTGTGTGCTGCCTGCCTGTTCCCTTGTGTGGAGCTTCAAGTGTGATGCTCACCTCCAGTTCTCTGAGGGGAGGGTGGGGGGCTCCCCTGGGTGTCTCGGTACCCGCTCAGCTCTCCCAAGGCTGACCGCCTCTGTGTCTTCTTCAGACATTCTATGCAATTGGGGAGAACTTGGCAACCAGTAGGCAATGGAGCGGATGGTTGGGGCCGGGGGGGTGGGGGGGCGGGCAAGGGCCATGTCCAGGGTGGCCCCTCCTCCCTGCCCAAATAGCACCTGCACTGCCCTCCTCTGTTACTCATGGCACAGCTGACAGATGAGCTTCTGAAAACTGTTCCATGGCTCCTACTGATTGGGATCTGGCCTTAGCTCACCTCCCCAGTTTCTCTCTTACTGCCTCCTTAATAGCCCCTCATCCACCATGCTAGAGTTACCCCAAACACCTGCATCTTAATAGTTCTCAAGTCTAGTATATCCAGTCCTGCCTCTGTGCTTGGTGTTTTTTGCAAGAATAGGAAAGCCCATCCTAAAATTCATGAGAACCCTCAAGGGTTTCTCCACCCTGGACACTCAAAGGGCCCCTGAAGAGCCATAACAGTCTTTAGAAAGAACAATGTCAGAGGACTTACACATCCTGAGTCCAAAACTTACTGCAAAGCTACATAGTGAAAACAGTATATAGTACAGGCCTAGAGATATGAACCAGTGGTACGGCATAGAGAACCTAAGCCCTTTGAGAAGGGTGTCAAGACCATTCAGCAGGAAAGGGCAGTTCTTTTCAACAGTTGGTGCCGGAGAAACTGGATATATGTATCCAAAAGAATGAAGTTGGACCCTCACCTTTCACCATATAGAAAACAAACTTGGGACACCTGGGTGGCTCACTGGTTGAGTGTCTGCCTTCAGTTCAGGGCGTGATGCCGGGGTCCAGGGATCAAGTCGCACATCGGGCTCCGTGAGGGGAGCCTGCTTCTCCCTCTGCCTGGGTCTCTGCCTTTCTCCTTCTGTGTCTCTCATGAATAAATAAATAAAATCTTAAAAAAAAAAAACCTCAAAATCAGAGACCTAAAATTATAAGAACTGAAACTATGAGCTCTTAGAAGAAAACAGAGTAAAAGCTTCACAACATTGAATTTGGCAATGAGTTTTTGACATCTAAAGCTCAGGCAGCAAAAGAGAAATAAATCGGATCTTATCAAAATTAAGAATTTTTGTGAATCAAAGGACACCATCAAGAGAGTACGGAACGCCTGGGTGGCTCAGTGGTTGAGCATCTGCCTTTAGCTCAGGGCATGATCCTGTGGTCCCGGGTTGGAGTCCCAGGTCAGGCTCCCTGCATGGAGCCTGCTTCTCTCTCTGTCTATGTCTCTGCCTCTGTCTCATGAATAAGTAAATAAAATCTTAAAAAAAAAAAAAAAGTACCATAACCTAAGAATTGGAGATATTTGCAAATCATATATCTGAAAAAGGATTAATATCCAGAATATATAAAGAATTTCTACAATTCAACAACAAAAAATTCAACTTAAAAACAGGAAAAGGACACGAACAGACATTTCTCTGAAGAAGATATACAATGGCCAGTAAGTATGTGAAAGATGCTCAGCATCACTCGTCATTAGGGAAATGCAAATCTAAACCACAGTGATGGGCGCCTGGTAGCTCAGTCGGTGAAGCGTATGCCTTCAGTTAAGGTCATGACCTTGGGATCCTAGGATCCAGCCCCACTTGGGCTCTCTGCTCAGCAGGGAGCCTGCTTCTCTCTCTACTTCTGCTGCTTCCCCTGCATGTGCTCTCTCTGTGTCAAATAAATAAATAAAATATTTTTTAAAAAGCTCCATGAGCTCCACAACAAGATAGCACCTCAAACCTATTAGGATGGTTACTATAAAAACAACAATGCAAAACAAACCACAGAAAATGACAAGTATTGGTGAGAATGGAGAAACTGGAACCCTTGTGCATTGCTGGTTGGAGTGTAAAATGGTACAGCCACTGGAGAAGATAGTTTGGCAGTTTCACAAAAAGCTGAATAATTCTATGATTCTAGCAATTCCTGCTCTAGGTATATACCCCAAAGAATTGAAAGCAGAGACTCAAACAGATACTTGGATACCAGTGTTCATAGCAACATTATTTACAATAACCAGAAGGTGGAAACAAATGTCCCAACAGCAGAAGGATGGATAAACAAAATGTAGCATATACATACAACAGATTATTCAGCCTTAAAAAGGAATGAAGATCTAACACACAGGCTACAAACAAAGATGAATCTTTTTTTATTTTTTTAAAGATTTTATTTCTTAGAGAGAAAGCGAGCACAGAGGGAGAAGCAGACCGAGCAGAGCTCCATGCAGGGCTCGATCTCAGGCCCCTGAGACTGAGACCTGCGCTGAAGGCAGATGCTTAACTGACTGGGCCACCCAGGCACCCCAAGAAAGAGGAACCTTGAAAACATTTTGCTTGGGGATCCCTGGGTGGCTCAGCGGTTTAGCGCCTGCCTTTGGCCTAGGGCATCCTCCTGGAGTCCTGGGATCGAGTCCCACATCTGGCTCCCTGCATGGAGCCTGCTTCTCCCTCTGCCTGTGTCTGCCTCTCCTGAATAAATAAAATCTTAAAAAAAAAAAAAATAAAACCGGTCAATTTTATGTCATGTGTATTCGTCCACAATTGAAAACAAAACAAAACAGAAAGGAGAGAATGGCAGGAAGAAGGATTGGACACAGTTAGTGGTGAAGACTCCTGCCATGAGTTTTTCTGTGAAGGGGCAATGGGTGGCAGAGAAGACAGGGACAAGAGAGGGCGTTTTGTTTTGTTTTATTTTGGGTTGTGAGAGGAGAAATAGCATATTTATGTAGGCTAACGGCAGTGAACTATCAGCAGAGATACAGAAGGTGCAAGGAAGGGGACTGTTTTGAGCACTGAGCATAAGCTGGAGCCCCTGAGCCACAGTCTGGTGCACAAGGGAGGGTCGGCTTTAGCCGGGGATGCAGACATCTAACTCTCACAGAGGTGAGGAGGTCCGTGTGTGCGCAGAGCCAGGTAAGGCAGCTGGATGTGGTGGGAGGGACTCGTAGAAGTTCTTTTCTCAACGTTCCTCAGACTTTAAATCATGAAGAAAAGACAGTACACCTCAAAAGAAAATTGGGCAAAGCACACGAGTCGATCATTCATAGACAAAGAGGAAGCTCGAACAGCTCATGAACATTCAAAAAACTTCAGTTTCACTGTGATAGGGAAATGCGTATTAAGACCACAGTGAGGAGAGAAGCAGCAGGCCTGCCAAAGGCTGAAAATACTTGCACAACATCTGTCCAAAGAACGCGTCTCCAGAAGATGTCCCACCAGTGTTGGGGTGTTGGTGGGAGCAGGTTGGTGCTGCTGGGCTTGCCCAGGTGACATCACGGCTTGCCTTGCGGTGGCCTGGTGTGCTGTGCTGCTGATGCTGCATTCGCTTGAGCAGCACTGCTTTTGTTTTCCCAGCACCTTTAGGGTGTCAGGACATTCCAAGGACCCAGGCCATGGTGGGTGGTGTGGTTAAAGGTTCACAGAAGAGAGATCGTGCAATTCACAATGTTGAGGCAACTGGTTGGCACTTAGAGCAAAATAAAGGCGTGACATGGGTCACTACGTCATGCCTTTTGTACCCAATAAATTCCAGAAAGAGCAGAGATGAAACTGTAAGGCAGAAAAGAAAATGGTGGCAGTGTGAAAAATAATCTTGGAGTGAAGATATTTCCCCTAGAAACAAAGGAAAAGATAGAAAAATTGACTACATAGAAGTTAAAAAATGTGTAGCAGGACTCAGAGGGAATGAATAAGCAGAAGCTGTTCTGAAGTATAAAATGAGTTCCTGTGGGTCGGAAGAAAATGACCCACATCCCAAAAGATGAGTGGACAGTATTAGGTAGCTGAGAGTAGTCTAGGAAATTATACTCAGTCTTCCTTGTAATGGGGGATGATAATGAAATAAAATCAAAACAGCAATGAGATTGCCCCCCTTTTTTTTATTCTTATCAGACTCGCCATGATGAAAAGTTTAGTAAGCAGGGTTTTGTTGGCTGGTTGGCTGGTTTTTAAAGACATCTTCCCATCTTTCTATATGAGTCACTGATGCAGTCTCTGGAAGGCTCTTTGGCAACATTTACTGAAACTCAAGATGCACATACCTTGTGACACAGCAGCTCGACTTTGGAAGATGTGTGTTCCAAATATCGTCACCCACAAATGCAAAGACATCGGTGCAAGGAAGTTTTGTAGCATACAAGAAGAAGATTTGGAACAATCTCCACGCCCACTCAGAGGCAGTAGTGACCATTGAAAAGAAGAGAACTACTAGGGTGGTTAAGAAATAAATTCCAGGGTATGTTTTAGAGGGGGGAAAAGAAAAGAGCCAGGTACAGAATCAGTATGTTGAGAAAGCTCCGTGAGTAAGTAAATATGGTAGAGAAAACTGGAAAGATGCTTCATAGTCGTTGTCTCTGGAGAGAGGGTCTGAGGGTCTGGGGTGGGAGAGTCATAATTTTTACAGTGGGTATTTATTACTTTCCATCCCGTTTAGAATCTTACTGGTTTCCTAAATAAGAGAAGTCACGTCTTTCATCCATTCTGGAAAGTTCTCAGCATCATCACTTTGATGCAACTGTTCCCTTATGCTTGATTTTCTCCTCCCAGAAGTCATATTATATGTATTTTGGGCTTTTTTTTTTTTTAAGATTTTATTTATTCATGAGAGACACAGAGCACGAGAGAGAGAGGCAGAGACACAGGCAGAGGGAGAGAAGCAGGCTCCATGCAGGGAGCCCGACGTGGGACTCGATCCCGGGTCTCCAGGATCACACCCTGGGCTGAAGGCGGTGCTAAACCGCTGAGCCACCTGGGCTGCCCTATTTTGAGCTTTTTCATCCAAGTCCGCATGTCTCAGTAGGACCGTATACACAGGTGACAGCCTGCGGTATTGGTCTCCGTGATGGCCTCTATGGGGACTGGTTCAAACCAAGTTGGCCTCGTTAGCCGTGAGGATCTGTCTTGAAAGCCGGGTGGCGGGATCCCTGGGTGGCGCAGCGGTTTGGCGCCTGCCTTTGGCCCGGGGCATGATCCTGGAGACCCGGGATCGAATCCCACGTCGGGCTCCCGATGCATGGAGCCTGCTTCTCCCTCTGCCTGTGTCTCTGCCTCTCTGTCTCCCTCTGTGTGACTATCATGAATAAATAAATAAAATCTTTAAAAAAAAAAAAAGAAAGCCGGGTGGTTTCCTCAAGTTTCTGTATGAACCTTTTCCCGCCAGGCCCAAGGCGTCAATGGAGACACAGTATAATCTGGCCAGAAAATTGAAGCTGATCTGAAAGCCTGCCAGGGCCGAGCGGGTGTCACGGGAGGCAGGGGCACACACCAGAGGTACCATCCACGTGGTCCTCTGGACACAGAGTTTGTAGTGTCCGGGCAGCCAAGCAGGACCTGCACCGGGCAGGATAGGCCGACACTGTGTGGCCGCCCGCCGTGAAGCCCCCTGCCCTGGAGAACTCAGTCCAGACCCAGGACTTCAGGGCAGATGCTGCGGATGTGGTTTACACAATCTCTCACTGTTTGTGCCGCTCATTTACCCAGTGAGCTGCCTGGAAAGGATCGACCCCTTTTGGGGGGACAGCTGCATTAATGAGCCGATGGTCTTCCCAACGTGTGCGGACCAGGAGGAAGATGAGGGGGAGAGGGGCAGGCTGTCAGTGTGCTGTGGCGAACTGCGAGGACTCTGGAAAGCCGGTGGTACCCTGACATCCCTCCAGGGTCCCGAGTGGCCTGAGCTGGCAGGAGCATGTGGGCCCCCGCGATGGGCCTCCCCAGCCCGCAGCTTTGGGCTGGAACCACAAATGAACACAGCCTCGGCGTCAGAAACTCGCTGGATTTTACATGGTCTCAGCGGAGCACAGGCTCCTTCCTGTGGGCATGTGTTCGTGACCCGGCAGGGCCAGCCTGGGATGTCGTCATAGTTCAGGGGCTGCACGGAGGGGTGTCCTCAATCAGCCCAGGTCCTGTGTGCTGAGCCCGAGCTGTGCTGCTGACAGGTCTGCAGGTTCTTGTCACCGACGTCCTGAGAAAGGAGCACGCCGTTTCTCACCTCGCTGCGGTGTTCCAGGCAACCAAAGGTGTGCCAAGGGCAGGTGCTTTACCTGCGGCTGCTGCTCGATCCGGGCCCGTGGGCCTGGGCCCACCTGGAGCCCCGCTCGTGGGGGTCTGCAGGGGTGGCCGGTGCGCAGAGCACGCGGGTTCCGATCGGCCCTTCCAGAGCAGCCAGAGTCAGGGGTGCCCTCGCCTCCTTGATCCTGTCTCCCCACCTGGAATGTAGGAATGATGTGGGGACAGTGAGGATGGAGTGGGGGACCGAGGGACGAGGCGGGGCCCGGCCCACGGGGTGGGAGGCCCTCCATCCTCAGACGCCCGGGTTCCTTAGCCAGAAGCAGGGCTGGGCTGGGAGGGGACAGAGCAGGGAGAGGAGACAGCGGGGCGGGGGGGGGCCCTCTGCCTGAGGCGGGCTGCCGCCGCAGCTGTGTGGGGTGGAGGCAAGCCAGCCACGGGGGAAAAGTACCACATTTGGGGCGCAAAGATCATAGGACATGGCTCATCCGCTGCTCATGGGGAGGTAAACACATGGGTGCAAGTGCAATCAGGGGACCAGACAGAAAATCTATTAGCTCTCATGACAGGTAGTGGGTAAGGGGAGGGGGGCGGTCTTGCTGCTTTAATGTTGTTTTCGAGTTTTTTTTTTTATATATTTTATTTATTTATTCATGAGAGTCAAAGAGAGAGAGGCAGAAACACAGGCAGAGGGAGAAGCAGGCTCCCTGTGGCGAGCCTGATGTGGGACTCGATCCCGGATCTCCAGGATCATGCCCTGGGCCGAAGACGACGCTTAACCACTGAGCCACCCAGGCATCCCAGAACCAATGGTTTTATTTTTTTTATTTTTTATTTTTTATTTTTTTATTTTTTTTTAGAACCAATGGTTTTAAACAGGGACTCCGAGGGGCGCTGGGTGGCTCAGTCGGTTAAGCCTCTCCCTTCGGCTCAGGTCATGATCCCAGGGTCCTGGGATCGAGCCCTATGTAGGGCTCTCCACTCAGTGGGGAGCCTGCTTCTCCCTCTGCACCCCCACCTTACTCATGTTCTCTCTTTCTCTCTCAAATAAATAAGTAAAACCCTTAAAAATTTGAAAAATAAGAAATAAATATAAAGGGCCTCTAAGCGCTGGCAGGGTTGGCAGTGGCGTCTGCTGGTGGGAGAAACAGGTGAAGCTGGTTGCGCCGGATTGCCTGGAGGACATCACAAGGCAGATGGGGACATGTGACATGCGTGGAGTCCTGCTTCCCTTGTGGGGGGACCAAGGAGGGCATGGAGAACAGGGGGACAGGAGGTCTGGAGGCCCTGGAGCAGGAGGCAGCTGGCAGGGGAAAGGCTGCAGGGCTCTGAGGCTGGGCCCGGGGCCCCAGGAGCCAGGGGGCAGGTAAGGAGCCACACGATGCTGATGCTGCCTTGTACTCCCCCCCAGCGGCTCGGCGCGTTTCAAGCTCTTTACCTGAGCTGGGCTCTGAACCACAGCACTGTGCCGGGTCACCCCGTCACCCCATCAAAGTCATCAAGAAACACACGTTTGCCCATAATTGTTCTGAGCGCAGGTTTTCAAGTCGGATCTGAGTTCCAAACCCAGCCTCTCCTGGAGGCTTCCAGGCCCAGCCTCGGCCTCCGGGCTGCCAGTGGTCCCACGGTCCTCCTCCCACCTGCCGCTGGGGCCTCGGGCTGGGTGAGCGGACAGTCCGCCCGGGGTGCTCCTGGGTGCAGGACTGGGGGCCCTGTCCTCCCAGGAACTCCACTTGCCCAGAGCAGAAAGTTCTCAGGCAGCTGGGTCTCAGGTCCCCTCTCCGCTCTTACAGGTTATTGGAGACCCCGGTCAGCCGGTGGTTAGGACGTTTCTATCTGCAAATGGTTACCATTTCGGAAAGTTGAACTGAGAAGTTTAAAAAATATTTGTTTTATTCTGAATGAAGAATCCTACATTCTCCACACGTTACATAGATAACATATTTTTGTGAAAAAGAGCTATATTTTTTGGAAGCCTAAAATGTGGGGAAGAGAGTGCCGTTGTTTTGCATTTCTGTAAATCTCAGTGTCTGCCTTAGTAGAAATCAGCCGGATTTCCCCAGTTGCTTCTGTATTCAATTGTTGAGATGCATTTTGTTGTTGTTGTTGTTGTTGTTGAAATAGATTAAGAAAATCTGCCTTCAGCCAGATACATAGATGAAAAAGGCAGGCATATTTCCTTTTTTTGTTTAAGATTTTATTTTTAAAAATATTTTATTTATTTATTCATGAGAGGCACAGAGAGACAGAGAGAGGCAGAGACACAGGCAGAGGGAGAAGCAGGCTCCATGGAGGGAACCCGACATGGGACTCGATCCCGGGTCTCCAGGATCACGCCCTGGGCCGAAGCAGGCGCTGAACCGCTGAGCCACCCAGGGATCCCAATATTTCCATAGGCTCTTCAGATGATGGTGGATGTCCTTGTTTGAGTCTATACTTGTGCGCTACAAGTAGTAGTTTCTTCACGTTGACGGGAGTGTGGACTCTGAAACTGCATCACCGAGCTTGTCCTATACCCTATGAGGGGATCACAGCGGAGAGGCGAAGAGCGTCTTGGAATTATTGTGCAGATACTTGCTGACCTCTGGACTCCCAGGGGCTCCCAGCCACACTGAGAACGCTGTCCCGGGGCCCACCCAGACGGTAGCCGTATGGTTGTGTTTGCACGTGGGTGGTAGGCAGACGTGTGTTCATCGCTGGGTGAGTCTGAAATGCTCCCTGTGCTGGGCGGCTCTGAGCGTGTGCCTGGCACACAGGGGACACTCTGTGAATGGCGGGGGGCTCCTGATCCCTCGTGGCCCACCTGCTCATCCCAAGTTAGTGGCTGGTAGCATTACCACGGGGCCCCCACCCTGACCTCTGGGGTCCAGGCACAGAGCCCACCATGTCCATGGAAAGAAGTGCCTGCTTCTTCCCCTTTGCCCCCATGCTGGCACCTTCTGGCCTGGGAGAAAGAAAGAAACACTGAGGAAGCCTGGGCCATGGGCAGACAGAGCCGGCGACCGGAGGCCCTGGTGCTCAGGGGTGCAGGTGGACTTGAATGCACCTGGCCACTTCCTTTCAAGCTCTGTGATTCTGGGCAAGACTCTGACCCCTCCGGGTTTCCATCGTCTCATTGTCAGGGGTTATTATGAGGATTCAGTAGCACATAACCAGTACCCAGTGCAATGCTTGGCACAGCCAGGGCCTGCTGGAAGGCTGTTTGTTCCCAGGGGAGTCTTGCTGGTGTTGGAGTTTGGGACGCAGTGGGCTGAGCCACTGCCCATTCAGGAGATGAGGAAACCAGCCCAGAGAGATGGGGCCGGGAGCCCAAGGCTGCACAGCAAGGTGGTGCAGTGCTCCCTCCTGACATCCACCAAGCTGCGAGCCAAGCAGGGGCAACCAGAACTCCCAGGTGTTGCAAGGGTCACATCCAAGTTTAGGTGATGAAAGATGAGGTCCCATGTTTGGGAATCTCAGAAACGCAGCTGGCTTTAGGAGGTCCTCTGCTGGAGGCCTGCGACCTTCCCCTCTCCGGCGCCCTGTTACTATTTCTCCTTCACCGCTAGAGATACGTGGCCCTCTGTGGGCCTGCTGGTCCACTAGGAATCCATGACTCCCGGGGGGGCTGCTGGCCGGGGCTGTCTAACTAGGGCTCCGACGTCGGGCAGTTAGAGTATTCGTTACCTGCTGCTGTGCCACATATTACCCCACCACCACCATGCAGTGCTTTCAAACCACAATCGTGTGTCTGTGTCATCTGCAGCCAGGGCGGCCAGCTGGCATCACCCAGGGCAGAGGCCGCAGGCCCCTTGTAACCTCAGAGGTGACATCCCATCGCTTTTCCTCCATTCTTAATTTTATTTCTTAATATTTTATTTGTCAGAGAGAGAGAGAGTGAGAGAGAGAGAGAGAGAGAGAGAGAGAGCGCACAAGCAAGGGGAGCAGCAGGCAGAGGGAGAAGCAAGCTCCCTGCTAAGCAAGGAGCCTGATGCAGGACTTGATCCCAGGACCCCAAGATCATGACCTGAGCCCAAGGCAGCCGCTCAACCAACTGAGCCACCCAGGTGCCTCCTGCATTCTCTTTTTAGAAGCGAGTCACCAGGTCCGGCACACACTCTAGGAGAGGGGGTTCCACAAGGCACGAGGTGTGCATCACTGCCCAGCACACTTGGAAGAGGAATTTGCTTTGTTCCACAGGAATGAGAATCGTCCTTTGGGATTTTTGAAACTGTGAGTAGCCTTGGGGGCTCAGCATCACTCCACCCTCCCCTTCCTTTAATTACTCTATAGCCAGCATGGGTGGGCCCGAAGGCACGAGGCATGAATAGGCTGGGGCCACGAGGCAGGACAGGAGGACAGGACAGGAGGACACTGCAGCCCGGAGCAGAGAGGCGGCAGGGCCCAGCGCTAAGAGTCTCTATGTCCCTCTTCAGCCAGACCCTTCACCTCTTTTCCATGTATTTGCGTTCCTCCTGGCCGCTCCAGGGCTTGGGGGTGGCCTTTGTTCTCTCTGATGGGAGAGGTCGCTAGAGGCCCGGGCCACACTGTCTTTTGCGACTCCTTATAAATTAAAACTGAACAGCGTCCAAAACAGGCCTTGGAAATCGTGACATATTGTAAAGCCCCAATCTAACAAACTGCTATCTTTCCTGTTCAGGATACAGGGGGTGTGACTGTCTTTCACCAGGCCTGATGGAGTTTGCAAAGAACCATCCTGTGCCGGCCAGGAGGGGGCGGGCTGGGGGTGGAACCCAGGCCACCGGTTCAGAGATTTGTGACAAGTGTCTTCTTTATCCCGTACCTGCCTCTACAGCCTTTTATAGAAATTACATCAAAAGTCTAAATTAGGGCCCTTTGCTAATTTATTTTTACATGATTTACAAGCGCTTGTTGTAAGTGCTTTAAAAGAGGAATTAAAGGGGCTTTGCCCTTTCTCTGGTTTCAATAAAGTGGAACGATTGTCCAGCTGGGGCTCGTCAGAGGTTGAGAGATGCAGGCCACTCCCAATTAATTCCAAAGCAGGAGATGCCCCAAACAGGCCTAAACATATCGTCTGCGAAACAACCCCAAAGGTAGGTGTTCTAACGCTCCCATTTCACAGAAGAGGAAACAGAAGCCCAGACAGGTGGGCGTCCGTCCCAGGCCACATGGTGGGTAGGTGCCCTGGGCCCTCTGCGCTCCCTGCCTGTCTAGACAGGCCATGGCCTCCGTGTGTTCTGCTACGCACGAGGCGTGTGGCCGGGCCGGGCTGGCCTGGGCTGGCACCACCTTGTTCCACTGGGTGTGGACACGGATGCCTCCCCCTCCCCGCCTTCCCCGTGCCACGTGTGTGTCAGATGAACGTGCAGGACGCGCAGGGCGTGCTCGCTGGGAATTGGTCAGGGAGCTCCCAGAGGGGCAGGCCCGGACCTGCACCCCCATCCATGCCGGGGCAGCCCCGCAGCCCGTGCTGGGTGTTCTCCGGGCCCCTGACCACAGGTAGGCAGGACACCAGGGACGAGAGGGGAAAGGCCCCCTGGCCCTCGGTCGCTGCTCGCTCCCTGCCCCCCGCATCATTATTGGCCGAGAGCCTGGGGGAGCCCAGCACCCAGAGGCTACGATTCAGATGGTGACACGAGAACCTCAGCGAGGACGTGTGCCTGAGCGAGATGGGCGACACCAGAGACTCTGGGCTGGTAGGGGCAGCCCCCTCCCCCGCCTCCCTCTCCCAGGAATCTTCTAGCAGGAGCCCAGTTGCCAGACCCCCCCAGCCCCAAGACTCCACAGTGGGGACTCTCCAACCTTTCAGAAACTGGTCCGAGCCACAGGCAGGTGTCCATTGCTCCTGAAATCCAGTAATTTTCAAAACGTGGCCCTGGACCCTCTGCACTGGATTCAGCTGGGGGTGCGTGTAAAAGCAGTCCTGGACTGGCGCCCTGGCCCCTAGCTAGGGGTGCCCCTAGGGCCATCTACATTTAGGAGCCACACCTCCCTCTATAGCAAGGCCTCACTTGGGAACCACAGGGGACGGGGCCTTTGGCTGGTTTATGAATTTGCTGGATCTGCTGCGTCAGTTCTGTCTTCTCCACTCCAGCTCTCGAGGCCAAGCAAGTCCCAGGTCCCCCAAGACCCCTCTGTCCTCCCCATCCCCTGCTCCCCAGCAATCAAGCTGCCTTTGGGGCTTCCTGACCAAGGGGCACCTCACTTGGAGCCTCCGGCCCTCCCGCCTCACCCACCACCTCATCTTGCCAGCGCTGGTGGCCCCGAAACACCCCAGGCCTGGAGACAGGCTCCTGGCAGGGACACAGGCTGCCCCGGGTAGAGGCTGGCCCAGCTCGGGAGGGGTGGCTTCCCGGGCTCAGAAGCCTCGGGCAGGCCCAGGGGAGAGAGACCTTCCCTCGAGGGGAGTTGGTTCCCCGGGGGGGCAGTCTTCGGGGAGGGGGTGCCTCCTCCTGGCAGCTCCTGGCGCTGAAAGCCCTGCTTTGTTAGCTGAAGCCTCTGCTTCTGGTTCGGCCCTCCGGAGACTTGCTCAAATGATCAATATGCTTTTAATTAAACTCTGACTGCTTCACGAGGACTGCGTGGTCCCCTGGGTCACGTTTTTCTTTCTGCGAACAGGCTTCTTAAAGAACCTCGAGCGGCGGATCTCGTGGGCCCTTGAGGAGCCATCTGATCCTCGGAACTTCCCAGGTCAAGGGCCTCTCCGGGGTCCGCTTCCTCACTGGGCCTTGGGCCGCACTCAGGACGCTGGCGGGGGGAGGGGATGGAGGGTCGGGGGAGCTTCTCAAAGGCTTTAACCCCAGGGACGAGCTTTGGCAGAGGCCTGGGTTGAGTGGGCGTTATTCTAGGTGTGATTGGCATGACATTCAAGGGCAGTGGCCTGGCTTTAGTCAAAATCCTGGGCACCTGGGTGGCTCAGATGGTTAAGCATCTGCCTTTGGCTCAGGTCATGATCCCAGGATCTTGGGATCCAGTCCTGCCTCAGACTCCCTGCTCAGTAGGGAGCCTGCTTCCTCCCTCTGCCTCTCCCCTCTGCTCTTAGTCTGTCTCTCTCAAATAAAATTAAAAAGTCAACTCCCTCAATCCCGCCCCAAATGCCCACCTCTCTGGCCTGTGGAGGCCGAGAAAATTAAGGCCATTCCACTTTAAGTTCAGTGTTAGCACAAGTGCAGCCATCCCAGGCCCCTGGGAATAAGAGCTGAAATTTACAGTACTTCAGTTACAGGAAGAAAACAGTTTACAGCTTAAGTCCTAGAAAGTCCCATATTAGAATGAGAACAGAGCTCAATGCCCTTGAAAGCCCCATATCAGAATGTAAACAGAACTTGAGAAATTCCTCCACCCCTTCTGAAAATCCCCTAGACCAGCCTATAAAAAAACCCAGCTTTGGGCAGCCCCGGGTGGCCCAGCGGTTTAGCGCTGCCTGCAGCCCGGGGTGTGATCCTGGAGACCCGGGATCGAGTCCCACGTCGGGCTCCCTGCATGGAGCCTGCTTCTCCCTCTGCCTGTGTCTCTGCCTCTCTCCTTCTCTGTCTTTCATGAATAAATAAATAAAATTGCTCTCATTCTGAATGAATAAATAAATCTTAAAAAAAAAAAAACACCCAGCTTTAACCCACTTCGGGGTCCAAGTCCTGCTCCGCGGTGTCGGGTATACTGTAAATAACCCCTCGTGTGTTTGCATCGGTGTCGGCTCCTTGTGGTTTCTCGGATACGTAATCTTGGGCGCAACAGGCCTACGGGAGGTGTGCAATAAGTGCTCTGATGAAATGAAAGGTGAGTTTTCCATCTGCTGGAAACACCCGCTGGGAGATGACCCGGAGAGGTCTGGTTAGTTACTCTCCACCCACATCCTGGACGTTCGCTTGTCCTTCTCCACCCGCGGGGACAGAGGTGCCCTTGAGGTGACTAAGCCCAAGGACCCTGCTGCCCAGGGGTCTGGACTGGGATTTCTTGCTGAAGACAGGAGACTCCAGCCGCCGAAGTCAAGCAAAGAGCTTTTTATTCAGAGCCCGGAGGTGGAGTGTGCGCCCAGCCTCCCTCCCCGCAGCCCTCCTTGGGTTTTGACAGCGGTTACAGTCCAGTGTGAGGCAAGCACAGTGTTATGCTGTCGCCGTGCAGTGAGGACAGGAAGCTCAGGGTTGGACGGGGCCCCAGAACCCGGTGGGCTGCGCTGAGCTCCAGTGCAAGATGAGCCCGCTGTGCGGGGGGCCCCCGAGCAGGAGCGTCAGCCCCCCTCCGACCAGGGCCCGAAATCCATGGAGACGGACATTGCCAGTGGTGACCCTAACTCTACGTGCGGCCTCCTCGGGGCCTCCAGGGGCGGCACTGCTTCCCCCCGCGTGCGGAGTCTTTGGTATACAGTCGCCGTGCTGCACCCCTCTGAGCCCCCCTGCCTCCCGGCTGCCTCCCAGGTTAGGACAACAAACCACAGGCCTCTGTGATCCGAGAACGGCTCTCCCAGAGGGGCCAGCGGCCGCGTCCTGCCCAGACTGCGAGTCCACAGGCTCGGAGCCGACCAGCCCCCCTGCCCTCGTCATGAATAAATATTAAAGCTGATATAGGGACGCCTGGGTGGCTCAGCGGTTGAGCGTCTGCCTTTGGCCCAGGGCATGATCCCAGTCCCGGGATCGAGTCCCACGTCGGGCTCCCCACATGGAGCCTGCTTTTCCCTCTGCCTGTGTCTCTGCCTCTCTCCTCTGTCTTTCATGAATAAATAAATAAAATCTTAAAAAAAAAGCTGATATGGACCAAGATGGGCCTACGGCCTGGCTGCTCTGTCCCTGTTAGAGCCTCACCATCAGCCCCTCGTGGGATGTCCTCCGGGGGCTCTGAGCAGGGCTTAGCACAGGTGGCTCTGTGAACACCGGCCCCGCTGGGTAGTTAACCCTGGGGTTCAACCAGGCTCATCCTGGCAGAGTGTGTGTGTGTGTGTGTGTGTGTGTGTGTGTGTCTTTCTGGCTCGTCAATCTGTAGTCCCCGGCCACCACCCATCCTCTCAGAGAAACACAACAGGCCCTATCTTGTGAGAAGTGGCTTAAAACACAGGCCAGATTTCTGGTCGGTTCTGCTGCCCACGTGGGTTGTGAGACTCTCTCCAGAGGGATAGTTAATTAAGCTATGGGGCAGGGGCGGGGCCGGGGGGCGCTCAGAAGGTCCCCAGCAGCTCTAAATAGGTCCTCTCCCCCATCCCTACTTGTGAATGGACAGACCTGGAGCCACCAGGCAGGACGGCTCCAAGCTCTCCGACTCAGTGACAGTTCTCGTATCCCTGGGACGGGATGGGAGCTCAGCTTTGGCACCACTGCCACGACAGTTACGGTCATAACCCGCTTTTTGAGCCTGGGCATGTCCCTCATGTATGCGTGTGTCCAGCCCAGTGAAGGGCCTCCTCAAGCCAAGCCTGACCCTCAGGTCTGACCTTGCAGGTGGCTGTGGCAGCCGTGCCCCTGTCCTAGGTCAGACAAGCCTTCCCGGGAGCAGCCGGGATCCTGAGACCTTTCCAGGCTGGTCTCTTCTGATGTCACTGTCCCAGCCCGGGGTCCCCGCGGCCAGCCCTGCTCTGTCCTTCCATCATAACATCATGGCCTTCGTTCTCCAAAGCCAGGAGCTAGGGCCCCAACCTCTCCAAGAGAAGACAGACATCCCAAGAAAGGCCAAAGGCAAGTTCTTTCCTGACCCTGGGCTGCCCCGTTCGGAGCTTCCTTTGCTGGCGAGGCTGTGCCAGATGCCGAGGACACCCGGTCTTGGAGGGACGTCCAGGCCCGCTCTGGGCAGACCCTTCCTGATGGACTCCGAGTCTCGTCCTCTCGTCACCCCTAGTCCATCCCCCCAAGACCCGGCCCGACCCGGGGAGAGGATGAGG
Organism: Canis lupus dingo; assembly: GCF_003254725.2. Lineage (NCBI taxonomy): Eukaryota > Metazoa > Chordata > Mammalia > Carnivora > Canidae > Canis > Canis lupus. Next base: position 43,696,802 of record NC_064262.1, on the reverse strand, counting down.
CGGTGCAGGGGATGGCAGTGGCAGCGGGCGGTCTGCGGGCGGCAGCGGGGTGCAGGGGTGCGTCCAGGTTGCCTGAGGCTTTCGGGTGACGGGCTCCCCCCACGGCAGCCTCACTCATCTATCACCTCCACGGAGTCCTCGTCCTTCCTCTCCTCCGACTGCTCCTCCGTGGTCTCCGTGTTGTCCGTGTCGGACAGCGAGGCCGCCTGCCGCACCCAGGCCCTGTCACTGAGAGGCTCGGGGTCGCACGGTCCGGAGAAGGGGTTGAACCAATTCGGGGAGAAGTCCCCGCCGAAGGTCTCCTTCACGGACTTCCAGCTGCCCCTGCGCTCCCTGGGCTGGTGCTTTCGTTTGAGGCGCTCGATGCCCTGGAGGGACAACGGGATGAAGAGGGTCAGTGGGGTTTGGGCTGCGCACCCCCCGGCACACCCCCAGCGGGGCGGGTGAGGTGAGGGGTGGAGGAGCCGGGACACAGCCAGCCTGGGCCAGGTCAGGGCTCTGGGGGCCCCCGAGGGCCGGAGGGGCCCAGTGGGGAGCGGCGGGGAGCGGCACAGCAAGCAGGGCCTTCATGGGGATCTGGCCTGTGTCCCCCCAGCCCGGGACCCCAGGCCTCTGCCCTTTCCCCCTGCTGCTGCCGGGGTTCCCCAGCCTCACTAAGTCAGGCCAGGCTGCCAAGGGGTCCCGGGTTGGGGAGTAACATCGCAGCTGCCCTGAGAGCTCTGAGAAGACGAACCCGCCCCCCTCCAGGCTTCTGGGCCATGCCCCCCAGCAGGTGCAGCAGACTTAGCACGAAGAAGGGGTGCGGGCGGTAGCAGGGGAGCATGGGGTACAAACAACACCAGGGCCAAGGAAGCAGATCGCGTGCACAGCCAGTGCCAGCATGCGGCGGGCAGCCGGGGGCGCACAGGGTCGGGGAGGCCTGGGTGGGCGTCAGGCCCCGCTCGGGGGGGCAGACTGCCCTGTGGCTTCTCCCAAGCTGCCCACTCACCTGCCTCTGGGCGTCGGCCACCAGGCCACAGAAAGAGGGTGTGGGAGGGGGAGAGGCCCACGGGAGTTAGAGGCACAGCCGGGTCAGCTCTCCAGGCCACAGCACCCTCCAAAAGGCTTTTAGCCCCACAGGGGCCTCTTCCGGAAGCCAAGGGACATTGCTGTGGGTTTGCCCGGCACGGGCACTGCTCATTCACACGACCCATTCCACCTCAGAACGATCTCTGAGGACCTTGTCCTAGGTTTTCTCTTCTTTTCCACACAAGAGCCTTACATAACTGGTATGATCCCTTGTGTTATGCAGAGAGAGAAACTGAGGCACACACACCAACTGAGGTCTGCCCCGTCCTCCGGGCCAGGTCGTCTCCAGCACTGTTTCTTCCCCCTCCATCTCAGAGATTTACGTTTCTTGGCTCTTGAAAAAATTGTAGGAGTCAAGAATCTGATCTCAAAGTACGTCCCTTGTAAGGTACTAATTACAAAGGGCAAACCAGCGTGGGAGCTTCGCAGGCATCGCCTTAACCAGCTCGGAAGTAACATCGCCGATAATGAGATGTGTTAACGTCGCACTGACCTCAGGATGTGACGCGCCCAGGACACCACCTCAGTGGTTTTCCTGCCAGAAACGCGTAATCTAGATCTAATTGCCAGAAAACAGCAAACGCAAATTGAAGGGTAGACACTCTACTGAATACCTGGCCTCTGATCTTCAAAAGGGTCAGAGTCTGATGAACACACTTTGGAACCGGACAGAGGTGGAGGTGGCACGGCCTTACGTCCGGACTCCATGCCACTGAACGGCACGCACCAAAGTGGTGGATTTTATGTTATGTGAATTTCATCTCAATTCTTAAAAAAGATTTTATTTATTTATTCACGAGAGACACACAGAGAGGCAGAGACACAGGCAGAGGGAGAAGCAGGCTCCTCGCACAGAGCCTGCGGCGGAACTCGATCCCAGCACCCTGGGATCATACCCTGAGCCAAAGGCAAATGCTCAACCGCTGAGCCACCCAGGTGCCCTTCATCTTACTTTTTTTTTTTTAAAGGGGGTCAAATTCATGAAAGGCGAAGAAGGACCGGGCAGCACTGCAGATTGGAGCAGACTCCAGAGACGTGACAAGCGACACAATGAGACAGAGGAGGGTCTCAGCGGGACAACCGGACAAGTCTGAATAAAGCAGGTAGACCCGTTAATGGTATCGTATTGATAAGTTCCCAGGTTATGTCTTGTGGCCATATAAAATGTTTACGTTTAGAAAGACCGATGGAGGGGGGATATAGGAGCGCTTTGTGCTATTTTTGCTGCTTCTCTGTAAGTCGGAAGTTATTTCACAGTGAAAGATGAAAAAAATAATCTGAGACACAAAAATGTGAGCGATACGGTCTTGAACACCGAGTTACAAGGTGACAAGCTGGAAACAATCAAAATGCCCACAGTGACAGCCAAGTCAGCGATCCTACAAACCGAACCACAACACAGCTGTGACAAATGGTGTCCACAGTTTTACAGCGCACCGGAAAATCCTGTCCAACGGTGTCAAAGGAAGACAGCATAGTTAGTTGCACACGACATCACGGGACCCGAGATTACCTCTGGGGAGGGATTTGGGATGATTCGTATTTATATCTGTGGACTTCCCGTACGTTCCAAGCTTTCCCCACTTTTGAGCGGGTGTTACTGTCGTAATCAGAACAGAGGAGCCGTTTCAGGAAACAGACCTTGCTGACAACTTCTGCGGGAGCCTCATGTACTTAGGTCAAGAGCACCGGATGCTGTGCCGCCCACAGACTGGCCCCTCGCCAGGCGCCCCCTACTTAGCAGAAGCAGCGGTGGCCAACTGAGGGGACTTGCTTTGGGGATCCTGCATTCCCTTCCTGGGCAACCCTTAGCAGCCTGTCAAGAGAGGCATTTTAAGAACATGATTTCAGGGAAGCTGCGACATCATGAGGTGGCAGGGCAGGCCACAGAGGGGACACCCAGAAATGGCAGACTATATCCACACGGACTGGGCTCACTCAGAGCCATGATTTTGGGTCCTCGCACCACCCTGAGAGGAGGCAGGTGTTGGTACTGACACTTGGAAGATGAGAAAACAGAGGGTCTGAGAGGCCACTGCGGTAGCCAAAACTTGTCCTGCTGGTCGTCAGAACCGGGGCGAGAACCAGTGTCTCCCCTCTTCCCAGTGCATTTTCAATCCTCCTACAAATTCTCCCTCTACCCGTGCCGATCACAAAGGCAGAGGGAAGCCAGAGCCTGCAGGATTGCTGTGTCCATGCCAGTGGCGTGGGCCCAGTGAGCACCAACTTCTTCACCAAGCTCATAAGAACATTCTGGAAGGAGCCCATCCCGTCCACCAGATAAAGTTCCTGAGCAGAGAGATGGACAAACATCCAGGTGTATCAACTCTGAGTCTGGACAGAAGCAAATGTTCCGAATGCATCTGAGGCATAAGAGAGGCCTGAGAGTCTGAACCGCAGGTTCAGGAGGATCCAGTGGGGTTCGTTTCTCCTGGTAGGACTCAATTTTGAGTTTCGTGTGGATTTAAAGACGTGCTGAAGGCAACCTTCTTGAGCAGGAGGTTTGTGGCGGCAGCAGTAATACCCACTTCAGGCCCAGGCGAACGAGAATGGTTGATTCCTGGGTAGGGGGCAGTGGCTGGAACCAACGTCTCTTGTAAGGTGTGTGTGATGGGGGCTTTGGGGCCCCTGTGCCAGGGTGGCACAGGAGCTGTGATCTGCAAACGGACCCACCCAAGTCCCTAAATGAACATACTAGGACTTAGGCATCCGAGGGAGCACAGGCTTTGTAAGGCTCGGCTGAGACCCTCGGAGCAAGAGATCATTGCCCCTGTCCCCACACTCTGCTCCCCACATCACTGGAGGGAGAGTTGGAGAGGCTGCCACCCACGTCACCTGCCCTCCTCCTTAGAGGGCCAGAGAACACTCTCGCAGCTTTTTACTACAACCCACAAAGGGCGATACTTTTCTGTGCAACCTGGCACCGCCCCCCACAAAGTTCCATGAAACCATAGTTACTCTACAATTGTGGCGCATTTTTATTTATGTACTTTTTTTAAAAGGCCACAGCACACCAACAAGCATCTCACTAATCGTGAACCGTTGTGAGTGGTTTGGGAAGCGGAGGTCTAGCAGAGCTAACGTGGGCTGAAGCCACGCCGTGCGCCAGACGCCACCCTCACTGCCGGTCACGATGCCCCTTTAATCCTCGCTCAGCCTTGTGATTTAGATGAACCTCTCTGGTTTGACACATGAGGTCGTGGAGGCTTAAGTCAGCCGGGGCCCAAAGTCACACACACAACGAAGCAGCCGAGCAGGGACTTGAACCAGAGCCTGGGAGAAGCCAGGGCCTAAGTGCCGGGTCGCCGGGCTGCGTAACCTCAGCAGGAGGGGGACTCAGGGCATCCTTGCGTCCGGAGGGGTGCCACCCAGGGGCTTCTGCAAACTCCTGTGCGTGCGGATGGACCCGGGGCCACTCCGACTTCTAGGGTACCCACGGGGGTCATGCCACCGAGGACTTCCTCCTGAGGGAGAAGGTGGGAAAATGAAGTCTCCGAGTGGGGAGGGCAGAGTGGCCAGCGGCTTGTATCCGTGTCACCGTGAAGCCTTTAATCCGGTGAACCCCTTGGTGCAGAGCCCAGGCGGACAGACTGAACTGTGCAGGCAGATGGACAGACAGATAACGGTCTGGCTCCCCCTTCACGCGAACAGACCTTTCTTGTTTGCTCAGCGTTCATTTGTCGGGGAGGCTGTGGGTTGGGGAAGGGGGCGCCCAGTCGGCACACCGGCAGCACCACGCGGGAGACCCCTGCACACCCCGTGGGGCTCCAGGCCTTGAGAGACGGCGTGTCAGTCACCTGGGACCCAAGGTGCGCCCCGAGAGTTTGGGGTTGGGCTGGTCTGCCGTGCCCTGGGTGATGCTGACGCTGCTGCTCCGGGGACCCCTCGGAGGTGCGGTGCCTCTGGGGGAGAGGGATTCCAGCAGAATCGTCCTCTCTTCACACTTCTTTGGTATTTTAGGGCCCCTCCTACGTTGAGACCCCTGGCTCACCCTTTGGGCGATGCACCTATAAGCCACGAGGGGGGAGGAGCTGAAGGGCCATTGCCCGGCTGGGGGAGCCCAACGCAGCCTCCCCAAGCCCGGGTTTCTGCGCGATGCCCACCTGACACAGGTGGTCCAGAAACACTTCCTAATCCGCCTCATCTGAAAGATCCCTGAAACAGGACGGTGGACGGGGACTTTCTCAGCAGCCGAGGCACGGTGAATGGAAGCTGGTCATTGCAGGTGGCTCACTTGGTTCTCCAGAAACAAACTATTTCAGAGAGGGATCAGTGCGACTAGCAGGAGACCGGAACACGCATTGCTACCCACGCTCACTTTGTGGGGCATGAGGTCCCCAAGCCCGGGCACATGGGCAGAGGTTTGCTGGGATGTGGGCCTTTTGCATGTTCAGCACAGTTGCTGGGAGCCCCTGCCTGAGGCCGACAGGCCGGCAGGAGTCACCTGATCCAGCTCCCTGTGTCACCTTCCTCTTTAAAAAATTTTTTTTGTCACCTTCCTCTTTATCCCCCCTCCCCCCACTCTCCAGGGACCCATCTTTGGAAGACGGAAGCCGCTATAGGCTCACTTCCCAGGCGCACAGCTTCAGGGCTGCAGACAAAAGCTGGGGCCGCCCTGGTGCAGACGGTCCTCTCTCCCCATCTCTCCCCAGCCGTGTGTGAAGCCGGTTTCTTCCCGTGTGGACGCCAGGCCCGGAACCAATCACTTTACTGCAAAGACAGCCACATCCCTAGTCACTGAACTCCAGGCAAAATGCCTTCCATTTCAATGGAAGTGATCTAAGAAAGCCTCGGGGATCTTGGGGTATTCCCATCTTCCGAGGGCCTGAAGAGCTGGGGAGCATTCCTTCTTTCAGCCAAAGGGCTCCGTAAAAGCCCGGAGGTGGAATCACGCAGGAGGCCGAGAGCAACCTTTTTCCTCTGGGAAGGATATGCATAGTATGCGCGGGTTTAAACGATGAATTTCTATTTTTAGGGCTTACCAAAAAAAGAAATCAATACATTTTCAAAACTCTCTACTGCATTCCTCAGAAATTCCACGGGAAAAAGAACCAAACTGGGTCACTTAAAAAAAAAACAACAAAAAACCCCACAAAACCTTGGAGTGTTTGGAGGGCATCCAAATACTTAAAAAATATTCCCCGGCAGGACCAGAGGGCAGCGCTGCCTCCCAAGGGATGGATCCCTGACGGGTGGGAGCGGGCCAGAGCCTGTGACAACTGTTCTAAAGTCACTGTACGGTCACTGTGGCCTTCACATACCTCAGTGAACTGTTGAAAAGGAAAACAAAAATCAAAAAACCTATGGGAAACACACAGTATTAAAAAAAATAAACCAACACTTCGGGGGCGCCTGGGTGGTTCAGTCGGTTAAGTGTCTGCCTTCAGCTCAGGTCCGGATCCCGGGGTCCTGGGATCCAGCCCACATGGGGCTCCCGGCTCAGCAGGGGGTGTTTCTCCCTCTGCCCCCTGCTCGTGCTGCCTCTCAAATAAATAAAAATACAATCTTAAAAAAGTAAAAACCACTTGAGGTCTCAGGCTAGACTTAGGGCATGAAGAGCCCGGTCTCAAGAGGCGAGCCTCAGGAAGGGTCCTGGAGTTTTCTGGTTACACGGGAGGGATGAGAAGGAGCGCCTTCAAAGGACTGGAACGTTCTAGCGACTTCCTCTGGCTCCACGCCGCTTTCTGCTGGGTGGGGAGAGGGAAAGGGACCTTTCTCTCCCCCGTGGCCGGCGCTAGAGGCCACGCTGCGGACTTGAAGGCTTTTCTGTAGCCGGGAGCTCCCGAGGGGGTTTCAGGCAGCAGAATCCCTGAAGCAGAGGCAGGGGTGGGGGGCAGGCTCCGTCGAGGGCATGTGGCTGACGCGTCCTTTAAAATCAACACAACTGGGAATCCCTGGGTGGCTCAGGGGTTTGGCTCCTGCCTTTGGCCCGGGGTGTGATCCTGGAGACCCGGGATCAAGTCCCGCATCAGGCTCCCTGCATGGAGCCTGCTTCTCCCTCTGCCTGTGTCTCTGCCTCTCTCTGTGTGTCTTTCATGAATAAATAAAAAATAAATAAATAAAATCAACACAACTGATGCCTCAGTCAAGAGGAGGAACGGAAATAAATGTCGTTTAAGGGCAGTGGAGCAAGGGCCCTACCACCACACACTCGCCTCGCCCGGACCCTCAGCTCTCCCCGAGGGTAGCGCTGTGAGAGAGCACGGCTCAAGGACAGGTTTTGGAAAAATTTTATTGCATTTTGTTTCCATGTGGAAGCACGGACAGAATCGAAAAGAGGCAGCATGTTCCACGTACTGTTCATGGAGAATCACATGGCTAGATGAATTTCCTCCATCCTGCACTGAGCTTCACAAACCTTCCCCACCCCACCCGCAGCACAAGCTAAAAAAGGAGGTTTGTGGTGATCATTTAAAAAACCTCAAATCCACGTGTACAAATTCACAGATGCTCAGCACTCCGAGGTCTGTGATGTCTGCATCCCTGTCCGTCTCCTCATCTCCCTACTCTCTTCAGGCCTCGTGCCTCCGAATGGCAAGGCCACTCTGTCCCCGCGCTGCCCGTTCCCGTGAGCGGGACGGCCACCTGCCAGCTTGCAGAGGCCTGCGGGCCGCGATGTCCACCTTACACCCCGGTCAGCCCTGGGCCAGATGACGGCCTCCCAGGTTAAAATACAGATAAGACATGGCTACGTGCACATTTAGGTGTCTAAAACATCAGAAAGGGTACCCACTTTGGAGATTTACAAAATGGGGCAGAGGGGGGTGATGATGGGCTGTGCGCCTTGGGGGCTGTGGTTGTGTCACTCAGCATTAATGCAGCTGACTGGCCACCTTGCTGGGAGAGGGAGAGAGAGGGGGAGTGGTGGGGGGGAGAGGGCAGGAGGAGATGGAGGGGGAGGGGTGCTAAGAGTAAGCAAAGAAAACCTGTAATAGCGTGATATTTTTTTTCTCCTTTTGACTGTGTAAGGCATTTTGAGCTGAAAAACTCTCCTTCATACTGTTCCAAATAATCAGTGGGAATATAATTGGTGATTCAGAATACAAATAAGACCCCTTTGATCCCACCCCACCCTCCAGAAGTCACTCTACACACCCAAGCCCATGGAGTACAAGGAGGCAAACCGTGTCCACATGGGGGGATGAGGCCACTGGGCCAAGGGCCCTTCTTAGGGCTCTGGCCCTGGTCCCGTCCCTCTTGGTCACAAGGTGGTAAGCATCTGTCTTCGGTGACGCTTTAAGTCCCATTGGGGTGCCTGCCACTGCCTCCTGGGCAGCGGGAGGTCACGGCCCCCCTTGCCTCTCCCACGCATCCCTAACCAGCGTCCAGGCCGGTCCATCCGCGCACCGGCCAACGGCTCCCTGTTAGTAGAGGCGGGCCGGGAGACAGCACCCTCCACGTTAGTCAGGCCAGACAGACAGCAGAGAGGAAATCAGAGGCCAGAGGAGTGATTTTAAAAAAGGAAAAAAAAGAAGAGCAGCTTCGGTCACCAAAAAATAGATAGGATGATCTTTTAAAAATAAAACATGGGGACATTTTTTTTTCTCTGCAACGCTCAGCCATTTTACTGGAGACATTAAAAAAAAAAGTTTTAGAGTAGTTGGTTTGCTTTTTCTCGATTTAAACATTCGTGAGAACGGACAGGACGGTAGTGCTGTGATGTGGTTTGTGTCTGAGTGGCAATGCTGGTCAGGGTCCTTCAGACCACATACTGGTACGGGTCTGCCTTCCCTTGGTCTGGCGTGGCAAAGGGGCTGGCCCAGCCTAGAGAGAAGGGGTGGCCAAAAACGGCTTTCATGTTCATCCATTTTGTTTTTTTAGCCCATCTTCTCTCTTCCTTTTTCAATTGTTCTATTCCCTGAAAACAAGAACAATCATACTTTCAGTCAAGCACTTTATTGCTGTGGATTTTGGGGACGAATGTCCGTTAGCTTGAGATGAATGGAGTAAATGCTTCCTTGTCAAGCCACAGAGCTACCTATATGATACATGTTTCTTCTCTTTCTCTTATAAAAAGTGTCAAAGGAAAAAAAAAAGCATGGTTTTTTGTTTTGTTTTGTTTTTGTTTTTTGGTGGTAGTAGCGGTGGGGTGGGCACATATTTACAGGTCCCTCCAGGGAGGGAAAAGTGAGCAAATCCACAGGCCGCTGAGCCAGGATTCCTGGGCATGCTGATCCAGTGTGTTTCACTAAGTGGAGGAGCACGTCTACCCAGACTGGGCTCTGCGGAGGCGCTTCCGGCCTGGTGCTGGGCCCGGCTGTGTGCAGGAATGCTGTGAAGGCTTGGATGCAAGAAGCCTCAGGGCTGGCAGGGGCTCGTGATCATGACAGCCAATGTTGGCCTTCGATTTGGGTTGGTTCAAGTCTGGCACTACTATGACCACTTTGCAGACAAAAAAAAAAAGGGAACAAATCAAATGACTGCTCTGGCATCGTTAGTCTCACCAGCCCAGGAGGTCAAAGAAGCACCCTGCTCAGTGGGGCTGGCGAGGCCAACCTGAGGAGGCCAGACAGGAGTAGGAGACCGTGGGTGAGGGGAGAAGCCACCACAGAGGAGGAAGGAAAGGGATTAGTATAGGTTAGAGGGGCTGCCTGGACAGACAGCCAGCCCCAGGCCTGGCAAAGGGCTTCCCGGTGCTCCTCAGGGAAGAAGCAGGAGCAGAGGCCATCTTGGTGGTTGTCTACAGGCTGGACTACTCCCCTACTAAGCCTCACGGGAAAAGTAGGCTAGGGAGGAAGCCAGTTCCCTCCCTTCGCCCCTCTTCCGATGGAGCTGGTCAGTGGGCAGGGCCTGAGGATGTGGCGCTGCCCAGAGGAACAGGAGGGAAGCAGCCTGGCAGGAGCCTGGCTGAGGGTCTGTCTGCCGTGGTCTCTGGTGAGGAGGAGGAGCGGGGAGGAGCCGGAGGGGCCAGCCTAAGTGGAGTCTCTGTTCACGGAGAGGGAGCTGGGAGGGTCCAGGCGGAGGGTCCATGCGCTTTCCCAAGACACACCCTTCCTTCTTTTCTGCTTTCCTTTCCAACACAATTCCCTTTAGGAATGGCCTTGAAGGGGGAGGACAGCTAGGACAGGGCTGTGTGAGTTTTCCTTCTGGCTCCCTGAGCCCAAGGCCTGTGTGGCCTGGCCGTATGCAACAGTGGGCGGGGCCAGACGGTCACCCATGGGTTCCCTGCGGGTCTTAGGCAGAGAAGCTGGTCACATTTACGGCTTGGACACATAGCCAGATCTACACCATTGGCTACTATTGTTACAGAAACTCTTACAATGATGTTACTTCTTAAAAAAGGTATAAAAGTTGCTGAGAGCCCCCCCAACATTCTAAACCATCGGGAATTCCCATGGATCCAAAAGATGGCGCCTTGCTGCTGAGAAGCGCCAAACCCCTGTTTTTCCACACCCCCAGGGAAGGGCCTGGGGGGCAGTGACAAGGAGTCTGTCTTCCTACGAGCCTCCATCTGAGGCTAAGTAATCAGCAGGCCCGAAGCCGTCCCACAGAGCCCCTGGATGACTGAGATTTGCCACCTGAGGGGGACCTTGGGAAGCCAGGACCTCATGCCTCTGCTCCCCAAACTAAGTGCTACCTCTTCCTCTTGGGGCTCCTCACCTGGAACCCAAAGCCAAAAAGAAGAAATGCCCACATCACAGCAATGGATTGACCACCTTGAGGCTTCTGGACACTTGGGGCAGCCAGACAATGGTGGTGGCAGTGGCACCAGGGGAGTGGGCTCCAGTCCTCCCAGCCAGCAGCCTCGAAGTCTACAGAGAAGGAACTGTGGGTATGGGTAGGGGCAGGGGTAGGGGCGGGGGTGGGGGTGGGGGGAAGGCAATGGACGAGAACCAGAGCTGGGCCAAGCGGAGGGATCTAGTGGCCAGGTGAGGGCTTGATGCCCACAGCTCGGGGCTGCCTCCTGATTCTGCCCTCTGGACCTACTCATGCGGCCACCTCCTTCAGGATGTTGACCCTGCCCATTTCAGCTGGATTAAGGCACCCTTTGTCCATCATCCTCTCTCCAGGCCTCTAGTCCTTGGAGGGGAAGGAAAGGGTGTCCCTGTGCCCCGTAGAGTGCCTAACATGGCAGTGCGTAGAAGATAGAACCAAAATGGGAGGATGGAAGGATTTTGGCAAAGGGCACCCTTCACCAAGGCTGCTAGGCCCCATTCCTGCTGTGACCTGCTGGGCCTGCCCCAAGGGAAGACTCAAATATGTGGGTGGGTGTGGGCCTGTGTGTGTGTGTGTGTGTGTGTGTGTGTGTAAGATCCAGTGTCACTGTAATGGAGGCGTGCGCCCTGCACACCTCACACCTAGCCCTGGTCACAGGTCTGCCTGCACACACCCCTCCCAGCAACACCTGCCCCAGGGCCTCCCCCCAAGCCCAGGAGTGGATGGGGTGGGCAGGCCGCCCACGTACCGTTTCATCTGTACAGATGGAGTGCACTTGGGTCCCAAACATCACTGATGTGAAAATGAGGAAGAGCAGCCCCTCGAAGCACAGGAGGATGAGGAGGATCACTGTGGTAGGTGGCGAGAAGGAGCTGCACTCTGAAAGGAAAGGGACATGTGAGACTTGGGGCTGCTGGCCGCTGCCCACTGCATGCCACTCAATGCCCCCAGCCCCGCATGGCCTGGCACCTCCCGGGTGCCACACGTTGTCTGGCGTCTAGGCCCAGGCGGCCACTGTCCTGCCCCACACCTGGTTGCACAGCTTGCCCTCGGGCAGGTTCTCCAAGGGCCAGGCCCCTCCTGGGGCTTCCCCTCCTCACACCTGTTACCCCTGGCTCTTTTCTCAGCCAGCATCTGTATCCTGGTGCCAAGCATAGTGCCAGGCACATGGAAGGCCCCAGAAAGGCCTCAGGGCTGAGGCATGAAGACAGGGAGACCCTCCTCTCCACAGAGAGCACAACATGGTTGCACAGGTGGAGGGGCCTCGGTGTGGTTCTGGTTTGGCCATGAATTTTCTGGACATTCCTACACCTCTGTCTGCTTCTGGGTGACAGGAAGGGGCCAGGTCCAGAGAATCGCTCAGGGGTTTTGGGATTCGAAGTTTATGAGGGGTTCAGCTGCTGGCCTTGGGCCTGAGCTGGGGGTGAAATAAGCCCCAGTGGAAATGCCCTTCCCAGGAGCATTTGCATCACAAGACGGTCAGTCCAACCAGAGAGCTGCAGGACCCAGAGCAGGTGCTCTCCCTCTCCTGGCCTCTCTGGGCCCAGGCTGCCAGGGGTGTGACCTGATACAAGTCCCTGTCCCCGCCCAGGCCTCTGCCCCCTCCTCAGTAGAGCAGGGAGGTTGGACGAAATGGGTGGTTCTGTTTTAAGCAGTAGAAACCTCCGTCTGGGCCAAGTCTAAATCAGAAGCACCTCCAAATGGAGAGCAAAGCAGAGGTGCTGTGGGTAATGGTGGTGGAGGGCAGCGGGGCTGCCTGGGGGAATGTGGACAACACTGGGAGATGGGGGCCCCAGCTGATGATACTCACTATCCCAGGACCCTGGACCCCACTGACGGCCACCTCGACCCATTAGTCTGGTTGTGCGTGTTTCTCATTGCCCCAGTTCTCGGGCCCCTTGCCCTGGTTGGAGGGGTCTGATTGGGGGGGGAGGGTTGGGCTTCACTGGGCTTTGGGAACTCAGAACCTGGGGGTTCAGTGCTCCCCTGAGCAGCCCTGCATGGGGGGTGGTGGTGAGGACCATCTCATCCAAATGCCTTTATCACCGCACGCCTCCCTTGGGACTTTTTTTTTTTTTTTTTTTTTAATTTTTATTTATTTATGATAGTCATACAGAGAGAGAGAGAGAGAGAGAGGCAGAGACACAGGCAGAGGGAGAAGCAGGCTCCATGCACCGGGAGCCCGATGTGGGATTCGATCCCGGGTCTCCAGGATCGCGCCCTGGGCCAAAGGCAGGCGCTAAACCGCTGCGCCACCCAGGGATCCCTCCCTTGGGACTTAATGCCTGTAAATGCCTTCCCTTCTGGGTTCCTTGCTAGCAGGGCCTGGTGGGGCCAGCTCGGGAGGCTCTGGGTATGGCAGCTGCCTTCCTGGGTGCTGGGCAGGGTGGGCAGGATGAGGGTTCCACAGTCAGGCAGCCACAGCAGGGTGAGGATCCTGGAGCCAACTCCCCACCACGGGCTCTTGCTAAGAAGCCCCCACTAGTATTGTCTCGCCCCTGCATCCTTCCCACCCCACACGCCATGGAATCGCGTTTGTTCCCGTCCTTGCGTGCTGACTGCCTTGCTCACGACACCTCCAGCCCCAGAAGGCTGGGACTTTGGCTCCCTGCTGGACTATCAGACTTGGAGTAGTGCCTGGTAACAAAGGAATGTGGGCACAAGGCCGGGGCTCTCTGAACTTTAGTTCTCCCTTACGTTGGGTGGCATGGTTGAGAACACGCGAGAACATCTGCACAGGTCATCCCGGGGTCCTGCATGTGCACACGGCAGGTGCCCACTGGAAAGAGGCGCCTTGCTCCTTCTGTCCTCACCTTGGCTGCCCCGGGGCCGGGCAGAAGGCGGAGCCCAGCACCATGGCGTGCTCTCCATCCTCACACAGCTACACATACCCTTCTCCTCCTCGACTGGCCCCGGGAACTATGTGAATGGAGTTGGGGAGGCAGGAGCCAGGGCCCAGGAGTGTAGAACTACCCCTCTACCCTTCTTCAAACCTCAAGTCAAAGTGCCCTGATTCTGGGGACACCCCCTCCCCTTCTTACACAAGCTGGATGTGAGGCTGAGCAGTGATGGTAGGCGTTTGTCTCACAGACTGTGTGTCAGAGATCTTGCCCAGCATGTGGCCTCTCAATTCCTCCAGCATCTACTGAAAATTTTTTTCTTCCCTCTTATTTTTATTCTTGTTTAAAATCATAAAACTGCATTCATTTTTCACAGCAGCTATTTTTTTCCCTCAGGATTTGTGTGGCCTTCTGGCTGGGGTTCCTTCCTCAGTGCCTGTGCACTGAAATGGATACCACTACAGCAGGGAGAGCTGCTCTATCACCTTAATGTAGATCGGTAATTAAGCAGTTAAGAAACCATCACACACACAAAAAATCAAAAGTTCAGAATGGATTTCTGTGAGACTGGAATGAAATGACTTTTGATTAAAGTGCCTCTTCTTCCTTTTTTTCCTTCTAAAGTAGACTCCACACCCAGCATGGAGCACAATGTGGGGCTTGAATTCATGAGACCTGAGCTGAGATCAAGAGTCGGATGCTCAACCGACTAAGCCACCCAGGTGCCCCTAAAGTGCCTCTTCCTAAAGACAAGGAGACAAAGGTTCTCCCCATGGCAGGGCTCCCGTGCCCTGGGATGTGCTTCCTGTGGGGGCCTGCATTTCCCCTGGGGACCCTCAGGCTAGAGGGTCTGTCCCACTCACTACTTTACCTGTGGAACTGACTTTAAGGGGCTGCTTTTTTTCATGAAGAGAGAGTCGGGCCTCTGCTGTCCCTTCCCTGGTCAGTCCGTAGGCTTGCAGCAGATCTAATAAAATGGGGTTGGCCCCTGGCACCATGACACAAACCAAGAGCCCGCCCTGCTTGGGTCGCACACCGCCCCTTGGAGCAGGGAGGCAGGCTCCGGCACATACTCACTTGTCCAGTCTTCTTCAAAGCAATGCAGAAAATGGAATCCCACCATGATGAGGGCGTGCAAGGAAATGAGAGCTATGTACATCTGAAACAGGAAAGCAGTGCAGACGCCATTGTTGTGAGAACCTTCTGACCGTGCAGGCTCCCGGGACAGGGGCGCTCAGAACCTCCCGTTCCGGAACACTCTGGCTGAGGGCTGACCAGGAGAGAGCCAGAGAGGCACCTGGTGATTCCTCTACTGGTCTCCCATCCCAGTTCTGGGACTGGGGTGAGCAGCACTTACTAGGAGTATGTGGAATAAGATAGAAACCAGCGCCTGTCGCCAGGCGTGACCTGGGCCCTAGGTGGGCCAGGGTGCTCCAGGCCTGTGGCTTCCCTTCACTTGAAAAGTCTGGGCGCTGACTGCCAAGGGCTCTTGCAGCCCTTGTGCTAAATATTATCTATATCTACTCTCAGGGAGGGCTTGCAATCACCACCCAAACGGGCTTCTGTAGCTACTTAGACTGGACTCTTGGGAGGGGAGCTCAGTACAAGGCCCTTGCTTATAACCAATCAACTTGAGCCAGTTTTCTAGAAGCTCAAGTGGAGGGCATAGGAACAAGCAGGAGTGCTCTGGGAGGAAGGCAGAGGAAGGCCAGGCTATATTCCGCACAGCAGCAAAAAACACCGTGAGTGCCGAGAATTTCCAAAGGACCACAGCACTCCATGGCTCCGCGGAGGTGGGGCGCGATTCGGAAGCTGACTTACTGTAAACAGGACGAAGTACTTCTGGTTGTTCTCGCCAACACAGTTATTGACCCACGGACAATGGTGGTCCATCTTCCGAATACACCGCTTGCAAACGCTGAAAGGGCCCACAAGGCAGACCTTTAGGGGTGTCCTCACAGCAGCAGGGGCCCGAGGGGAGCAGAGAACCCACCCCCTAGCTCTACTCCGTGCACGGGGCCTCCTGGGCACTACCTGCTGTCCCACTGGGCGTGTTGCAAGGGTCCTAGAAGGCGGGTCAGGACCCCCATGGTCACACTTATTCCAAACAGGGGATAGTCCTACGTCAACGAGGCCCCTTCTCGTTTAACATGAAACAGGGTGGAACTGAGGGGCTGAGCAAGAGGCTGCTCTCCGGTGCTAACGGAGAGCTGTGAATCCGGTTTACTGACAGGATGGAGCGAAGAAGCAGTTTCCACAACGTGACAGTCTGAGATAGGATACAGAAAACAGTTGCTCCCAACATCCCCCGAACACCCAAAACCCAAGGGCCAGGCGCTAGCAGGGAGGGTGTGGCTGACCGCAGAGGCGCCGGAATAGGCAAAGCGGAATAGGCAAAGCGGGCTCAAGTGCAGGATGTCTAGGACGACGGGAAGTGCCCCCTCAAGAACCTTCCAGCTCTAAGATAACAACCTCTTAGCTGCAGAAGCAGAATATATTTGAGCTTAAGTGTTGATCAGAAATTCCATTAATTTGCAAATTACTAACTTGTAATTGGGCTCATATTGGGACTGAGACTGTTTCAAGTTTATTGATTACCAAACACCCTCCTCGCCCCTTTTTTGGAAGAAGTAATCTGAAACAGGAATACAGGCTCACAGGGCCTTGAAAGCACCTACCCCCAAAACTCAGGTTTAGAAACACTCCTTTGCCAATAGATGGGCTCGCCAGAAATTGGTCCTTTCTCAATTTGCTAACATAGGCTCCTTGACATTATTTTGAGGTTGTTATCTGCTCAGAACAGTTTAAAATACTGTAAATAGAAGCTTGGAAAGAATACAATTAGGAACTTTACTTTTTTGGAAGCCCCTTAGTTCACACTAGCTTTTCTTTCCATCCGTTTCCACAACTAACTTTACCTTGGGTTCTTAATTTCTTTAAAAAATATTTTATTTATTTATTAGAGACACACAGAGAGAGAGAGGGGCAGAGACTGGCAGAAGGAGAAGCAGGCTCTGTGTGGGGAGCCTGATGTGGGACTCGATCCCGGGTCTCCAGGATCACGTCCTGGGCTGAAGGCAGCGCTAAACCGCTGAGCCACCAGGGCTGCCCTACCTTGGGGAGAGAACTTAAGTGCACTGTGGGCCATGACAGGTGGATGCTGGTGGAAGGGCTGTGTCACATTCACACGTGGTGAGCTCACACTCACTGAGCTCTGATGACTGTCAGGGCAGGGAAAGCACAGGAGGAGCTCTTCTGGGAATGGAGTTTAGGTGCTCCCCAGACTGCAGGCCAGGAAGCACAGATCACTCTGAATGAGAGCCCCATGGCGAGGCCATGGCTGACTTGGGGCTGTGGGCTCATCCACACCCAAAGGAGGACCTGTGACCTTTTCTGAGCATGGCGTGAGCTTCGGTGGCAAGGTAGGCCTGGGTCTGAGCTACCTTGGTCAGACTGACCAAACTTGGAGCCTCAAGTTCCCCACTCACAGGAAGTAAGTGTTGGAAGCACAAGGTGAGAACTGATCATGGGGGCCTGGCCAGTCTTCACCTTGTTCTTCTCCACAACTTCGAAGGTCCTCACTAGCATAGGGGGAATGAGCACATCTTAGAGATGCGGCCCAGCTCTATAATCTTCCTGGGAGCCAGGAGGACAGGGGAAGAAAGAGGCATGAAAGGGACACGGAGGGATATAAAGAGAAAGTCAGGTATCCATCTCTCTCTGTATGCATGTGTTACCAATTAAAACTACATATGAATATGCATACTACAGATTTCAGTTGATAACACTTGTTCCCAGGATAGAATTTTAAGAGTACAGACAAGTAGACAGTGAAGACTGAGCTGCTCCCTCCACCAGGCCCCACATTCCCTCTGCAGAGTCACCTTGCATGTCCTTCCTCAGCTCTGGGGTCTTAGCTCCCTCCCAATCTAGGGACCATACTCCAAGGGTCACTCCTTCCCTGCTCTGGGCTCCTGACTGGTTTCTCTTCCACCTGTGCTTCCTCCTGCAAGGGGGTTCTAAGTGGGTGCTCTAAAGCAGTGTTTGGTCAGCAGCACAGATGTGCCAAGTGGCCTGACATCCTCTAAAGGCTGCCCAAGTTTCAACAAGCTCTTAAGCAAATCCATCCTGTGCTCTCCTCTCAGCCTCTAAAGAGACCCAGTGGGCACCCCAGGAAGTGAGTTTCACAACGGGCTACGTGTCACTGGGCGGCCATGCCAGAACACTCCTCTTCCTCCTCCAGGGAGCAGCAGGGACAAGCAAGCACAGCTGCTGAGACCTGCAGAAGCTGGCCCAGAGTGCCAGGCTCTGAGCTACCTGCCTGCAAAGACATGGAATGCCCGGGTGGTCCTCCCTGCAGCGTGTGGAGCTGTTCAGAAGCAGGCTGTGGGGTCAGGCGAGGGTGCATGTGGGTGGGGGGTCCATCCATGAACATGGCGAGAGGTCCTGACCAGGGGCTGTCTCACCTACGGCTTACAAAACCACCAGCTGCAACGGTTCTGCATTTGAGACCTGGAGTACACCAGAGGTGAGGCCAGCCCCGCAGCCCATCCAGCTGCCTCACCTTGGGCACCAACCGTCACGAGGAAGAAAAGCTTCCCACGACCCCCAGATACCCTGGTGGGGAATCCCATCATCTCAGAGCCAGCCCTTTTCCTGTTCCACGCGGCTACGTGGGCAGGACGGCTCTGCGGTCCCCTCCCCAGACACAGGAGCTGAGGGCGCTTTCCCCACTCTTGCCACTGGGGAGAACCTCTTCTCTCTGACCTCCTTGCGCTCCTCCCTGAGTGCGCTGGCCCTCTTCTGGGACTCCTCTCGGGCACCACTCGTTGCCCCTCATGTGAGAGCTGTGGGCCAGTAAGCTCCTGGGGCCACGGGCACCGGGGGCCTGGTAGCATGTCCTAAGCCTGCGGGAACAGTTGCTGCACAGCCCTAAGGTCTTCAATGCAGGCGTCTGTTGATGTCCCTGACTTTGGAGTTTCCCAAGCCCTTTCTGTGTTTTTTAATCAATGTTCTAGAAGAGGGCAGTGCCTCTCCTTCCCTCTTCCTCCAGGTTCCCTGCCATTTTTCAGGCCCGGAAGTGCTTCCTTCAAAAGCTTGGTGGATTCCAACGAGCTCATCGGCTCACAGGCGCTTGGGCCCGTGGCTCTTAGCCCCCAGAGGAGCTGGCTGAGGCCCTGGGCCAAGCCGGGGTGATGGCCCACCATGGAAACATAGCTGTATCTGTGAGGGCCTGTGTATCTCCTTACAGAGCACTTACCAAACAGTATCAGGGTGGGAAAGTGCATCGGCCCCACCTGAGTGGGAAGCCCCAAGGTCAGGGCCATGTCTAATCCACCACTACAGCCCAGGGCCAAGCCTGGGACCCCCTTTGCAGAGAAGAGCCAGCCTGGGAAGTGGCTCCACCATATCAGATTGGGAGGCCCAGCAGGGCAAGAGAAAAAGGCACACACAGCAAGAGGACACCAAGTGGACCATACTCTGTACACAGGTTTTCATCCCACACCTCCTTCACTGTGATTAACAAATTATAAGCAAAAAAGTATCTACCACATCTTGGTCCCAGCTCAGCAACTATTCTGGGTAAGGAAGTCCAGTGTAGCAGTAAGAACACTGCTCTTAGATCCCCATGTTGGGCCCTGGGCAGAGAAACTTAGCTTCTCTGAATCGCCCTCTGCAGAATTAGTCCTGATCTCTCAAGATTAGAGATGATGCAGGTGAAATGCTTTAAAAATACTGCTAGTGCTATATAAATTTTATCGGTGGTAACAACCATGAGAGAGACAAAGTGAGAATCTAGCAGGGACCCTAAGCACCCCATGACCATCTCAGCCTCAGTGTGTATGTGTGTGTGAGGGGTGGGGAGTGTGGAGGGTGTGAGGCTTTTCCAGGGTCATGGTTTCCACCTCCTTGTGCAAGAGGAACCTAGTGCATAAGCCTTGCTGTCTTCATTAGCAAGAATAGCTCCCTCTACAGGGTTTCCACATTCCTCCATGGTACTCAATGCCAGGACAAAAGCAGCCCGGAGTTCCAGAGTGCCTCTTGGTGGAAAGAGGATCCATCCACCAGGCTGGAAAGAACATCTACCCATCCAGGGTCAGGGAGCGTCTGTGGTACCCATCAGAGCTCAGGGAATGGGGATAGTTTTAAATTCCATGGGACTCTGTTGGGAGGACAAGATCCAAAGAGCCAGGTGCGTGCTCATGCACGCAGACATGCACCTTCGCCCCAGCAGGGACACAGACACTGACTCTCTCAAGCCTGGCAGCAGGCCCCTTGGCTCCAGCAGTCACAAACCTAGCTCTGTTTGGCATGCTGGGGATCGGCTTATCCCAAACCGCGGGTTCCCAGATGGCCTGGGCCGCCACGAGCCCTCACAGAGGAGCAGTTGTCAGCACACACTTCCTGATGCAGGAGCAGGCGACACACAGGCATCCTCACTCAACTGCATCTGAATCAGCAGCTCTTGTTTTGCTGAAGCTGATTTGTTTACTAGCACTCAAGAATACCTCCCTCGGATCATCCTGGGGAGAGAGGCGAGGAGGAGGCGGTGAGCAAAATGCCAGGCAGTGGAGGCAGCCCGGGGTTCAGGGAGGAAAGAGAAAGAACCACTGTGGTGACCAGAAAGTTCTTTCCTGCAAAGCTCGCACCTCCCTGTTGCTAGTCCAGCCTATAAACCCATCTCGCTCTGCCACATGCACACACTTCTACTAACCAATGGCTTCTCCTGGGGGAGCCAGTTGACTCATATAGTTATTCATGTCTAACCCTCACAACAAGCTGCCAGGCAACAACTCCCTTCGCAGAGGACAGCGCGGAGCTCAGAGGGAGCCTGGTCCACGTCTCACAGCGTGGTGGGAGCACTGGTGGACTCTGAGCGCTGACCTCTCCAACTCTGAGTGAAGTGGGAGCCTGCTCCACCACACTGGGCTGCCCGGAGTTGGGTCCTCTTTACTCAGGGGATGACAACATCTCGGGTGGCAGAAAAGGCAAGACAGGTGCCTCCACCTCAGGCACAAGCAAGCCTTGAGTTTGTCTGTAACACAGACCTCAGAGGTAAACTGACCCCATGGTGGGCTCTGTGCAAAGAAACTCTGCTTCTCCAAACTGCTGGACACCTCATGGGAGACAGCAATCAGCACAGGCTCTGTCCAAGCTGCTCAGCCCTCACTCTCACTAGGGGCCAACTAGTTGAGGGGGTCACCACCTTTCTCTCTCTCTCTCTGATAGCAAGACATACATATAATTACATCAGGCCACACAAGTCACCCCCAAACTGGAGTTCTAGTGGGAAGAGCCCTGGAAAGGAGCGCACACACTGGGCCCCAAGTCTGTCTGTGGCACTCACTAGCTGTGAGCTCCTCCCACTACCCACTCCCCCCACCAGCCTGAGAGAAGGACCAAGTAACATGTTTGTCTTTCTGTAATGTAGTGTTTAAAATTCCCTTATAATAAAATGCAGTTTTTAGCTAGATGTCTTCTTGTTGAGAAGACTCAAAACAATGAAGAAATCTGAAAACCAAAGGGAAAAACCACCACAGATGAGATGAGGAAATGGCTTTTTTTGGCCGGACTCTACAACTGTCACAACCTCCAGTTTTTTTGTTTTTGTTTTTGTTTTTTTTAATTTATTTATTTATGATAGTCACACAGAGAGAGAGAGAGAGAGAGGCAGAGACACAGGCAGAGGGAGAAGCAGGCTCCATGCACCGGGAGCCTGACGTGGGATTCGATCCTAGGTCTCCAGGATCGCGCCCTGGGCCAAAGGCAGGCGCCAAACCGCTGCGCCACCCAGGGATCCCTCCAGTTTTGTTTTAAAGAAACATCTTCATTCAGGCACAGCCCTTTCATTTCCCTCTGAAAGTTAAGGGAATAGGGCCCACCTCTTAAATGGGTCAAGTACTGAACACTCTGAACGATTTTTCCAAAGCTCTGTCTCTTGTGACCTAAAGTAATAAAACTGTGAGGCAGAAAGAGCAGGAAGCCCCTTAATTTTATAGATACGGAAAAAGAGCTGGAGACAATCAAGGGCCTGGCAGGGTCCTTCGTCAGGTGTGGGACATTCAAGTCTTAGGACAGGTGTCCTGAGCCCGAACCAAATGCCCTCTCCAATCTTTTTTTTTTTTTTAAAGGTTTTATTTATTTATTCATGAGAGACACACACAGAGAGAGAGGCAGAGACACTGGCAGAGGGAGAAGCAGGCTCCATGCAGGAAGCCCGACATGGGACTCGATCTCGGGTCCCCAGGATCACGACCTGGGCTGAAGGTGGCGCTAAACCACTGAGCCACCCGGGCTGCCCTGCCCTCTCCAATCTAAGTGAGCTCCCTGGGGGTTGGGGTTGGGGGATAGTCACAGCAGCCACTCCGTGCCCAGAACAGGGGACATTCAGAAGTCCTGTTGCTGATGGCACCCGAGTGAGAAGCAGGTGCGGGAGCATGTGAGAGGTGAGGGAAGGGAGGAAGCAAGCTGGGGGTGCATGTAGGGGGCGATGAGGAGTGGGGACCCATGTGTACCTGCAGTGGTGGGCTCGGTCAGGCTTGATGCTGCAGCATTTGGGACACTTGTACACCACCTGTCCAGGCTTCAGCTGTAAACTCTCGATGAATTCTTTAGTGGCATTTCCTTTGGGTACCGCCCCCTGTCAGAAAGAAGAAAGGTGTCAGGGCGGGGCAAGGAGTTCCAGCAGTTCTGACACTGCAGTAGAGACGGTCACTTGGAAGCAGTGACTGTACACATGGACAGGACATTTTCACCCCAACAACGTATGTGTTCTGAATTATGCTAATACTGATGGACACTTAATGACAGAATTTTCCTGAAGAAAGTAAATGATTTTTCTGAAGTGAACAGTTACATTGTTCCTGATGATTTTTTAGAAGATTATTTATTTGAGAGAGTGAGAGAAAGACAGGGAGAGAGCACGAGTGGGGGTAGGGGCAGAAGGAGAAGCAGGCTCCCTGATGAGTTCCGGAGCCTGACTCAGGGCTTGATCCCAGGACCCTGGGATCATGACCTGAGCTGATGGCAGATGCTTAGTCAACTGAGCCACCCAGGCACCCCATGTTCCTGATGATTTGCTAGCTAGTCAAATAGTTTTCATTGAGTCCATTCTTTCCTATGTAAATACTACAGTGAGGATTTGACTCACAGATTACTTTTTGGTTTGCATTAAAATTTCCCAGTAATAGCTTTGGGCTTTTCAAATTATTTTTTGGCAGGCATCACACCCAACAGTTCAGTTTTCCCAGGTCAAACTTTGCAGCTCTCAATGTTACTGGCTACTGTTTTTTGTTTTTTGTTTTTTTTTTTTTTTTTTTTTTTTTTTTTGGCTACTGTTTAAACTAGAATCGAGTTTTATTTACGTTGCTTTTTTTTTTTAACCAATCCTATTGTTATGAAGCATTGGTAATCTATATTCGGTTCTCATAAATCCAAAAGCAACTGGGAGGGACACTGGGTGGCTCAGTGGTTGAGCATCTGCCTTTGGCTCAGGTCGTGATCCTAGGGTCCGGGAATCGAGTCCCGCATCAGGCTCCCCTCAGGGATCCTGCTTCTTCCTCTGCCTACATCTTTGCCTCTCTCTCTGTGTGTCTCTAATGAATAAATAAAGAAAATCTTAAAAAAACAAAACAAAACAAAACAAAACAACTGACTGGAAGCTGCTGCCCTCAGATTTGACTTGCCTCTCGACTAGAACTCCAACTCGCTATCCCATCCTTTTCTTATGCTTGTGGATACTTTGTGATTTGTTTTAGCTGTCAACACCTTGGGGTGACAGACCCAAAGTGCCACCAGAGTCTACTGGGGCTGTGTGCCTGTCTGAGCAGAAGGAAAACAGGCCATGCTCAGGCTTAAGCCAGGTCCCAATAATTGATCTTCAGCAGGCGCCTACTGGGTACTTAGCCTGTGCTCTGGTGCACACTGCTATAGATTCAGGAACCAAACGAGGTCTCTGTCTCAGGAGGCTCCTGGTCTTTTGGAGGCTAACAACAATTCTAGAAGACAGCTGTGTTGCAGGAGCACAGAAAAGCCACTGCCAACTAGCCAGGGGAACCAGAGAAGTTTCAAGAGGTTAGGGTTGTTTTTATGTTTTTAAAGTAGGCTCCATGCTCAGTGTGGAGCCCAATGTGGGGCTTGAACTCAAGACCCTAAGATCAAGACCTGAGCTGAGACCAAGAGTCAGATGCTTAACTGACTGAGCCTCTCAGGTGCCCCTGAAGAGGTGAGGTTTACAGGTGGTCCTAAGGCATGCACAGAGGTTTGCCAGGTGGACCTGAGAGAGAAAAGTGATTCTGGCCAGCAGAGGGGCATAGGTAGAGACATAAAAGTGAGAGTGAGCACAGGACATCTGGGGCATGGTGAGAAAACCAGCATGGCAGAGCCCAGGGTATGCAGTGTCAGCAGAAACGCTGGATAGAAGGGCAGGGGCCAGCTTGAGAGAAAATGCCTAAAGGCTGGGACAGGATTTTTCTTCATAGGCCACCCAGAGCCATCAGGTAACATCTTTAGGATGAGAACTCAGTTGCCTGTATGTGTGGGTCAGATCAGAAGTGGGAGAGAAGAGAAGCCAAAGACCAGTGAGGAGGTTACTGCTGATGGCCCAGTAAGCAAACAATCAGCTAATGAGGCTGAAGGAGAAGTGGGGAGGAAATTCAGATCTAAACTAAAAGTGTAGGGAACCAGATTTATCCTGTGGTAGTAGAGAGGGTATGAGACGGGAGGAGATGAACAAGCTCCACGCAGAGCAGCTGGTCAATGGCAGCATCTTTCACCACTTAAGAGCACAGGAGAAGCAAGGTCTGGGGAAGAGCTGATAGGCTCACTATTGGATATGGGAAGTCTGAAGCGCCTGGGGGACCCCCAGGAGAAGGCATTCAGGAAGGTGGTTGGGAATATGGGCCCAAGAAATAGGAGAGAAGAATGGTCAGTGGCACAGCAGTAAGGGCTAAGAGGCTGGCTTGAAAGTTGGCTGGCCCTGCTTTAAATCTGGGTTCTACATTTGTGGGGTTTTGGTGTTTTGGTCTTTTTAAAAAGATTTCATTTATTTGAGAGAGAGAAAGAGAGAGAGAACAAGCAGGCAGAACAAGCAGGCAGAGAGGGAGAAGCAGATGCCCCACCAAGTGGGGAGCCTGATGTAGGGCTGGATCCTAGGACCCTCCTGGGATCATGACCCATGCCGAAGGCCGATGCTTAATTGTTGAGCCACCCAGGAGCCCCTGGGTTCTACGTTGGTAAGTGGAGTGCCCATTGAAAAGTTGCCTCTCTGTACCTTACTTAGTTCCCTAACCGGTGAGCCAGGACCCATTTTATCCAGTTCTTAGCACCACTGTGAGCCTTAAACTAGACATAGATGCAGACAACTCATAGAAAGGGCTCAGATGATGCTCCCCACAGAGACAGTGCTCAGCACATGGCAGTGCAGCAAACTGAATGTTTTGTCTCCCCCAAATTCATAGGCTGAGGTCCTAACCCACCGTGTGTGGTATTCAGAGGTGGGGGCCTCTGTGAGGTGATTAGGTTGTGGGGTTAGCACCTTACAACAAGCCCTCAGAGAGCTCCCTTACCCTTTCTACCATGTGAGGACACAACGAGAAAATGTCCATCTATGAACTAGGAAGTGAGCCCCTCCCCAGACACTGAAGCTGCCAGGACGCTGATCTCGGACGTCCCAGACTCCACAGCCAGGCTGTACCCTTGGTCATGCGCTGGAGGCAACAGAGCAGCTTTAACAAGCTACGGATGCCTAGACTCTGATGTGGTGCTGCTACCATGCAAGAACCATCAGTGGTGGGGCCCAGGTACTAGAATTAAAAAAAAAACAAAAAACAAAAAACAAAACTCTCAGCAGGGCTGAGAACTTCTATATTATTGGACCAGGAGCTCCATGACTAGGTCTACCTTGTTCAGCACCAGAGCCCCTGGCCTGGAAAAGGTTTATTGGTTTCCAGCACGGGGTGAAAAGCGCAGTGAAAGTAAGTGGAACAAGCAAGAAGGGAGCAGAGTGTGCCAGCCTGGGGGCTTCCAGCAGCATGGCCCGGCTCCCTATCAAGAACTGGGCCAACACTGAGTCAAATCATGTTATGGGATGGGCCTGCTCCACGCCCTCCATCCAAGGTCTGGGCAACACCAGGCCACACTCATAGGTGGGTAGCCACTAGATGCCACCATCAGGGAAGCTGATGTAACGGCTGAATAACAGAAGCTGGGACACGCCCAAGTCCCGGAGGGGCCCGAGGTGAGGGACTGTGGTCTACTAGGGTGGGTAAAAGGGGGAGTTCAGGGCTGACAGAGCATTTCTGGTCTCCTTAGAGCGGGGGGTCATGGCTTCTAGCAGGCCAAGGGAGGGGGTCCCAGGGTAGAAGGGGTGAAAACTGGGTGTCAGAACCCTTCTCACAAAGGAGAAATTCTGGGATGCGAAGAGCTACTGAAGAAACAGTAAGAATTTGAAATGCCACAACTGGACATCACTCTTGTCTCACGTACAAAGGAAGAACCCTGAGGAACGCCACTGTCCAAGGAGATAAAGCAATGGAGCTGACTTTTCCTAAATGAAGGCCCCGGTTGTTTTTCACCCTCTACATCCGTTTTTAAGGTCCCAGCCACCAGAGCTTGCTGGAAACCTGGGAAGACCACACATAAAGGGCTACAAGAGGGAACCCCGATACTGCCAAGAGCATCGGGGCTCTCATTTGGTACCCTCATTATCACCTGCTATTCCAGACCACGAGGGGAACCTAACAATGCAGCCTTTTAGAGGTCTGTCCCTCCAGCAGCACCGCATGTACATAAAACCCAGGAAAGGCTCATTTCCTTCCCCAGCGAGTCTCCATCTGCCTAGGGAGTCCATCTCGCAGAGCCAGAGACATGCCGGGCCAGTCCCTGAGACTGACCAGCCTGTGACACAGGCTCTTCCCAAGCCTCTGGCTCAGAGGTCTCTTGTCTCTTTCTTTTTTTTTTTCAAAAGAATATTCTCTTCTGTGCTTATCTCCACAGATTTCAGAATTTCCTGTTATTAGTTCATGGTAAGGAGTTTTGTTCTGTACAATTCTGGACAGACGGCAGGGAGTCGGAAGGCCTGCTGAGACATTTCTGCCAGTGTTGTCACACTGGCGTTACTGAGAACCTGCCTACTCCTCATTCTTACGCATATCACAGGGATGTCTTGAAGCTTCCATGCTACTGCAGCCCGGGAGACCACAGCATACCGATTATTTTTTTCTCATTTCCACAATAATACTTGTTCATGATTTAAAAAAATAGAGAGAGAGGAGAAAATTGAAAAGGAAAACCCACCCTTTGATTTCACCACCCATAGATCTGTACAATTAACATTTCGGTGTATATCCTTCCAGTCTTTTCTCTGTGCACTTGGCAAGCTAAAAACACTGAAGAATTTATAGGTCCGTCATGCTCATATATTTCTAAAATATGTATTTGGCCCTGTAGTGGCATCTGTTTAAATCTGGAGCAGGGAGGTGTGATACGTTTCTATCAACCATTCCCCTCAGGGGTTAGTCCAAACTTCCAGTACCTTCCTTGACCCCTACCCACTTCCTTTCCTATTTCAGAAAAAACTGAGGCTGCCAGGATAGGCCACCAGCTTGGAGGATGAGGGTCCCAGCTAATCCTGGTCTTCAGGGGCTGCAGACTTTTACCTCAAAGCTTCTCCTGGGTGTTGTGCCCACACTCCAGGCTCTCCCTTGCAACGAAGGTTCTCAAGTTTGTGCATACTTCTGTCTCTGCTACCTCTCTCTTACCCTAGAGTTCACTGCTCTGTGGCACCCAACGTCCACACCAGGAACACCTCTCACCAGGTCACTGTACAACTTCCTGTGACCAAACTGAAGATTGATTCTATGCCCTCATCTCCCTCGAATCTCCTGTGACCACCAGTCCCTCCTGTCACTCTCTCCTGAGGCTGCTCTGCACCCCTCTGGGTGTCCTCCTGCCTCTGGGGCTGGGCCACTTGCCCTCCCTTAGGGTGCTGCCCACCCTGGGCCCTAGGGTTCCTCAGGGATCCCCCTACTGGTCCTCTCTCCTCATTCTGCTTCTCCCTACCCCTGCCAGTCCTCCCTGTCACACCCAGTGGTGATGCTCAATTGGCAGCTCCAACTCAGACCTCTTTTCGAGCTGTAGACATCTCCACCTGGTTGTTCAAGAGGCATTAAAGCCAAAGAAAACCAGCCCCCCAAATTCACCATGCTAGAACTGAATCTGTTCCTTTTGCCCCAGTTCACCCCTCCCATTCTCCCATTCTCCCTTCTCTGGCCTGTGGTTCATCCGTTTACTATGCATTCAGGGTAGAAATCCAGCAGTCATCCCCAGCACTCTGAACCCTCTACCCCACATACTGGCTCCAAACTGTGCCTCAAATCTCACGTCCTCCCCTCCATGCTGCCATCATGGCCTTCATTCTGGCCCATCCTCACTTCCCCCAGATGTTAGAGCATCTCCTGCCTCTGCCCATCCTCCTTAACTATTTCCCAGAGTAAACTTTCTAAAAATGGAATCTGGCCATATTATTCTCCCTGTCTGGATGCCTTCACAGGCTTTGCAGAGCCTTCACAAGGCCCAGCGTCCAAGCGTCCACACAGGGCTACCACAACCCAGGCCTGGACCATTGATCCAGTGCCCCCTGGTACCCCACCACCAGCAGTCCCACCCTGTGGACTACCTGCAGTTTCCAAAGGCACTGTGCTTTCCAAGTCTTCCTCTTGTGCTTCTAGGGACTCTGCGTCGGCATGTCCGTCCAGCCTGTCAGATACCTGCTTGCCTCTTGCCCTGGAACCAAACCCACTCAGAGGGATCACCTCCTCTGCCTTCTTCCTCACAGCCCCCAGGCGGCACCCAAGGCAGAAGCCATCACTTGGCCTTTGCTGCCCCGGCCTGTTTTTATTTGTCTTAGAACACCTATCATTTAAGTACATGGCTGTAAATTTCTGGAGGACAGCAACAATGTCTTTCAACCTGCATTGCCCAGGGCCTGGCACAGAGCATGTATTCAGTAAACCCAAGTGAAGGATAATGATGATACAACAGACATTTATTGAGTGCTCCTATGCCAGGCACAATTCCAAGAGCTTTACTGTATTTTCTCAGTTAATTCTACCAATGAACTTGTGAGGTGGAGACTCTATTGTTCCCCATTTTACAGGTGAGGTAACTAAAGCAGAGAAATCAGGCAATGTCCCAAGATTATATGGCTAACAGGAAGCAGAACCAGGATTCGGACCCTGGCAGTTTGAGTCCAGAACTCTTGTCTCTACCAGAAGGCAACTTAAGTATTTACCAGATGTTGCTGTTAAGTGACTTGAAGAGGCTTTTTAAAATTGCCTTAAAAAAAATTGCCTTGATGCTATAATATCATTCTCCTGCCAACAACTGCACACAACATTAAGACTGAGTCAGGCCTGTTTCAATAAGTACTTAGGATAACAACAGTGTAAAAAGGACACAATGGAAAAGCACCAGAGAAGGTTCCGGAGAAATACCAACAAGTCCAAGGACTCAACATCCCCATGCATTTTAAGCAACAAGGATGAAACCTGTTTAAAGTGTTTCAGGGGCCCTGGGATTGAGGCATGAGTGCACCTGCTGTCCAGGCAGAAACTCTCCCTCGATTAGTTCTGCCATGAACAGACTAGCCCCAGGCCTGTATCACAGGCCACCTATCTCCTCCACAAAAAGGTGGGAGGTAGGTAATCCCCAAATGGGTCACTTTCCTCTCTCTGGAGCCAGAAGGATTTTTCAGTCAGAGTTTCTAAGTTGTTTAGTAGCAGGTACGAGAAGTTGCCTGGCATGAAGAAGAATGTAACAGCCTGCTCAAATGACCTCCGAGGAAACTGACCTGACCTGGGGAATGGGTCAGTACTTCTGGCTGCACCCAGCCCTGGCTTATTACCCAGCATGCTGTGAGAGGGCCCAGTGGAACTGCCATCATGCTGCCATGCTACTGGCCCAAATACTTGCTAACCTACTCTGTACACAGTGTGTAATCGATAAGGTCACCGAGAGAGGCTCCAGAAGGGAATACCAACTGCACATGGATGAGTTTTGGCAGCTGAAACTGAAATTAGTGGCCCCCAATGGTCTGGGACATCATGTGAAGTCTCTTCATGGCGAGGTGTTCACAAGATGGGACTCAAAAAGAGGGAGGAGCAGGCTGACAGATGTAAATTCTTTTCCTTAACAATGTGGTTAAATTGATTTATATGCCTCCTGTCAAATATTAGATTTGGGATTATTTACCATGAGGTTATTAATTGATTAGTTAATAAATGATCAGAAGGGTTTACAGATTACTGCAATTGTGCAGCACTTGGCTTTGAGATTCCTGGCAGCCAGGGCAAGAGACAAACTATGCCTCTTAGCTTAAGAGGCTTCCAAGAGACATACATTGTTCCAGATCCAAATTTTCTCTTATTTATTTATTTTTTAAAAGATCTTACTTATTTATTTGACAGAGAGAGCACAAGCAAGGGGAGCAGCAGGCGGAGGGAGAGGGAGAAGGAAGCTTCCTGCTACACAAGGAGCCTGATGTGGGGCTTGATCCCAGGACTCTGGAATCATGACCTGAGCCGAAGGCAGACGCTTAACCCACTGAGCCACCCAGGTGTCTCCCAGATCTAATTTTAAAGGGACTCCTTTAGGATTCCTGAGGAAGCTCACAGGATGAAGAATTAAAATGTGTCTGCAAAGGGAAAGGAAAAAATGGCGATGCTGGGGGTGGGGTGGGGAGGGAGACATGTACCACGATAAGAGTCTCCAAGTCTGGTTTGTTTTCAAGAGGCTGCCTCCTCCGGGCTCTCAGAGCCCCTCTAGACCTCTGAAGTGTTTCAGGAACACAGAAAGCTCCTTGATACCACGCACCGTCAGAGTGAGTGAGGAGAGGGCGCCTAAGACCAAATACTGGTCTGACTTGGGTGCTGCCCGTGCCATGCTGCCTCTAGGCCAGGCCCCTGGTCAAGTGAGGCCCCTTTGGCCTCTTTCTCACTCCTTCTAGGCCTATCTCCTTCACACCACTTCCCACGGGAGCTTCACCTCCAACAGGGCTCCTCACACATTTTTGAGCGATTTCCCTCTTCCCTTTTCTGCTTGAGCTCTGTATGGACCCGTTTCCTACGGGACAAGAACGAGAGGAGGAACGGGGTTCCTACGGGACCCGTTGGAGGAGATGACTACTAACTGGTCCAGAAAGCTTCGGCAGTTGCAGTTGTTCCGATTGTACAACCGAGGTAAGAATTTCGACACTGGAAGTGGTCTATATGGTTTGGAGCAGACTAAGAGATTCTTTCTTTTTTTAAATATAACCTAGTAATACTAACAAACCCAAATGATAAACAATGCATACATTGTTATACATTGTTTATAACCTGTGGAGATAGTTTTTTTCTGAAGAGCTATATAAGCAATGTGAAAGACCAAGATACAAAACATTATAATCCTGTTAAGGAGCTTCTTAGGCCGTGCAGTGACCCCTTTCTAAAAACACACTCCCCCTACATTGTTAATAAGGAGCCCCTAATTGATGTGTTTTCAGTGTGAGATAGAGGCTGCCTATGCTGCTGCCCCAGGGCCTCCCACCCCTCTCTGGACACACTGCATTTTGCAGGACATGTCATGTGCAGGGAGAGGAGAAAGGGAGGTGGCTGAAGAGCTTAAGGTGGGTCATGCCTTCGGGATATGTTTGAAATGCTTCCCTTATTAATGGTAGATGTTACGTTTTGGGGCCCAGTTTTCTTTGGGGCCACCAGCAAAACACTGATGAGAAGCTGACTGGCATGTGGGGTATGGTCTACAGTTCTTACTCATTTGGGAGTAGAAGCCATGAGAATCATTGGCTCCTGCATCCAAGTGCAAGGGGCTAGCCTGAGGAGATCTCAAGAGAGGAGGCCACAGGAGTCATGTGGGATAAAAGGACGCATACATGTGAGAGCAGCTGGAATGCCAGGCCAAAAACCCTCCTGCCGCCCTCCTCTCGACATGCAATTCCCTGACTCATGTGCCTTCTAGACACCGGTGACCTCACCTGAAGCTGTCTGATCCTGACCCTCCACCAGCCCTAAACCTGGCTATCTCCTGCCCACCTGGCATTTCTGCTTACATGTGATATAGACACACCTGTCCAGAACAGAAGCCTTGATTTCTCTCCAAAATCTGTTCTCCTGGATTCTCCCATTTAATAAATGGCATCAGCAATCCCCTGGTGGCTCCAGCTAAACACTCTGGAAGGCATACTCTCTAGTCCCTCTCCATTCTGTCCACCCTTCTGAAGAGTGGTTCTTCACCCCGATACCCAGGGCTCTATCCCAAACCAATCAGAGCAGAACCTCTGGGGGTGGGGCCTCCTACTTCTTCATAGCTCTCTAAGGGGTTCTCATGTGTAGCTAGGTTGGAGAATTGGTGGCTTAAAATGTACTTCTATCCAGTTTCCCTGCTCCCACTTTGGTCTAAACCACCAACCATGTCATGTGTGGGCCACTGTCATCCCTCTAGTACTCCCAGGTCTCTGCCCCACCTTGAACCCCCCCCATTACAAGCACAAGGCACTGATGGTTTCCCACAGCATTAGAGTAAAGAGCAAAGTTCTTGTGAGGCCCCTAGGGTCCTGCACAATCTGGCTTCTGAGGTCCTATTTACATCTCCCAGCTCCTCTTGCCCTCACTCACCACGCAGCCATCACTCTGGTTTTAGTCCTTTCCTCAAACACACCAAATACATGCCTCCCTCTGGGCCTTTGCACCTACTCTCTCCTCTTCCTGGAAGGCTCTGCCCTCAGGGTTTCATTTGCCTGACTCATAGCTACATGCCATTTAGGTCTCAGCTCGAATGCACCACTCAGAGGCCTTCTTAGATTCCCTGGAGCTGAAGCTTGCCCCCTGCACCCCCCAGAAATCACCACTACGTCATCCTGATTGCACTCTTTCATTGTCTTTAAAATACTCATCAGTGTTCACCTTCTGTGCTCCCATCTTCACTGCCTGACCCCCTCCCTACATGAGGATGTGAGCTCCAAGAAGGCAGGGATTTTGGTCTGTCTTGTTCATGGCTGTATCCATTGTTCAGAAAGGACCTCCCATATAGTAGGCACTCAATGAGCACATCGTTTACTTTATCCCATTCATCAGTGCCCCCAGGGCCCTTCCTCCTTGCTGCCAGGGTGATTCCTATAAAATGACAGCTAGATCTTGCCATTCTTTATTCAAAATCCCCAGGGGCTCTCCATGGCCCCTTGTCATCCAACTGCTCCTCTGCTACGTTGGCACTCTGCCCACACTGCCAACCCAAACCCACTCTCCTCCTAAGTTCCCACCGTCCCACAGGGCTCCTGGGTGCCTCGAGGAGACACATGCCTGCATTCCCGTGCCTTCGTGCACGCTGCCCTCCCCTCTTCCTGGCACGCCGTCAGTGTCTTCCTGCCCTACCACTCTATGCTTCTCTTGCAAGAACTGGCCGGAGTGCCACTGAGCAGCAGCCATCATTGTCTAGCCTGGTTAGCATCCTCCTTGTTTTTCCACAGCAACCCGTGCTTTCCTCTGCCAAAGGCTTTTGTTGCATGGGGCTGGCCTCCTCTGTCTCCTCTGGGCAGAGGGCACTTCGCCTGTAACTGTGTACAGGTTTCCACTGCTTTCCTGAGTTTGTGTTCTGTCACTTTGCTTTTTTCAAATTTTTCAAAATTTTAAAAAAGATTTTATTTATCCATTCATGAGAGAGAGAGAGAGAGAGACAGACAGACAGACAGACAGAGACACAGGCAGAGGGAGGAGCAGGCTCCATGCAGGGAGCCCGACGTGGGACTGGATCCCAGTTCCCCAGGATCACACCCCGGGCCAAAGGCAGGTGCTAAACTGCTGAGCCACCCAGGGATCCCTGTCACTTTGCTTTTTATGAAAGACCTGCTTAGAACCTGTTTTTGCCAACTGAGAGAAATCAGAAGAGGAAGTTTGCTTTTACAAAATGGTAACTGCTTCCTTGCTTTATGCCATTTCAGCTCACGGAAGGTTTCACAGGAACACCACTTTCAGATGGTGGGGTAGACCCATGCGGCACATCCCTCAGGTGCCAGCTGGTCCATGACCCTGTCAATGGTGCTAGCACGTGCAGAAGAGGTGCTATCCGGACTTGCTGGTGATGTGTGACTGAGCCAGGAAAGGGGCTCTCCCCGGGGCGGTTAATGATCCACCGCTGGAACCAGTGGAAGTGGAGGCCCTGGAGGAGGCAACCTAGCCCAGGACCCAGAGTCTCTATCTGGCTTTCCCTGGGGCTCTGTTTTGCTGTGTGGCCAGTGTCAATGCCAGCAGCAGAGCTTTCCCCTTTCTTAATTTAAACACACTTGTCCTACGCACTCAAACAATCAAGCTGCAGGAGGTCTTTATCGAATCATGCACTCTCACTTTTCCCATACGAGATAATGAACAGGAAGGAGGATTTAATGCCAGGGTACACGACATTCAACAGCCACTTGCACAGCTTGGTATATTTAGCTAAGTCATTGGCTAGAACGCCACTGCTTTACCCACAGATATTCACCAAAGGGCACTTGCTGCCGCCTGAAACAGGCTTGTCCAGCTTTTCAGGAAAAGATGAGCCTCGCCCAAACAAAGTGAAGGTCATTTCCGTGTAGGTTCCTGGAATTGGATATGGCTTAAATTTCAAGAGCACCTAGTCCTGTATCCACTGGGAAGCCCTGCCCTGACCCAAGCCCCCAGCATGCTTTCCACTCTGATGATCTGTCCCCCATCTCCATGGTTGCCTGACCCTGCCTTTCTAACTAGAGGCTAGGTTTCCCCCAGACCAAACTCTTCCTGTAGCAGGCTCTGTTAACATATACACCAATGTATGTATAGACTCATTCAACCAAGATAGACAGTGTCCCCTCGGGAGGGGTAGGGGGGTGGGGAGGGAGGTGAGTTCCTTTTCCCACCCCAGCCCTGGCCCTCCTGTTTTCCACGCTCCCAAGGTCTGGGGGAACATGCAGGCTGTGGCCATGCCAGGGCCAGAGGAGGAGAGTGTGGGCTGGTTAAAACAAGCCCAGACATACTCACGGGGTCCGTCAGCATGGCCCGGCAGTGAGAAGCCAGGGCCAAGAAGGCCAGCAGGTTGAACACGATTCCGTTGATGATGCTGTACACATAGTCTCGGGATGGAATCAGCATGACAAAGAGGACCACAAATTCCGCATAGAGGACCAGAAACCAGGTGACAATGGCACAGGCAATGCCACAGCCGTCGCGGATAAACCACATGGTTCCCACAGGACTGGGGTGGGGTGGTGGGACACACTTCTCCGGCTGGAGGTATTCTGGCTTCCGCTCAATGTCTCGGAAGTGGTGGGTGGGGATAAGCATCATAAGCTATTCTGTCCATACTGGCATCTGGAAGAAAGAAGAAAGGACCCAGAAAATTGGTGGTGTCTTGTTATCAAGGAGACTTGACAAAATTACCTTTCTAAAGTGAGCCATGAGTATCTATGTGTGAACTTCCTGCAGAAAAGCTGCCTAAACCTTCTGTTCCTTTAAAATGTGAGTTCTTGGGGTACCTGGGTGGC
This sequence comes from Canis lupus dingo, assembly GCF_003254725.2. Taxonomy (NCBI): domain Eukaryota; kingdom Metazoa; phylum Chordata; class Mammalia; order Carnivora; family Canidae; genus Canis; species Canis lupus. The sequence continues at coordinate 43,661,687 of NC_064262.1, read as the reverse complement.
TCGGCCCATAGGTGTCTGCCTTCGGCTTAGGTCGTGATCTTGAGGTCCTGAGATGGAGCCTCACGGGCTCCCTGCTCAGTGAGGAGTCTGCTTCTCCCTATCCCTCTGCCCACCTCCGCCTCCTGCTTGTGCCTGCTGTCCCAATAAATAAAAAATATCTTACAAAAAATAAAGTAAAATAAAATGTGAGTTCTTGGGACACCTGGCTCGGTCAGTTGGTAGAGCATGTGACCCTTGATCCTGAGGTCATGAGTTCAAGCCCCACGATGGGTACAGAGTTTACTTAAAAAAAAAAAAAAAAAAACAACAGGTTTGTTAGTTCTGTGGCTAAAACAGTAGATTTTCTAGGAATCAGAGACTCCCTCTGTACTGCCCTCTTTGTGGGCGATGGGGTCAAGTGGAGAATGTTGGATGATGTGTCCAAAGATGTTTTTGCACCACCTGGCTGTGGGGCTTCATGAACCTTTGTGTCCTCACCTGAGGAGACACCCCCCTTTCAGCCCCAGCCTCCTCCTCCCAGGGCTGGTGAGGCTCGAGGGAGTCAGAGGTGCTTGTGATGAACGCTGTAGACTGTAACAGCCCACACACCATGGACTCCAGACTCATTCTCTCTAGGAAAGACATCCATTCCTTCTGAAACAAGTACTGAGCAACATGCCCCTTCTTCCTAACAGCTGCAGCCCGTATCTCTGGAGACCGCAATGAAATAACTCAGGATCGATAATAAAGTCTATCTGTCCATAGCACGTTCCGCAAGATGCAGAAAGTACAGATTTCCCTCCTCTGATTCCCCTTATCTTACTCAGAGGCTTGTTGCATCACCAGACCAGATTCTCAGTCAGAAACAGTGCCGGCACAGGCTAGCTCCAGATGGAGGCACCATGGAGAGACCACCAAAGCAGTCTACAGCACAGCCAGTGACATCTCAGGCTTCTGAGAGCTTCAGTCACTTTGTTGCAGAGGAAATTATTCCTAAGCACCACTGGCTATGCATGTTTTCTGAAGACGGGCTCTAAAGGGCACGGGCAAACCTTCAATGGTTGTGTTGGGCTTTCCTTACCCTCTTGCCTTCTTCCTCCCCTCCAACAGAGAAAGAGCATCTGAACTGAATATGCTATAGTCATGACAAGTAAGGACATGTCCAAAAAGCTGAATGGGCAGAGCAGTAACAGCTACTCAAAATGACAGACATTCTAGAGTCAAGAGTTGCAAAGGCTAATGATGGAAGAATAAGGCCAGGGCCTCCCCTCCCCAGGGTGGCAGAGAATTAATAGCTGAAAGGCAGTTAGATGTGTACCATGTAGTTGTCCAGAGAAATGTTGACTCAATAAATAGAGTGACTATCACATGCTGGGTACACTGTGTTGGGAGCTGAGGGACGGGAAGTCATGACGTATGGAATAACCATCCCAAGTAGAGTAAAAGCAGTAGTTCCCTCCAGGCCATCAGCCAGAATCTTGGAATAAAGCAACCTTGTGCTCTCCGCAAGACAATGGTAATTGGTGCTGCCAGTTACAACCTATAGGCATTAAAGATGCAAGGACACCCTCTGAGGCAGTCCTTTCTTAGAATGGAATATTTTGTAAAAATTAAAAATTATATTGGGGAAGAATATTTAATCATATTGAAGTATATTTATTATATATTATCAAATAATGAAAGCAAATTAAAGACAAAATGTAAAATATCCTATGTTGATGGGGGAAAAATGTATATGTGTGCCCAGAATAAAAAAAGAGGGGGAAGCCAAAAAAAAAAAAAGCTCACCATTTTGACAAGCATTCTCTTGGTTCTTCCTGCTGCCATACAGATTTGTGGTACTTAGGCTCTAAATGCATAAGGTTTTACTGGACCACAGCCATGCCCCTCGAATACATATTGTCTGTCTGCTTTTATGTTACGATGGCACAGCTGAGCGGTTGTGATGAGGCTGTACGACCAGCAAGCCTAAAGTACGTATGCTCTTTTTTTTTTTTTTTAAGATTTATTTTATTTTTCAAGTAATCTCTACACCCAATATGGCGCTCGATCTCATGACCCCAGGATCAAGAATCACATGCTCTGGGCAGCCCCGGTGGCACAGTGGTTTAGCACCGCCTGCAGCCAGGGTGTGATCCTGAAGTCCCGGGATCGAGTCCTGCGTCAGGCTCCCTGCATGGAGCCTGCTTCTCCCTCTGCCTGTGTCTCTGCCTCTCTCTCTGTGTCTCTATGAATAAATAAATAAAATCTTAAAAAAAAAAAAAAAAGAATCACATGCTCCGCTGACAGAGCCAGTCAGGCATGCCTTCCCTTTAGTTTTATATAAAAGTTTGTGGACCACTGGTCCTAGGCAGTTGTTACCTACCAGACAACTGAGATCTGTCTTGGCTCCAGCTTTCCCTTGCAGAAAAGCTCAGTGTGACTGGGATGGTTGGTTACAACTCACCCCACCCCACCCCACCCCACCCTTGTCTGTGGCAGCAAAGCCTCCTGTCATTTGCAGCCTGAGGGTCATCTCACTGAAACCCATGTACTCTGTCAAACTGTTCTTCAATTATCATAAAAGGTGTGGTTTTCTGAAATGGATGATCACTGAAAATAAATATTAGAGTAACGCTACTGTTTAGCGATTTCCAGTGATTAAATTATGCTCATGGTATATTCAGACTAGTTGACTGTATTCTCCTCTGACAATTACTCATTCTTTTTTTTTTTTAAGATTTTATTTATTTATTCATGAGAGACACAGAGAGAGAGAGAAAGAGAGAGAGAGAGAGAGAGAGAGGCAGAGACACAGGCAGAGGGAGAAGCAGGCTCCATGCAGGGAGCCTGATGAGGGACTCGATCCCAGGACTCCAGGATCATGTCCTGGGCTGAAGGCAGGCGCTAAGCCGCTGAGCCTCTCAGGCGTCCCACTCATTCTTGATTGTACACATGGCAACAACTTGGCTAGAGTGATGCTTTGCATATGTGGTTTGCGGAGGAATAGACCCTTCCGTGTAAGTAAATTTCCCAGTAACTGTGACTTGTTCCTGAGCAGATACACATTTTAACCATTAAGATGGTTAAGATGGAAATGAAAAATAAAAAATGGAAGTGAAATAAAAACCAGACCGAAAAAAAAGAGACTATAGCTGTTTCTGTCTTAAGTACAATAACCATCCATTTCTTTGGAATGATGCACAGTTATCACTGGGAACATCAGTTACTGGAGTGTGTCAGGTCATGATGTCCTCGGAGGTCATGGGGATTCACTGGGCTCTCGGCCTCACACCAACTGGCTTGTTGAGACTACTAGAATTCTAATTCCAATATTTCCTTTGTATGGTTGTCTTTCTCTTCTGTTCCTGGCTACTGTCATTTCAGTGTCTACAGTTACCAATTTCCCCGACAAATTCTCCATTTATGACTGCTAATTGGCTGTAGGCTGGAAAACAAATAAATCTACATCATGTTAGCTTTATTTGTTAAAGAAGGGTATTTATTTTAGATTATAGGCCTTTAGGGACCAGCTGCTATGCTCTCCTGCCATACAGTTCTGCAGGTTGGAAGCCCTGTCTTTTATTAGCCCTGGGCCTGGCATGTAGTAGCTGCTGACGGTGTGTGTTCATTATACAAATGCTTGAGTTAAGTAAAATGCCCGAGCTTTGTGATCCCAGGTCCCCCTCTGGAGGCCCTGTCTGCTTCCTTTCAGGGGTGTGGCCATATCCTAGATGGTGGATGATGTACCAAGTAGGACTCTGAAGTAGGTGGACTGTGACTCTTAATTTAAGTAACCAGAATATTCCATCCCTCAAACAATGTCAGACGGAAGAGTGTATAGAGGAGCTCTGTTTTCCCACTGCCCCTCACTGGTGAGGGAGAATCTATGATCTGGGCAAGCACTCAGACAAGGCACACCTGGCAAGATTCAGACACCAAGTACTGAACTGAAGTTCACATTCCACCCCACACTTTAGAGTTTCAAAATATCCTGTTCAAAACCAATCAAGGCATACCACTATAGAAAATTTATTTAAGCCCAAGGCCCGAGCAATGGAAGTAGCTTTCCAATAAGGATTTGTTCCTTAAATTAGCCAACTGGAAATCTGAGAAATATGAGGAAAACTCCACCTCGAACAAATTATGCACATTCCCTTCACACTGCCCCTAATGACAACAACAGCAGGAAAGGCAAATGTTGACCTCTTTTCCTTTCCTATTTTGAATTAGAGAAACTCCAATCCTTGGGGTTGAGGAGTGGCTCTTTGCCCATGACCCCACGAGTCCTTGCTTGTGACCACTGGGCAGAACTGCTTGCTTAGGCCAAGCTGTGCACATAAGGAAGCTGGTGGGTCCCAGGGCCTTTATTCCTGCCCACCAGCTCATACCCTCAGAGGGGTGGTCTCCTCTAGTCCTCCTCCACCACATCTCTTTCATTCCATTCCTTTGCCCTATTGATCCTCTCAATTCTCCTGCCCTTTTTTTTTTTTTTTTTTAAGATTTTATTTATATATTCATGAGAGGCACACAGAGAGAGGCAGAAACACAGGCAGAGGGAGAAGCAGGTTCCAGGCAGGGAGCCCGATGCGGGACTGGAGGCGGGGCCTCCAGGATCATGCCCTGGGCTGAAGGTGGCACTGAACTGCTGAGCCACTGGGGCTGCCCAATTATCCTGCATTTAATTCAATTCAAAAAACATATTCACGGAGCAGCCATTAAATATAAGGAACTGTGTAGGGGGTTCACACACAAGGGATCATGAGGACAATAATTTGTGTGTGCTGCCCAGTTCGGGTCCTCCCATTCTCCTTTCCCAGTTCCCAGTCTGCTAAGACTTGTCTTACTAGCTTTGTTCTACTAACCTGCAAGTCCTATTTTGTTTAGCATTGGAACCAGGTACCTGGCATGAATATATGCTCAGATCGTTATTTCTTGAGTGGATGGATGCAGAGACAGATCTACCTCACGATGACCCTAACACATAGGTTTCTAATGAACAGCACAACGGAGAAGCAAATCGTACCTGCTCCCTGCAAATAAACAAAGCCCAGAAGTGGGATAAATAGACTTTTTCATGGCCAGGGAATCCAAAGGGAGTGGATCTGAGCAGGGCGTGGAGCCAGGTGAAGTGTTCTGCTCTGAAAAAGGCAAGGACAGTGGTGATGCAGGTTGTGGGGCTGGATGTCCCGGGCTGTGTGCCTGCGTGTGTGCATACGTGGGCTGTGTTGGGCATAGGAGGTGGGGGCGCTAAGTGGAAATGAAGCTTTAAAGGTAGGGTTGTTACGTAGGCTATGTTTTACAAGGCCTTGAGCTTTAAGATGAGTTGGGAGTTCACCCTGGAGGTATTGGTGAGGCACCCCAGGCTCTAAGGAAAGCTATAAGGACTGTATTCGTGCTATAACAATGCTGCTCTGGCACTGACAGGCAAGACAAGATGAAGCAGACAGGAGGGCTCGGGGTCCATCAGAGGCCAACGAGCCCAGAGAGGCACTGAGGGAACAGGCCAGAGTTCCAGTTGGGTGGAATAGGATTTTCTGCTCCTCTTCCATCTTGTTTCCAAAGAAAGATCAAAAACAATGATCATTTGGCAATTTTAATCATAGTAACCTATGTTGTATTTTTTTGGCCAATGGTTCTGGAACATTAAAAAGAGTTGGCTTTTCCATATGTTAATAATCCATGCCCAAAGTAATTATTCTTCTACCAGGCAAAGGAGCACCCTGATGCCCAGAAAGGTGAAAGGACTAAGGCTTGGGGGTAAGGAAGTCGTAGGAGGATTCACAGTGCCAGAGGAGTTCTGGAGCTCCCAGGAGTGAGTGATCCAGATGATAAGGAAGATGAAGTGTCATGTCAGAATGACCTTCTGAGCTCTGTGATATCTGAGTATGTGGGAATTCTAAGGAAATCATCTAGTCTTCCTTCTTTTTTTATTTTTATTTTTTTTAATTTTTATTTATTTATGATAGTCACAGAGAGAGAGAGAGAGGCAGAAACACAGGCAGAAAAAAAAAAAAAAAAAAAAAAAAAGAAACACAGGCAGAGGGAGAAGCAGGCTCCATGCACCAGGAGCCCGACGTGGGATTCGATCCCGGGTCTCCAGGATCGCGCTCTGGGCCAAAGGCAGGCGCCAAACCGCTGCGCCACCCAGGGATCCCTAGTCTTCCTTCTTAAGAGTTTCAGAAGCAAAAAACTGAGAAATGACTGAAAGGAGTGATAATTTTCTAAAACAAAAGCAAAACCAAAACCCCCCTACATCTGGCCCAGAGAACTGTCTCCAGATCTATAACTCACATGCTTCATTATACCTGACCACAAATGGGTCCTTCCACTAACCCAGACAGGCAGACACAAATATATTTAGTGAAATGCAGTCTGGGGCTCTACAAACCCCAGAGTTTGGGGTACCAGGTTGGCTCTGGGGTATGAACTCATGACTCAATTTCCATGCTGCCTATCCATGGCTGAGCAACACAAATGGGTTTGAAGGGTGATGCTACGGCCAAGATCACAGGTCCCATATCAAATTGTGGCCTATCTACATGCTGGCCAGGCTGGATGCCTAGCCAAGAGTTAACAATTAGTGATGGCAAGAGTCCAGATATAGTGCCTGTAGTTATCATTTGTTGAATGAGGGGGAAATCCTCATAAATCCATCACCTGCCCTAAGAAAACTGACCCAAAGCCCAGGCTTTATGCGCAAGTGTCAAAGCCACGACCTTCACATAAAATATATAAGTTCTGTATTGGATATACTGGAGCCCCCACTGCCTTCTCCGGCAAGTGTCCTCAGGAACCACAGATCCTCTCAGATTGCCAACTTCACCAGCTTTCATGAGATAAGATCCTGCCCCAAGTCACGGATTAGTTCAGCTAGATCTAAAATCCTTAAAAGCATCTCAAAGTACTTTGTGAAGATTACTTTCCTAAGACACCACACCCACTCACATTCTCACATCCACACATGCATTCATGTACAGCACAGAAGGTTTTGGGGACTGTACAGATTAAAGTAGCATTAACACATCCAACCACTAAGGCCTGTATGAAATACATAGACTGGCTGAATAAACTCAAATCAGATGTAATTATTTACCCTTGGCTTCGAGACAAAGGTCATCCAAATACTCAAAAAAAAATTTTTTTTAAGGACTAAACTTTCTGGCTCCCTACTAGTAGGAACTATGCAGTTGACACTCAATTTCATCAACTCCTTAGCTAACGTCATGAACATCAGCAAGGCAGTAGAAACCCTTAAATCAGAGGCGTTTAACTTAGGTCAACATTTGTTTCAGGTGATAGTTAACATTTTAATAATTCTAGTATTATGCCGAATTGTTGTTGCGGGGGTGGGGGAGAGGGGCTAGTCTGGTATCCTCTTGAACTTGCCCTAAACACTGAATTCTCACCTAAACGAAATTTTACTACATTAAAGAACTCAATCTATCCCTACAAAATCACTTAGAAGGTCCCCTGAAAGAAGACAGCATTTTTTCTGGTACTTCTATCATCTTTCTCAATTGAAATTCATCTTAACGAGTACATCAATAACCTTGGATGGTTTAAATCCTCCTGTCTCAAGAATATGGTGTTTGCCTCTTTTAGAACTTCTCATATTTCAGAGTGATAGGACTTAAAAGCATTCAAAAGCCAGCCCTACAACTTCAAAGATGAATGAATGGTCCAGGTCCTAGACACTTTAGAAAGGTATCTGAGGAAGTAGAAAACTAAGTTATCTAAGCTACAATTCTCTTAATTTGTGAAGGATCTAAAAGGCTTGTTAATTTTATACCCATTTTTAGATGGCTCTCAGAAAAACAAAGAATGAACCATGAATTCTTATGTTTGGAATCTTTCATTAAAAAAACCAGAATGAGGGCAGCCCCAGGTGGCTCAGCGGTTTAGTGCTGCCTTCTGCCCACGGCGTGATCCTGGAGACCCAGGATCGAGTCCCACATCAGGCTCTCTGCATGGAGCCTGCTTCTCGCTCTGCCTGTGTCTCTGCCTCTCTCTCTCTCTCTCTCATGAATAAATAAATAAAATCTTTAAAAAAACAAAAACAGAATGAGTCACTAAACTTTTTTTCCCAAAAGGTAAGGGTGTGGTTCAAAAGAAAGGTGCCTTATCACTTGCATCACAACCTGCCAGCCAAGGAAAGCGTAGAGGCAGGCAGAGCACCCTGGCCTGTTCTGGAAGATCGTCACCAACAAGTCTACATGATTTCTCCCTCTGCAGGAATATCTGTCATGCCCTGCCTGTCTCTTATCTTCTGACATACTCAACCTTGAGCAAAACACTTACATTAAAAAAAAAAAAAAGTAAAACATCACACTCCCAAACTGAACCCTATGGGTGTTGAAGTTGACCGAGAAAATCAGGGAGGGGTTGGTAAGTTTAATTTACCTTCTTGCCTCCTAACTGGTCACCTTCTTATAAAACAGACTCATGTGCACACTCAGATTTCTAACAGTAGGCTTTCATTTCATTTCAGAACAAAGTCTGGGATTTGGACAGCTCACGGACGCTAACACTTCTCTCACTTACCACAATGGACTATTGTACTACACCTGGCCAGGTCACCTCCTGACTTCTAAATCTACCGAAAAAAATACATACCCACATAGAGGATGCCATAACTTATGTCACAAACAACTGGGGATTAGTAGAAACTATGTTCATCTGGGTAACACGGTCTACTCCACCCCCCCTTTTAAAGGATTGATTGATTGATTGATTGAGTGATTGATTTTTTTATGAGAGAGAGAGAGAGAGAGAGGCAGAGACACAGGAGGAGGGAGAAGCAGGCTCCACGCCAGGAGTCCGATGCGGGACTGGATCCCGGGACTCAAGGATCGCGCCCTGGGCCAAAGGTAGGCGCTAAACCACTGAGCCACCCAGGGATCCCCTACTTTCCCCTTTTATAGGTGTGCTTTATGATACGTTATAACAAGGAGGAAAATGAATGAGACTTTAAAACAAGACCGTGCATTAAGATTCACTGGTTAAGGGATCCCTGGGTGGCGCAGCGGTTTGGCGCCTGCCTTTGGCCCAGGGCGCGATCCTGGAGACCTGGGATCGAATCCCACATCGGGCATCCCGGTGCATGGAGCCTGCTTCTCCCTCTTCTCTGCCTCTCTCTCTCTCTCTCTACCATAAATAAATGAAAATTAAAAAAAAAAAAAAAAAAAAAAAAAAAAAGATTCACTGGTTAAAAAAAAAAAAAAAAGGTTCATTGGTTCAAAATAAAAGATCACAATCTTGAGTCAGAATTTTGGAGCTGGAAGGAGCCTTAAAGACCACCTATTAGGGACGCCTGGGTAGCTCAGCGGATCGAGCCTGCTTCTCTCTCTGCCTGTGCCTCTGCCTCTCTCTCTTCTCTCTCTCCCTCTGCGTGTCTCTCATGAATAAATAAATAAAATCTTAAAAAGAAAAAAAGACCACCTCACCTATTAGATTTTAGCCAAACTCCCTCTGTTTCATAGATGAGGACATCAAAGTCCATTTGAGATTTTGTCTAAAACAGAAGTTTTAGGGCACCGACATGAACCAAATGCCTAAGATGATTGAGGACTTAGCTGAAGCACCTCGTTGTAACTCTTACAACAACCCAGCACCTTAACCTCCTTATACCTCAACTCGATGAGGTACATTAGTCTTGGGTGATATTCCCAAGGTCATACAAAGCGAGGGAGTGGTAAGGCCAGGATTCAAAACCAGCTCTGCCTGCAACCACAGCCTGAGCACAGCACATGACTTTCTTTTCTTTCTTTCCCAGAGGGGGAGGAGAGGGATGACCAAGCAGGAAACACGAGTTCTGCTTCCTACTCCCTCACATACTTGATGGGACCTGAGGAAAAGTCACTTTAACTTCACTTTGATGGCTTCATCTCTAAAGTGCGTGGGAAGGACTCAATCTCTAAGTTTTGTGACTCCTTTTGAAAAAATCCAAGAAATGGACTCTAAACAGACTTTGCTTCCACTAGCTCCTGGAAGCCTACTGTACCCATTCTTTAAAAAAAAAAAATGTGTGTGTGTATATATATATATACACACACACATTTTTTAAATATATATATATTTATGTATATATATATATATATATACACACACACGCATACACACACACACACACACACACACACACTTTTTCTTTCTCCTCTGAGCCATTGGACTGAGTTCTAGCAGCTGTCTCTCCAGCTCTTCAACAGATCATGACACCCAACAGACCACCTTACACATGCTGGCCCTTGAACACATGGCCTTTCAGAGAGACACTGCAAGGATGACCTGACCTCTTCCAAACTCTCGTCCAGCTTGTTCTATAGATGAGTAAAGAAATGAAACTCAAGGAATGAGCTGCGGTTCCATAAAATGTTGAGAGAGGTGACTAACTTCCCCTCTCGGTTTAAAGGATCCTATTTGCCACTGGCTCCTGCTGCCAGCACTCTGCATGAACTCTTCCTTCCAGATGTCTGACACCCAGCAACAAAAATCCTTCCAAAGGCAACAATGTATCAGCAACCCAGCTACCTTCAATACAGCTTGTCAATGAATGTGTCACTCTCACAGTATGTGAATCCTTGCTAATCAGGGGCTCTGGTCTCATCTGACACTGAACTGCCTTCTGGCCTCTGTCAGGGTAGGTTCCATCTGGGCATTCCTTCCTGGATGTCCACTACCTGCTAGGCACTGGGGCTGCACGCTAGACGCATCTCATTCTGTACGATCTTCACATCTACTCTACTGTGTAGATATAAATGCTGGCTTTCCCGTCCCTTTTGAGAGGAAATTGAGGCATGGAGAGATTTGCCTAAATTCATATTTCTGAGAAGCAGTGGGACAGGGTTACACTCCCCAGCCTACTCTCATTACAGGGCCTGCTTTTTATTCTTCACTACAACCATTAATTTTGCCCAGTAACTAGAAAAAAAGGGAACGGTGTGCTGGTGCTTCCACCATGATCTTGGGTTACTTACCATTTGGCTCTCATGCCCACACATGGTTATATGGAGATGGCACTAGTGGATGGGCCACGTGTGGCGGTGTTCACAGGCCACAGGCCTGAACTTAAGCATTCTGTCCTCTAAGGTGGGGCCCTGGCTGAACACCAGCCAACATTTGATCTTGTCTTAACCTAGGAAGCAGGAGGGATGTGAAGCTTCAGCTAGGACAGTCACCCTAGGACTGAATGCCTAAAATCTGCCTCTGTTGGGGAATGCTTCTTGTAGGGCTGAGTTCAAGCGTGCTGCTTTTTCGCAGAGAAAGCCCACCCATGCTAGGCAGAAGACCAGCCAGCAAAGGGTCCCACCTGAGAGTGCTGAAAATGGCACTTGACCCCACATTGTGCCATGTGCAGACATGCAGCCACTGTGACATCACCCAGGCAAGAGTTGAGCTTTTTTAGGGACTAAGAGCAAAAGCCCTTGGAGGGATCTGAGAGAAGAGCAAGGGGAAAGAAAGAGAACCAGTTCCTCCAATGGCACCAGGCATAAGAAGGGAAGTCATTTAGCTTCAGATTCCTGCTGATGCCACTTATCCCTGGCACCAGTAAGTGCCACGCAAAAGTGGGGCTTTGGAAAGAGCTTGGGACCAAGGAACTAGGCTGTCCATGTCCACAGCCCCGGCCTACCAGGCAACAGGCTCTCTGAAATCTATTTGAGGACTTTGAAGACAGATGGAAGCCTACTGCTAAGTGAATACAGACTGGGCTTGGAGTCAGGAGGCCACAGTTCTACTCCTACTCCTGTGGCTCACTACCTCCTGATTTCTGGCAAGACAGTTGCCCTCCCTGGGCCTCAGTGTCCTCATCTATAAAACGAAGGAGGATTGAGCTGAATGCTAAGATCCCTTGCAGGGTTGAGATTCTGCTTCTTTTGTTCTCATGAACAAATTCAGTATTTTCTTTGCTAATTTCTTGGATTTTTTATATGTTTATCAAAAGTGTCCCTTAACTTCCTTTCCCCGTTCTTTGTTCATATACAGGAGGAAATCCTCCAATAATGTTAGCCATTTTCCTGAGCATGCTCAGTGTTTCAATCAATTACCATTTCCTTTTGTTAATTCACTTAATTTTTTTTTCAGAGTGACAAAAAGCACTAGGAAGATGCATCAAATATTACAAAGTGGTAAAAGAGAGAAATCTTTAAAGTGAAGCAGGACCATTTTTTATTGTTTAAATATATGTATATCCACATCGATTCTGAGCTTTACCATCTGGTAAGATATATGTTTTGGGTAAAATGAGGCTCAGAACGTTTAACTGACTTGCTCAAAATTGCAAAAAATGATCTCTGGCTAAGCCCAGATTGCTGGAATAGACACCTAGTAGTCTGCACCAATAGATCATTATCTTCCTAATCATTTTGCCTTTCTAGATTTTCTGCTGCTACTTCTTGGTTTAGAAATGTACACTTTGTAGCAAAGTCAAAAGTTATTGCAACAGAACTGTGGCTAGAATTGCATTTGTCCCACTAGGCTTATTTTTCTAAGGTGAGGTATCTATCTCATCCAAAGGGATTCTGTCCCCACAGACCCTGACCAGGAGAAATTCATGTCTCAGGTAACCTAGAAAAATCAGAGTTCAACTGCCAAATTTCTACATACCAGGAAGGTTACAGTTTGGAGGAGATTATGAAAAGATGGGAGTCTTCCTGGTATTCTCTGGCATTTCTTGGATGGATAATTGAATTAAGTGGGGCATGGAACTGGAGCCTTCTTACCTTTACAGTCAAGAGCCAGGAATAACCTGGTCATTTGTCTCTGGAAATCTGCTTCCAAAGAGGAAAGCAAAGGATTAAAAACATGCAAAAACAGAAAGAAACTCGAGGGTGCATGGCCTCTGTTTCTTTTTTTCTCCCCCAGCAGGTCAATATCCAGACTTCGCTGTTCCATTTCTATTTGGATTTCTGTGGCTGTGAGCATGTGTATGTGTGTTTAACTATTTCCAGATTTGCTAATCAGAATCAGTGACCCCCTTTGTTCACACATGCCCTAGTGAAGAGACATAAGCACCCTGCTACCCTTTCAAAATGAAACACACATGAAAACCGTTCCTCTAAATGAGAATAAGCTTAACCCACATAGTTCTATCAATTTTTCTACCACTGTAATTACAAGTTGTAATTTCTAGAAAAGCAAGACAGCCCCAGACCTGCCGGCCTGACTGGATAGGTTATTTATACCGAGTGTTTCTTCAAACAAGGCACAGGGAGGACAAGTCAAAATATTTCAAGGAAACAGATCTGTAGGGAAAACAGTCGTTTGCTTCTGCTTTTCTGCCGTGCTGGGCTAATTGTGAAAATGCAAAGGTAAAGGCCTAGCACTTGGCTATCTCTCTGAGACTGGAAAGATGTTCCCTGGCTGGGCTTTTAAGAGCTCTCTGCCAACTTCAGCACCACGGACTCAGCATGGCCCCAAGCTCTTTTCTAACCAGCTTTTATTGCTTTAATTAACCAAGGTTAGGTGGGACACGGTTTACTCCACCTCTGTAATGTCATTGTTGCCTGCTAGTGGCTGGCGGCAGCTCTTTACCTCTCGCCCTTGATGCCTGGCCTGCACAATTAGCACCTTATTATAGGTTGGCCTCCCGTCTAATTACCACACTGGCTCAATTGGGCACTTTATTCCTTGTCTTGTTTATGCGCTAGTTTGAGTGCCTGGGCTCCCCAGCTACAGTAAATCCTCAACTCCTTTTAGGTAGGTGTGCTTTCAGCTTCCCATCTCTGGCTCCACAAGAACACGAGACACTCACGGGCATACAAACAAATACTTCCGGTTTGAAGAGCTTCTAGATATCTATTCTGGGAGTAAGACATAGCTGGAATCTGGATCTCTGTGCCTAGCTCCACCATCCGTTCTAGATCCATTGGCCTTCTCTGTTGCTGAGGGCTCTTCTTAGCTACTGTGAGTCAGGTTCTACTTGGCCTACATGTAATCTTTTCCCTATCTAAAAGGGTTGGCTGAAACAGACATAGGAGCATATCCTCAGCACCACGTTCAACATTCCTTTAGAGTAAGGATTCAAGGGATGTGAATTTATGCTTGAATAGACTCCCTGCTTTGGGAATAAAAAACGAACTACAGCTTACAGGGCAGCTACCAATTCCATAACAAACAAAGACTTCCTTCACCAAATACTCTGGCAAATGAAGTGGAGTCTGGTGAGGAGTCTGCACAAAGGGACTTTAGGAGTGCAAGTATGGGAGCTAGATTGCCTGGTCTTAAATCCCAGCTCTAGCACTTTCTTTCTAGTCTGTGACCTGTGACCTTGACAATCAACCTCTCCACCTCAGTTTCCCAATCTGTAAGATACGAATAACAGTACTTGCCTCATGGGCTCTTGTGAGGACTAAATCAAGTAATCTTTGGAAAGTGCTTTAGAACAGAGCTTGGCCTGTAATGAGCACATGTCAGTCAGTGTTAAGTAAAATTAATAGAGTACAGAGATTCAGAATGGATGTACCTACAAAACAATATGCTTCCCCACCCCATGAAGACCCTCACAGTGATGAAAAAATATGCTGGTTTTATAGACTAAGGTGTTGTCCTTGGCTTTTTGATTTTTCTGGCTAACATGCATTCTTTGACTTGCTTCAATAAACCAAAAAAGAACTCTGAATTTATGAGTTTTAAAAATGTCTAATGCATTACCACAACAAACGATAAAAAATGTTCCACCGGTTTTGAAATATAACGGTTAAGGTGTCATTGTTTTAATAGAGAATTTAAAATAAACATTCCGCTGTTTACACCTCTCAGACCCGCTTTGCCTAACATATCAGACATCATTCACAATAGTATTTCACAATATTATTTAACAAATATACCAACTTTTCTCCAGCAAGGAACCTTTAGTCAATTGATCAATAGTCAATTGTCAGGGGAATGGTTCAAATTTTCGTTCCATATTTTGAAGACACATTGAAAGATTTTCATGAAAGATGATTCTGTGGCATCCAACTCAGACTCTTCTGTCTTTTCTGATCTGTCCATTTACTGCCACTTTTTAAATCCTCAATCCTCTTAAATATCCTAGCCGCTAAAATTCCATGTTCAGGGTCTCCACTTTCTGGGCAATCTCTAGAACAAAATATCATTTCTAACATCAGCAGTCCCTTGTCTCATCATAAAGCTCCTCACATAGAAACCAGGTGCCCAACCACACAAAGATGCCTATGTGCCACAACAGGTGGGGCACCTGTGCTGTTATTCAGAAGGAAACCCTTCCAGCTTCATCTCTCAGTTTCCCTGGAGGGCAAAGTCCAACCCTGTAGGCTGTCAGGTGACCTATAAGAGAACTATGTAGAGATACACAAAACAACTGATGTCCAGTCTACCAAGAAGCGATCACTTATTTTGGAACTCAGCAGTTTACAGCTTAAGAATATAGGCAGGTACTTCTCTCTGTACCCCCCTCTGATCCACCTCCCCAATTCCACTGTGCTCGTGGGTGCCATCATTGTAGTTCTTAACCGTGTTCTGCGGTTATGTTGACCCTAGAGCCTTACCCTCTGCCTGGGGAGCTTCTCTGGGCAGAAGTTGTGTTTTATTTGTTCTAGCATTTCAAAGCTGGCACAAAGCCATCCACAGTAAGCTCTCAATAGTTACCTGCGAAACGGTATTGAAGCTACAAGCTGGGAAATACATTCTTTAGAGGATCGAGCTCTCAAGGGTTACTGCATTTTCACTTTTAAGAACAGGGAGGCTCCTTAAAAAGAGGGACATTTGGAAGAGTCATCAGATCCCCTTGCCTCAATCACTCAGGGTTAACCTTCCCTCATTTATCACATGGCCTCTTTAAAATCCGTACCATACCCTACCTTGCCTCACCTTAATGGGCTCCTTCAGTGACCCTATATTCACCTTGCAGGTATCCCTTCTGGATACCCAAGGCCCATACTCCCACTTGGCCACCGCCAGGACTGGCTTCTTTCTTTTCGGGGCAGCTGTCTACAGCTCCCAGCGGCCACACTCTCAAGCCGAGGCTTCCAGCCATCACCGGGAAGCGCTGGGGATGCCTGGGTACTGTGCCCCTCACCGGTGCCAGTTGCCAAGACTCGAACCCCCGTCCTCTCTTTGAGGCAATCAATGCTCCAGCGACCACCTGGGGCAAGGGGATCCTGCAAGGTTTGGGGTCAGCGTCTGGTCAGCCCCAGGGAGAGGCGGCAGGGGTGGAATCCTTGGAGGGGAGTGAGGACGCTTCGGGGCTAGTGGGCACTCACTCCCAGCCCGGACCCTTCCTACCGAGAACGAAGTTCATCACCTCTTCTTTTCAATCACCCTGGGGACTAGGGAAATGCAAGACGGAGGGCGGGGGGGGGGGGGGGGGGAGCGGGGAGGAGAGCAAGGAGACAGCCCCTCAGACCAATCACGACGTCCGCCTCCCCTCGCTCGGGGTCGGTCTCTCTTTCAGGTCTCTCTCTCTTTCTCAGGTCTCTCTCTGTCTCTGTCTTTCTTTCGCGCGCACACACGCACACGCACACACACACTCTGCTACTTCAACTCCAGCTCTGAGCAAACTGCGACGCGCGCCTCTCCCGCTGCAAGTCCTAAGCTCCGGCCCCGGCCCGCGCCTCTGGCCTCACCCCAGCCTTTTCACTCAACCCCGGTCCTCCCTCTCTCAACTGACCGTGAAGCCGGAGGCAGTTCCCCAGTCCCGGGCCCCCGGTGGGGCTCCAGCCGCCGCCGCCGTCGCCTCCCCCTGCAGCCCCCGACCCGGGACCCGGCCTCGGGCTGCAGCGATGGCTCCCCGGCACGAGGCGCCGCGGCTTCCTGGACTCGTCCAGACACGGGGCGGCGCGCAGGAGAAGCCCATCGAGCTGCCGGCGGTGGCGGCAGCAGCAGCGGTGGCTGCAGGAGCGGCCGCGGCGCAGGCTGATGACACAAGGGCGCGCGGGGCGGGGGGGGGCGTGGTCGGCGCGGGGGCGACGCGGGCCGATGACGTGTGGCGAGCGGGGCGGCTCGGCAGCATGGCGTCCGTAGCGCTGAGCGAGGCGGAGAAGGTGTACATCGTGCACGGCGTCCAGGTAGCTACGCCGCGGCGCCGACCACCGCGTCCCCCTGGCGCTGCGGGTGGCGCTGCGGGTGGCGCCGCGGGTGGCGCCGCGCCCTAGGCCCGCTCGGAAGGAGGCGGCCGGGCGGCGTTTCCCGTGTGGCCGCACAGCCCGGCGGCCGGCGTTCGCAGCCCGAAGCCGGCGACGCGGGCGTGTTTAGGACCCCACGGCGCGGGCAGCCCACGACTGTGCGCGCCTGCAGCGACCCGCGGCTACAGGGTTCCGAACCTGGGTGGGGAGGCGCGCCCCGGGACCTGTTTTAGCGAGGGAGCCCGGCCCCTGGGGCCGCCTCTTCAGCCTTCGCGCGTCGCCTCGCTGGGCTGAGCCTCGCTTTTCCGTGCTGGGGAACGGGGGTTGGCGGTGGGCTGGTGGCTGTTCCCTACCTCGTGGTTGGGAACCGCAGGGAGAGAGGACACTGATGTGAGGGCGCTTTGAAAATGCACATTTCCTTACAAATAAAGGGGAAAAGATCCGTAGAAAGCGGCCCTATACCGGTGGCACTTAGTTCTACGGTGCAGAAGTAAAGATTCAGAGGCAGCTGTAACTGTGTTCAGATCTTCCGTGGTCTTCAGCCCCTAGACTTGACCACACCGGAGCAAGACTTGGAGGATGTCGGGTCGTAATGAACTCCCAAAGGAAGCCGTGTGTGTGTGTGTGTGTGTGTGTGTGTGTGTGTGTGTCCTTGTCTGTACTCTACCCAGGTTAGAGACCGTCCCAGACCTCTTGGTGAAGTCTAACCGGCATTCGGTTCTTGCCCCTAGAAACCTAATCATTTTGTGTCTTTCTTTCGCTTTTATTTATTTTTATTTTTTTTTTTAATTTTTTTTTTTTAAATTTTCATTTATTTATGATAGTCACAGAGAGAGAGAGAGGCAGAGACACAGGCAGAGGGAGAAGCAGGCTCCATGCACCGGGAGCCCGACGTGGGACTCGATCCCGGGTCTCCAGGATCGCGCCCTGGGCCAAAGGCAGGCGCCAAACCGCTGCGCCACCCAGGGATCCCTATTTTTTTAAGAAGATATTATTTGTTTGTTCGTGAGAGGCAGAGACACAGGCAGAGGGAGAAGCAGGCTCCTCGCAGGGAGCCGGATGCGGGATTCGATCCCAGGACCCCGGAATCACACCCTGAGCCAAAGGCAGACGCTCAACCCACTGAGCCACCCAGGTGCCCCTCTTTTCTTTCGCTTTTGGTCCAGTATGCTCAAATTCAGCTTCCCTTTCCATCAGCCGTTTATTCTTTTATTATTTCAAAGATGAATAAGTACTAGAAAAGGCAAAGTAACATATATGCAAAGGGAGTGGTAGAGTTAGTAGAAGTCAAAGGAGTTCTACAATATTGGGGCCTGTGATGCTCTGAAGGCTTCCCTAAGGATGTGGAATTGCTCCCTTTAATCCATGTCAGGTCTTCCTCTGTGTGTTTTCAGGACTCTGTGTTCATTCATTCAACCTAGAATTAAGCTGGACTCACAGATAGGAAGGAGCCTGCCTACTTATATGGAGCTCCCATGCTAGAAGGAAGAGACAGAAATTACAGATCTGTATATGTGTTTGTATGTAAAATTGTACTGATAGCTGTGAAGGAGAAAAATCAGGGACCTGATCTGGTCCAGTAAGTCAGGGGAGACTTCCCTAGGGAAATAGCATTTGAGATGAGCTCTCAGCATACTTATGCTCTCTGTGTATGTCTCTCATGAATAAATAAATAAAATAAAAAAAAAATCTCCCAACACTTTATGAAAATGTCCATTCCCAGGCTCCAATCCCTGGGTTAACAATACAGTATATACCATGCACTATTTAAAGTCTCGAAAATGAAAAATAAAAAATAAAAAAATAAAGTCTTGAAAATGGTATGGGGAGGAAGGGGGGCGGTGGTGGTGATGGTGGTGGTATCCAGAATTTCCCTTCCTCTTTCCTATTTGCTCATAGGATTCCAGAGGAAAGAGAAAGAAAGAGAAGTAGAAAAGGGGATTCTCTTTGGCCTTTGCTTTGGGATCTCTATTTAAGGACCATAAGACAATGGCTTTCACTGCAGTAGGAAAGCAGCATGAAAGTCGAGGACGGGCTCTGCAATCAGATCTGGATTTCTGTCCCCACTCCATTACGCACTCTCTGTGTGACCTTGGACAAGTGACTTACCCTGTCTGAGCTCAGTTCTTTGTCTGCAATGTAGAGATAATAATGTTTACCTTCAAGCCAGTTTCAAAGATTCAATGACATAAAAATTATAATATAATATATACCTAACAAGAGTAGGACATCTCAGCCTTCTAAGGGTGACAGGGAAACCAATCCAATCATCTACTAAGAATTCTGATTGATCAACCTTTCCATTTATCCTGTCCCACTTCCTCAGATCCATTCTCTTTTTTTTTTCTTTTAAAGATGTTATTTAAAAAAAATAATAGGGATCCCTGGGTGGCGCAGCGGTTTGGCGCCTGCCTTTGGCCCAGGGTGCGATCCTGGAGACCCAGGATCGAATCCCACATCAGGCTCCCGGTGCATGGAGCCTGCTTCTCCCTCTGCCTGTGTCTCTGCCTCTCTCTCTCTCTCTCTCTGTGACTATCATAAATAAATAAAAAAAATAAAAAAAATAAAAAATAAAAAAAATAAAAAAAATAATAAAGATTTTATTTATTTATTTATTCATGAGAGACACACAGAGAGAAAGAGAGAGAGGCAGAGACACAGGCAGAGGGAGAAGCAAGCTCCATGCAGGGAGCTCAATGTGGAACTCTATCCCGGGCCCCCAGGATCACACCCTGGGCTGAAGGCGGCACTAAACCACTGGGCCACTGGGGCTGCCCAGTGTTGGGAGATTTTGATGCTGCCAGCAGATGCTGGCTTACGGGCAGACCACTGGCCTGGCCCAGCTGAGAGTCTGCTTTGGAGTCTCTGCTTCTGCCTACTTGGGGTCATATGGTCTTCCACTGTGAACCAGACTGAGCTCCTTTCCCAGCTACACCATTCACTGAGGGATTTTACCTGAGTTTCCCATCTAGCTCACTCTGGTAAAATGAGACTGTATCCATTTGGGGGGCAAAATGGGCTCGTGAGGAATGACATAATGAGGAAATATAGAGCACTTGGCATGTGATCAACCCTAAAGAGATGTTGTCTCCTTGTCAAGTTTGTTTTTTCCATCAGAAGTATGGCTTTGTGCTGAACCATGCATATTATATTCCCAGCCTTCACAGTGACTGCCAACAGCCTGTGGCTGTTGAGGACCAGAGATTATTAAATTATCTCAAGAAAAAGGGGATTTGTTGCAAGGGCTAGAAAGTCCCAAGGCTGCTCCAGGGTACTGCATCTCATGGGCTCCGCAGTGAATCACGTGGTTTGTGTGACTGCTTGTCTTTATATCTATGGTGACACATCCACTTCTCCTGAAGTATATCTCTTTGCAGCGTTTGCCATCCAACTTCCCTTCATCTTGGTAAATCTGTCTCCACTGCTTGCCCCCCACCAACCCCCATACCTTTCTTCTATGTGGCCTCTCCAGCCTCCCTCCAACCTCACTGGTCAGTTCCTCTTTCACTCCCTTCTCAAGTATTTTCCAGGTCAGAGATCAGATTCCAAGGAGAAAGACAGTTTCATGCCAGAGAAGCTGGTTGCTCTCTGGATTGTATGCTTGGGCTTGTGTACCTACCACTGGCTCTGGCTGTTGGAGGTAGGCAGTGACTGAGTCATGTGGCTTCAGTGGAGCTGGACGCACACTAGGCTTTCCAGAGGTCTGCTTAATGGTGCTGTGGCCATGGCCTGGATATTAAACTGGCCTTCATAAGTTCAGATCAGACCCTGGCAGTGGATTAGCCCCACCAAGAGGCTTCCCCCGAGGCCTTATCAAAGCCATTTTATGGAATTTTTCCTGGCAATTGAAGGGAGGGTAGCTCAGCTCACAGTTTCGGTTTCTTTTCTGTGGCTCTAGCTTTCATTGTAAGCTCTGTTAGCAGAACAGTGCAAAAGAGCAGGAATGGGGCTGAGATTGGAGTTGTTAGCTATAAAACCAAGTAGTCTATACTCAGCCGTTCAACCTGGCCATGCAGAGCTGGAGTGAGCCCCCAGGACTCTTGATTTTGAGCCCCGTGCCCTTTCCATTTGCAAGCCCATGGCACAAAGAGCCTGCACCCCAGCAGTTTGCAAGGTGAACAGAATCACATCCTTGAAAGGAAATGCAGACTACTCAATACGCTTGGAAGATGAATGAGGATTGGCATCTGGTTTTCCCTTCTGTGACTTGGGCCAGGGTCTGTAGAACTTTATTTGATGTGGTCCTTCTCCTAACTGGAGTTGCGTTCTAGTAGGTGAAGCATCCTAGTCTCCGTTCTGTAGCAGGTGTGAGGTGTTGGACACATCAGAGAGAGGTAATGGAGGGTTAGCATCACTGCCAAGGCCAGGGTCTAAATTCTCCCAAGTGTGTTATGTTAGTAGAGCCAACTTGTTAGCTTCCTTTAGTGAGTGATAGGACTGGGTTACTTCCACTCTGCCACAGGCACCTCAGTGACCTACCTCATTGATAAGCTCTCTGCAGGGTTGTTTTCGAGGATTTGGTGAGCTGATCCTAGCCCCAGAAGCAGGAGAAGGAAACTGTGCAGGGGGTACTTCTGTGTGCTGCACTGTGCTGAGGGTCCCCTAAATGATTCCTGGCTTTTGGATTCTTCTATATTTCTATGAGGTGGAGTGATTCCTGCTTTCTAGACAAAGAGATGGACTCCAAGCTGTTAGAAACTAACTTGCACAAGGGCACAAAGCTGGTATGTGACAGGAGAGATTTATGTAGAGGATGGGGGTACCTGGGTGGCTCAGTCGGTTGAGCGTCCAAATCTTGGTTTTGGCTCAGGTTGTGATCTTGGGGTTGTGAGATGGAGCCCCACATCAGGCTCCATGCTCAGTGGGGATTCTGCTTGGGATTCTCTCTCTCTTCCTCTGCCCCTCTCACAAGCATGCTCTCTCTCTCTCTTAAATAAATAAATCTTAAAAAAAAAAAAAAAAAAAAAAGATTACATTTGCCACTCCATGGTGTTGTCCATCACTTTTTGACATCTCTGTTGATTTGTTGGATGGAGCTTTCACTGCAGGGCAGCCCCTGTTTAAATGTTCACACATGGATTCATTCCTTTGCTTCTGAGTACTACTGGTAAATAAACATTTTGGTAAGATGTCTGGCTCTGAGCCAGACCAAGCAGGTTTGGGTAATTTTTAAGCCTTTTATGAGGAAAGCTGGATTAAAAAAAAAAATTCTGAGTGCAGTGATTCATGGACTAATTTGTTGTGTTTTTTTGTTTTGTTTTGGTTTAGTTTGGTTTTGGTTTTCCTCCCATTCTCTTGGGTGCTTTTTTCTATGAAAAAAATACATACTCCGCATCCTTGGAAAGGGAAATTTGTAGATTTTTCTCTTTACTTGTCACCTGAGCCTTTCCCAGTGAGCCTTTGCCAGGGAGCAGAGAGTGATTTTAATGGCCTGTGTTTTTTTTTTTTTTTTTTTTTTTTTTACCCCTCCCAGCCCCCTCTTTGAACAAGGGGGTTATCACTACAAAGGGTTGTGACTAGGTCTTTCCAGATAAGTGGTATTTTAAAGCTGTGGTCGGAAGCCCTGTTACCTCATGGCCTCCTTGCATTCAGAATTGTTTTCTCCATCATTAGGACCAACTGGTGGAGCCAGCCGTTCACCCTTTGAGGGAGGCCTGCACTGTCTGTCTCCTGTTGCACAGTGAGAATGCAGGGAAGCATGTGGAATTCTGGCTTGGAATTAAAGTGCTCCTTACTGGCTATGTGACCTGAGCCCAGACGTTTAGAGTCTTTCAACCTCTTTCCTCATTTGTAAAGAGGAACAACAACAACAACAAAAAGCTATCTTACAGGGTTATTTTGAGAGTAAATGTGTCAACTGTGTAGCATTCCTAGCACAGTATCCCAAGTAAAGTAATTGCACGTTAGAGAGTAGCTGCTATTTGTTTTTGCAAATAATTGTGGCTGTTTTAACTTATAGATCTGTAGAATTAGAAAAGTACCTTTGAGGCCTTCTAATTCAATGTCCATCTTTCAACAAAGGAGGAAACTAGTCTGAGCATTTTGTCCTCGGTCAAGCAGCTAGGTATGGCAGGACCAGGCCTGGAGCCCATGACTAATACTCCTAGTGATTGCTCACGCATATACACCTGACCTGCGACTCAGGCAGGAAGGAGGTCTTTGTAAATGATATTTCTGGGCCCTGTTTTCACATTCCTCACAGGGCACTACTGGGGGATGGGGCATCAGAGATTGACCTAGGAAGAAGCCTTTCCTGTTCTATGGGTGAGTTGTTAAAGAGATAGTTACATAGTTTGGGGATCCTCCAGTGAAGAGAGATCACTTTATGGAGTTGGTCCTTGGAGTTCATTTCCTAGACTTGAAATTCTGTTGCTTTTTAAGTACAGATCTCCCCAGACTCAAGATGGGGACTGCCTCCAGGGAGGGGAT
Organism: Canis lupus dingo; assembly: GCF_003254725.2. NCBI lineage: Eukaryota > Metazoa > Chordata > Mammalia > Carnivora > Canidae > Canis > Canis lupus. The sequence goes on along the minus strand of NC_064262.1, from coordinate 43,638,219 downwards.
GGCCTGGGGATTGGATGAGCAGCAAAGGGACTTCAAGCTGACCTGTAATGTTTATTTTCTCTGCATTAACAGGAGTTGGGATGGGGAAGAGTAGGAACAGAGAAGGTTGGAGCTGGGCAAATGGTGTGCTTTGCTGGATTTCAGTATCTCAAAATCAAAAGTCAGTCATATATGCAGTGAGCCTGGCAGTTTAAAGATAAATTTGTGACACATAGCTTAGAACAGTGTTTTTAAACATTTTGAGGAGCATTAACCCCTTTGAGAATCTGATGAAGCTGAGTCTTTTTCTGAAAGAAAAAAATGCTTTGAAAAAATGTTTACAAAAAATGAGGAAGATCTCCATGAGCTGATGTGTAGTGATTTCCTGCATATGTATTCTTAAGTGTTTAAAAAAAAAAAAGCAGAAGTAGCAAAGTATAAAACAGTATCTCTAGTATGCTTCTCTTCATGTAAGAAAGAAGCGGGTATAAAAAATATTCACATATCTGCTCGATTATGCAAAGGAAGTACGGGAATGATGAACCAGCAATTAAACAGACTGCCTGGGGTGGCTGGGAAAGAGCTAGAAAGAAGGAGGGCATGTAAATAGGGCTGAGGGAAGAGTGGCCTTTCCCTGAGCACACCTTTTCTGATAACTTTGAGCAAAAGAGTCATGGCGATAAGTCCACGTACCCAAAAAGTAAATAAATGATTAAAAGTAGCCACACTGGAGCACTGACAGCACTAGAACCTCACAGGGGTGCAGAGGAATAGAAGAGCCAAACTGAAGGTTGGGGAAGACACCAGGAAACAGGGTTCCAGATGGGACTGTAAGGCTAAAGACAAAAGAACTGGACCCAAGTACTGTCCTCCATTAGTAAATTTGTTTCTCAAGATTTCACAAATACATAAATACATTGTGGATAATGAGAGCCAGGTTTCTCCCTTTCTGAGAAAGAAGTTACAAATAGGAGGAGGAAGGTTAGAACCAACTTATCAGTGTGAACACATGGCCTTGTAATAGTTATGTGGATATAATAGGTGTGTAGATATAATTATTACGTGGATGGACATAGAAAGAATTACAGCTGTGTGGGTTAGTGTACATCAGTGTTACCTAGTTCCCTTTGCAGAGAAGTTCTGGAAGCAATGATATCCCAGTGGCAATGAACTTACTTAGCAATCAGATCCTGGATTTTAAAGCACTGTTCTTCAATGAAAGGAATCATGACTCCTCAGAAGAAGGGCTAATCCCAGGGCTGGGGCAGGGAAAAATTCAAGAGGCTGGAACATCTTGTCAGAAGTAAAGATGTTCTCAAAAAAGGTTGCAGGCATGTCAAAAGAATGTAGGAACCAACCCAAAGGAACTCCCAGTGGCCAGATCTGGAACACTTTGAGCAGCAGGATAAATAATGACAGTATTGGATTATAACTACAGCATAAAACAGAGATCTGTGAGTTATATTGGTATAAGTAACTAATGGAAGAAGTAAATAAAAGGGGACAAGGGATACGTAGTATCGTAGACCACTCTGAAATCTATCTTCTGCAGCAGGAGTCGACAAACTTTTCCGTGAAGGGCTAGATAAGATTTGGGGCTTTCAGGTTATAAGATCTGCGTCACAATCATTGAGTGTGAAAGCAGCTAGATTGCCTCAAGGAACAGGCGTGGCTGTGTTCCAGGAAAACATTTCAGAGAAGCAGGTGGCCCTCGGGCCTAAGTGTGCTGTCCCTATTCTAGAGAATGCCTGGCTTAGAAGATAATGGCTAGTTATTTTTGTCTGTCCGCAGAGTGGATTTTGTTGAGTTTAGGGGGCAGGAGGGCTACAGCTGAGACAGTTGTACCCGTAGCTCTGACAATACATACTTCCTGGTGCAATTTTGGCATGGCAGATTTGGAAAGAGGCAGCTTATTTTGTCTCTTGTTCAGATTTTGTCTGTTTTGTGTGCCTTTTCGGTATAGGGGGGATGTAGTACGGACTTTCCACTTTGCCATGCCTGGGTGTAAGCCCACCTTTGGTCTGTGTCACCAGCTGTGGGACCTCAGATACACTGCTTTACATCTCTGAGTCTTCATTTCCTCCTGTGTAAAATAGTAATGTTGTTCCTAGCTACAAGGATAGAATTTTGGATGATTCACTGAGAACGGGATGCTGTAATGCCTAGTTCTCCTGGGAGAAATGGCATGAATGAGTTTAGTAATCTGTTGGTGGTTTGGTTGTGGTTGTATTACAGTTGTGGTTCTTGCACTTTAGGAAGACCTCCGTGTGGATGGCCGTGGCTGTGAGGACTACCGATGTGTTGAAGTAGAAACTGACGTGGTGTCTAACACCAGTGGGTCGGCCAGAGTCAAACTAGTAAGTACTGTGGCTATAGTTCATGCCCATGGGGAGGATCGGCAGGCCCTAGAGAGCCAGCTGCAGACTCCTCTGGGCTTTGGGAGGCATATTTTTCTAGGGAATCCAAGACCCAAGCCAAACTCTGGGAGGGTGTCTGTCTAGGTCTGAAGGACCCTTTACCTTTTCAAAGGGCCACTTCCCAAGTTCCTATGCGCTGCTCCTAAAATGGTCCCCCAGGGGCATAGTCTGTGAGAGAAGGGAGGTGGTTGGGTATCTAGCTACCTGCCCTGAGTGAGGACCCTTCTTATGTGTCTCTGCAGGGTCACACAGACATCTTGGTGGGAGTGAAAGCAGAAATGGGGACGCCAAAGCTGGAGAAACCAAATGAAGGCTACTTGGAGTTCTTTGTTGACTGGTCAGTACTATGTATATATGTATGTTTGTTTTTTAAGTAGGCTCCACACTGGGTGTGGAGCTCAACATGAGGTTTGAACTCATGACCCTGAGATCAAGACCTGAGCTGAGACCAGAGTTGGACACTTTTTTTTTTCCATTTGCAACTATTTACTTCTGAAACACATTATGATAGTCACCATTAATTAATTGCCTACCACATAGCAGGCAATGTGATGAATGTTTTACATACATTATCTTTAATAAGAGTTGGACACTTAACTGACTGAGCCACCCCGGTGCCCCTATGCATATGCTTTTAAAGAAAAATGATTTATTTTATTTTTTAAAAAGATTTTTTTTTGTTATTTGAGAGAGGGAGAGAACACAAACATGAGCCAGGGGTGGGGAGGGAGAGAGAATCCTCAAGCAGACTCCCCACTGAATGTGGAGCCTGTTACAGAGCCTGAGCTCTGTGGGGAGTCTGCTTGATTTTACCTCATGCAGCTCTGAGATCATGACCTGAGCCGAAATCAAGAGTCAGATGTGTAACCAGCTGAGCCACCAAGGTGCTTCTAAAGAAAAACAATTTGAAAGAAGATTGAGAGACTGGACCTCTTGTTTCCTGTTGAGCCCATTTTTATTTTGTATTCAGTCATCATTCCTGCAGCCAGTAGGTATTTCCTGCATTCCTTCTAGGTGTTGGGCACTGGACTATGTGGAAGAAAGCCTTGGCTCAAGTCCTGCCCTTGTGTAGTCACCTAGCCTGTGCTGGGCCTCATTGTCCTTGTCAGAGAGGAGGGCATTGCCAGGCAGCCCAGCACATGGTGGTCCTGAGAGTAGCAAAATGGTGGGTTTTGTGGTGCTTCAAAAAATATAAAATGTAGATAAGAAGGGTCATTTGGTCTAAATGCCATGTTTCTCTTCCTGCTCTAGTTTTGCAGAAAACTTTTCATGACTTGCTTGGCAGAGAAAGGATAAGGGCCAGCCAAACCACCCAACAAACGGAGGGAGTGGCAGTGAGGCAGGCAGTGTGGGTGCTGGGAAGAGCCAGGACTCTGCACTTTCTGCAGCCAGCCAGTCTTCTCTGGCCAGCTATGTGATCTCAGGCTAGTTACTTAGTCTCTCTGTGCCTGAATTTCTCTATCTAAAAAATAGGGATAATGATACTGTTGCAATGATGAAGAAAGGAAATGAGGAAGACAGAGTGAGCACCACCACAATGACTGGCTCCCAGCGGGTTTAAAGGAAGCACCCCCAGCCCTTGCCTCCCCTTTTTCAGGCTCAGGGCTCTTTCCTGGGTTGCTGGCCCAATCCCATCTTCTGTCTATAACTTTGCTTCTAACTAGGTGGTGACAGCAGGCTTTCTTAAAGTGGGTAAGGATCTCTATTAGCTCATGCTAGGTGCAGCTATATAATATTGATTCTGTATGGGAGTCCCCAAGACCCCCATATTTGGAGATTTGCTAGAGGGACCCACAGGACTCAGCATATAGTTGTACTCATGGCTGAGATTTATTATAGCAACGGAAATGCAGCAACATGCGTGTGATGATTCTGTCCAAGAAAGCCCATTAGAGAGTTGGCACCCGAGATTTTTATTGGGGCCGGTCACATGGGTACCCTCTCCTTAACACATACCAAATTCCAGAATCTTAGAAAGAAAGCACATATTCACCTTACCATATTATTTGCACAAATAGTCTAGGCACAATGGACCACAGTTCACTGTTAACTGGGAACGCTCTGATTGTCAAGTTCCCAGATGCTACCTGAGGGCCCACCTTACAAGCAGGCCCTTCAGAGGTAGCAGCCTTGGGCCTGCTGTGTGCACCTTTTCAGCATAGGTGCTAACCCCCGTTTATATAGTGAGTTAGTCTTTCAGACTCAAAGTTTGGTCCTTGGAGTGCCTGGGTCGCTCAGTTAGTTAAATGTCGACTCTTGATTTCAGTTCAGGTCGTGATCTCAGGGTCGTGGGATTGAGTGACGTGTTGGGCTCCATGGTGGGTATGGAGCCTGCTTAAGATCTTGTCCCCCACTCTACACACACGCACACTAAATAAATAAAATAAAAAGAAGTTGGTCCTCACAACATTGCTATGAGAGAGACGACCAATGGAGTTGAGGGTGGGTAGGTGAAATTCCCCAGGGTCATAGAGCTGGAAATGCCAGCTCAGATTTCTCCCAGTCTAAGTCTTTGCTTGTTCTACTTCATGCAGTCTGCAGAAGCCAGCTTTCCAGGGGTATTGTGCTCAGAGTTCTGAGAATGTATCTGCATTTAGCTTTCCGGCCAGTTTCCTTCCAGCACATTCCTACAGCCTGCCCTGCAAGACACCCCCCCCCCCCCCCCCCCCCGCCGCCAGGCAATCTCCTCTCCTGGTTGGACCTGGCTGCTCTCACCAGTCTGAGTCATCCAATGGGACTGGCCCATCCTTTAAGTTTCTGTGACCTTGTTCAGGCCTCCAACTTATCCCATTGCTCTTGGTGGCAGAAAAATGCCTCTTCTGGCCTTGATCTGCCTAATTCAGTGCAGTAAATGGTCACTGAGGGGCAGGCAAAGAACTGTAATTTGTTTCTCTTTTTCACCTCTTCGTTATCTTCTACCTCCTTCACTTAGGCAAACCACAGATAGCCCAACCACACCTAAGGGAAGGTGTTGCCCTCAGATGCTTGGTATAGGGGACACAGTTCATTGTGGCTCTGTGTCTGAACATGACTCCAGTTAGCCTGCTGCTCTTGTTCCTTTCTTATCCCAGCTGTAAAGGGAGGGTGGCTCCAGGATGGGAGGAGGCCAAGATCTGCCTTCTAGGAGTAGCCCTCCTGGCCATACACGGCTGCCTGCTCCTTTCTTTTGTCCCTTTTTAAGTCTCAGGAGACCCCCAGCAGGCCCAGAAGCTCCAGTTCCCAAGGAGTTCTGACTCTTTCAAAATGGATAATCGTAAGGTGGCATGCCTTAGTGTCTTCAAGTGGCTTGGTTAATGTGATCAGTCTAGCAGGTAGAACTGATGTAGTTTTTGAATATGTATAGGGGAGGTTTAGTGGGGTGAGATCTGGAGCTGATGGCCAAGAAAGAATTCTTAAGATGTCTTTCGTACAGAATGGTAGTTTTATTAATGCCGGGGGATAGGACCCATGGGCAGAAAGAGCTGCTGCTGCTGCCAGCTGCCCTCTGCTGCCCCTGGATTGTGAGGAGTAACTGATTATATACTTTGAGGTTGGGGAAAGTAAAGATAAGGGAAATTCCAAGAGGATCTTCATATGCTAAAGAAGATTCACCTAATACTGGAGGCCTTGCTATTGTCAAACTAAGGTTGATTTTCCCACTAGCAAGGCATTAACATTAAGACATTTAGGAGGGGATCCCTGGGTGGCGCAGCGGTTTGGCGCCTGCCTTTGGCCCAGGGCGCGATCCTGGAGACCCAGGATCTAGTCTCACGTTGGGCTCCCGGTGCATGGAGCCTGCTTCTCTCTCTGCCTGTGTCTCTGCCTCTCTCTCTCTCTCTCTCTCTCTGTCATAAATAAATAAAAATTAAAAAAAAAAAAAAGGACATTTAGGAGCTTCCTGGAGGAACCTTATACTCTGCCTTCCTCAAATATTTGTCAATGGGCTGCAGGTTGTATGGACATTTAATTTTATCTACATTTCCTTCTGCCTTTGTTTACCACATCAGAATCACCATGAGAGATTCACAAAATCTTGTATTCCTACAGAGGAGGGAGATGTTGATTTACCAGGCACTGCTGGCTGCCACCTTTATTGGAACCTCATCTGAGTCTTCAAAGAGCAACTCTGAATTGCACAAACAAACCCTTTTATTCTCATCCAGTGAACAGGAAGGGCTTCTGGACCTTTATGGCTGTGCCCAGCACTAAGGGGGATACCTTCCAGCCCCTCTGCTAGAGAACCCAATGCACTCACCCACCCATAGGCTGAAGCAGAGGTGGTATTCAGCTGGAGGATAGTAGTCGGGGTGGTGTGGGGTTGTCAGTTTGAGCCCAATGTGACTTAGCAGTAACTTCCAAAGTTTAATCATTTACATTCCCAGTGATTAGAGAGGTCTCAGAAAACGAACTGCTTTTCTGCTAACTCATTCTACTTCACTAGGAATAATACTTGGCACCTGAGCTAGATGTTGCCTCCCTCCCCTATAATATTCCCTATGTCTTGGGAGTGCTGCTCTTTGGGGCAGGTACCCAGCTGCGCTGACCCTGGCCCCGTCCCGGTGGAGTAGTAAAGACTTGGGGTTCCTGAGCACTGCCCGGGAGATGCCTGGCAGCACACACAACTCAAACTGGGAACAAACTGGGACCTTCTAATTCTTGTCTCCTGTCTTTGGTTTGTTAGCTGTAACTTGAGAACAGGCTGTTTTAAATAAGAACTTTGAAACTTTGGGAAAATATGGTTTCCATCTGAGGCCCAGAGGAGGGTTAAGAATTTAGGGAGCTGGTATGTCACTCTGGGCTACCACTAGGTGGCGGTCCATCTAGTCTCTTTGTAGCTCAGACACCATGTTGATGGGGGAGTATCAGGAGGAATGGTTTAGCCTCTTCTAGAGGCTTCGGGGCTTTTCACTGGGGCAGTTGAGAACATTTTTCATTCATAGACTTTTCAGTGTGCCCAGCAGTTGCCACTTCCCTATGGGATCTTAACTACTTTTCATTGTGATCACTCGTATTTATCACTCATATTGAACCAGAAGCTTCCAGCCCTGCATTGGTAAATGGAGCCATTGATCTCTGTTCCTTACTGCTTAGTGCTGCTTAAAGGGGATACTGTTAGTGCCTAGTGGGCTGGGGTGGTGGGGGATAAAGCAACAAGCAACCTGCAGAAGTCAGTTGAAGCTAGCTATACTCTGGAAGTCTTCAGAACTAATTAACTCTTACAGAAACTTCAATCAAGGGCTTACAATGAAAAGCTCAAAGTGTGCGACTGTCCCTGTTCCCACTTAGAGGGAAGCTTTTGCAGGTTCAGGAATGAGCACCTGTACACCTAGGGGAATGGGAAGAATTGGGGCATGCTGCAGGGCTAGATGACTGACCAGTGGTCTGGTAAGGCCCAGAGTTAGCCTGCCCCACAGACCCACTGAGTCATTTTTTTCTGCCATAGTCCTGACCTGATTCGGCTGTAAGACTCCAAGGATTTGCAGGCTAGATTGATCCCAGAGGAAACAATGGGTCTAGTGTGTGAAGTCCTGTCCCAGGTAGACATGTCCTTGATCTCACCCTATCCTAGTTAAACCAGAGAAGTCCCAAGCCAGAGGAGCAGAGTAGAGGTGATGAGTCAGGAGGGGTGGAGAACTGGGAGGGGCAGCGTTCCCAGGATTTTTACTAGTTTATCTGCTCAGTAAGCAGTTTCCCCACAGCCCCAGAAGAGGGGTTGGGTCATACTTTATGAGGGATCTGAATTGGTTTTGGCAGTTGTAGATACAGAAAGAACTTGGTTTTATGTCCCAAGTGTAAACTCTGCTACTGAAAGAATGTACTGTGATACCTCTGAGCAGGGGCTGATTTATCATCCTGTGTGCACGTTCTCTCTTTCTAAACTTTGCATTTAATAGAGAAGCCTTTTATGTAGGACTCCTTTGGTCTGCATTCTTGACTACAGTATTTGTGGTCTAGTAAGAAGTCCCAGGACCAGAGCATCCATTCATTACCTTGACTCACATTAGGTTATATAAGCCAGACATGCCACATAACACATTCGGTGAGAGTCCACTGCTGCCTAGCAGGTAAGGGCCGGGCTGCCTGGGTTGGAATTTTAGCTCCGCAGTCACTAATTGTGTGAGCTTGGACAAATTATATAACCTTCCTGAGACTCAGTTCCGTTTTCTCTAAAATGGGCTCAGAAATAGTGCCTACCTCAAAGGGTTGTTAGGAGTATTGAGTGAGCTAGTATATTTAAGATGCTAAAAGTGTCTTCAAGCACATAGTAAACATTCAAAAGAGCTGTTAAAGTTTTTCTCCTTGTAAAATGAGAAAGTTGGACCATGTGAAGTCTCCTTGTTCTCCCATAGGTCAGAACCCACTTGTGAGATATTTCACTAACAGTTTGTTTTCAAATGTGAGTTAAAATGCCTTTAGATGGGCTAGAAAGTTTGTCAGAGTCCCCATCACTGCCTGTTAATCACTGGTAGCTCTTTGTTCAGAGCATGTGCTTATCTGGCTGGACCCCTGTGGGCATTTGGTTTCTTGTCCTCCGACATGGTCTCTGAGGTCCTTTTCCAGGTCTGCATCTCTCTCTCCACCTCTACCAAGAAGTGTCCTTGTGCTAGGAGCATCCCTAGTGATGGGTGGGGGGGAACCCTCAGTTCTCTATCCCAACCCTACTCTTCATCCTTTGTTAGAATATGGGGTCTCTGACTTTTTTCATGTTACCTGAAGTTTTGTGCCCCTACCCCCTCCCAGCCCTGACAATTTCCTTCCATTTTTCCAGCCTCCTCCCCAGAGGCACTCCAAGGCTTAGGCACCATCCAGACACAAGAACTTTCCACGGTCTCATGAGCCTCTAAACCTGCCTCTCTGCCTGGCTACCAGCTATGCTGAAAAAATAGTGTGTTTAAAGAAAAAACCTTTAGAATAGGAAAAATTCCCACTTTAAATTAGTTCAGTGTCAAAAAACCCCCAGTGGGGCATGGTTTTGTGCGTAGATTAATTTAGCCATTTGGACCTGAGAAGTTCTATAAGCTATCCCCTAGGGCTGTAAAAGAACGAATACATCATCCCCGAGTAAATTAATTAGTGCCCCCCCCCAGGAGGGTGTGGCCCGCAGCAGTCAGGAAAAAGTACACGTTGTAAGCATAAGCACCTCTGGCTGGATTTGTCTACTCAGATCTATATAGATGTGTTTTTAAACACTTAAAAGATGGATCTTAATATTGATTACTTAGTGCATAAATTAGAAACAGCTTTTGTTTTGCTGGCTGTGCAAAATTATTGAATTGATTCTTGGTAACTTGATTATTTCACCACAAATGAGCTGCTTTTCATGGCTCAGTGCCTGAGTCCCACAGAAGCAGTGAGGGAACACTGAGGCTGCTGTAGGGGTGAAGTTTCTCTTAGGGATTTTAAGTTGGGACTCTGCTGGCTAATAGTGCTAAGGGAAGGCTATATAACTAGAGAAGCAAAGTTACTATATAGTGGACACTCTGTCTCAGGGGCCATCCTTACACCTATAGTAGGATGACATAAGGGATATTTAAATATATTAGGTGAGATTTCTTTCAGCATTACACAGGGGTGGGCATAGCCTAGAGCCTTCACATGGGTTTTGCTTTGCATGGAATCCCCCTACCTGTCTGCAGCCTGACCGACATGTGCTCACATTCGGGTTTGAGGTTTCCTGTAACCCCCAGCACTGGTCGACATCCTCCCCAGCCCCACTGCTGCTGTTTTCTCCCTGTCATGAAGTTCTCCCTGATTTTGGGACATTGCCAACTTAGGGCCTTCATCTGCCTTTTGTTCAGGTTCTCCTTCTCCAGTGCCTACTGTAGAGCTGGTACCTTCTGGATGAGTGAGTGCATGGACCAGAAAGCTTCAGTATGTGATTTTGTAGAGAACATTGTGAAACAGCTGGTGTCTTACCTTTCTGGACCTTATTCATTACAGTAACATGATTACTGGACTGTTAACTTATGTCAGATGTATTGAGGGTTTTTATTAAGCCAAAACCCTCAAAAATTTCCCATTAAATGGGAATGTTGTGGGATCCCTGGGTGGCTTAGCGTTTTGGCACCTGCCTTTGGCCCAGGGCGTGATCCTGGAGTCCCAGGATTGAGTCCCAGGATCGAGTTCCGCGTCGGGCTCCTTGTGTAGAGTCTACTTCTCCCTCTGCCTGTGTCTCTGCCTCTCTCTCTCTCTCTCTCTCTGTGTGTCTCTCATGAATAAATAAATAAAATCTTAAATAAATAAATAAATAAATAAATAAATAAATAAATAAATGGGAATGTTGCTTAGGGCAGCAAATGTTGATAACTGTTCCTTCTTTGTTGAGATAATTGGGCATATGATTCAAGAGGCCGGGGTACCTGCCTTTGGCTTGGGTTGTGATACTGGGGTCCACATTGCATTAGGCTCCCTGCTCAGTGGGGAGCCTGCTCTCCCCCCCCCCCCCCGCCTCTCCCTCTGCTTATGCTCTCTCAAATAAATTAAAAAAAAAAAATTCAAGAGGCCAAATGGAAAAGGTTTTCCTCTTGAAAAAACAGCAAATAAAGTAAAAGGAATAATCTGATATTTAATCAGCTGGTAGCTTTTCTCTCTCATTTCACTTTCCTGCTATTCAGTACAGTGATAGCTAAAGTGTGTAATAGAACTAGCATACCGTCATACAGATCTTCTAAATCATTCTGGGAGGGTCACTGTGCTTACGGTGTGGTTTTGGTTTTGAGAGTTTCGGGGTGCATTCTAAGGCTATGCAAACCCAGGATGGTGTACATAATTTGACCCCTTTATAACCAGACTGCTTGACTCCCTAGGCCTCCTGGCTTCCTGGGCCTGCCTGAGGGAAGTATTCCACTCTCCAGAGAGTTCGTTATTGCTGCCAAGGTTCGCTTAACTATTGTTCTCTTGTTTCTCTTTGGATAAAGATGGCTTCTGTTAGAAGTGGGGGGTGGGGGAACCCCCATCATGTACACTGACAAATCCAGGGCACAGTGCTTACTGATCTGGCTCACTGCACGTGTCTGGAGGGTGGACGAGTAGCATCCTTGCCTACTGCAGTGACTTTCCCTATACCACTGACCCTTCCATCTTTCCACAGGGAGACTGGAACAAAGCCTTGTGCCTTCACTCTTTGTATTTGAAAAGACTCACTCACCTTTTCTGTTGCCTCTCTATGTAGTTCAGCCAATGCTACCCCTGAGTTTGAAGGCCGAGGAGGTGATGACCTTGGCACAGAGATTGCTAACACCCTCTACCGGATATTTAACAACAAGAGCAGCATTGACCTGAAGTCCCTCTGCATTAGTCCCCGGGAGCATTGCTGGATTCTCTATGTGGATGTGCTGGTACGTATCACGTTGCTGTACTGGCCACACTGTCTGCCTCTGCTGGAGGCCAGTTGGCCTACTTTCCTGCTGGTGCTTTTTTCCTCTTCAAGTGGATGAAGTTCCTTCAACTTTCAGCTTCCAGGGGAAGATTAGACTGAAAAAACATGATGTCCTATAATAAATTTTTATTTTATTTTATTTTTTTATTTTTATTTTTTTCTATAATTTTTAAAATTAAATATAATGCACATACCATAGCATACATATAATACCGTCCTATAGCAAAAATCACAAAACAGTCCTATCATGGTAGCACCTAAAATTACCCACTGGGTTTGTCAGGGAAGGAAAGAAAAATAAAAAACAAGAGATGCTCTCAAGATGGTATCAGATGGAGGTGACGGGCAGAAGTTAGACAAGTTGGTGTATTCTACTTGGAATGAGGATGAGCTTTTTTTTAAAAAAAGATTTATTTATTTGAGAGAGAAAGTGCACACGCGTGTGCAGTGGGGAGGGGCAGAGGAAGAAGGAGAGAGAAACTCTAGCCGACTCCATGCTGAGTGCCGAGCCCTCTGTGGAGCCAGATCTCACGACCCTGAGATCATGACCTGTGCTAAAACCAAGAGTCGGAGGCTTAACTGACCACACCCCAAGGATGAACTCTTTATATGCATTTTCATGTAGACCCTTTGGCTCTTTCATGAGCAGGCACTGCTGTCTTCCCCACTTACAGGTGAGGGAACTGAGGCTCGGAGAGGTACAGTGACCAGCCCAAGAGGTCTCAGCTTATGAGTAGTGGTGTCGGGGTCAAAGCTGCGTCTGTTTAATGCCAGTGCCTGCTCTTGATCTCACTAAGCCATCGTCCTTTGAAAGCACCCTGTAGCCCACCCGCTTTGTGTCCCTGGCTTCCTGAGGGCGGACTCTGAGACCCTGCCTCCTCCTCTGATTCTGCTCCTACAGGAGCCTCTCTGGTCCAGTCTGCCATTTCCTTCCTGGTGTCTTCCCTCCCAGATGCTCTGCAGCCTGCTTCTGGGCACTGGACAGTAATTTCTCATACTGCTGGCACTAAATTCGCCACTTGCTTGTTCATGTAAGGATAGACTCTTGTTGGATCTATTTTATTCCTTTTAGTTAAGTTTTATGAACCCGGAGATTAGTGACTACATCTTCTACTTTAGATTGAGGTCACAAGGCTAAACCATTGACCCAACAGATCCTTTAATGATTCTAAAGATAAAGCAGATTTTGTGGACTGAGAGTGAACTTGGTTATGAGGAGCAACCTGGCTTGTCTCTAAGTGTTGGCCCTGTATGAAACAGGGCAGGACTTTCTGGATCCTTTTTCTTTTTCTTTTTCTTTTTTTTAAAGATTTATTTATTTGACAGAGAGACCTACAGAGAGAGAGAGAGAGAGAGAGTGCACAAGCGGGGAGAGCGGCAGGCAGAGGGAGAAGCAGACTCCCTGATGAGCAGGGAATCTGACACGGGGCTCAATCCCAGGACCCCGGGATCACAACCTGAGCCGAAGGCAGACCCTAACCGACCAAGCCACCCGGGTGCCCCTCTAGATCCTTTTAAATTAATTTGATAATGGATGAAGTACAACTAGCCAAAAGATAGCAGTGGTGATCATTGTCCAGCAGGTTAGGGTTGTTCTGGATGCTGGCCCTAGTGGGTAAAAATAATGAAATGACAAAGTCCGTTTGCTTTTCCTCACCTCCAATAAGTGGGATGTACCTTTTCATGCAGTTCTACCAAGCGGTTAATTTTTTAAATTCTGGTTTTGAGGAGGCAGGAACTGGCAACCTACAATCCCTACTGAATAAGAGGCAGGTTTCTTAGCTACCTGGGGATGTGCAGGCCCACTGTGTGAATTGCAAGGTTCTACCCTGTGTCTGAAGAACATTATATCTTTTCCTTTCTCCCAAAAAAGCTGAAGACACGAGGGTTGTGGTGCATGGCACTTGTCCTCTGGTGATCCTGCTTTTGTTCCTTGTCTGTATTTGTGCACACTCGTGGTTTTGTAGGAGGCTGGCCCAGTGAGGGGTCCTGATGTGTGGTTTAGTCAAGAGGCCTGTTCTCTCAGTGTAGGCTTTTATAAAACGGCTGAAGATTGGGACGTTGTCTCAGCTTAGCACCAGCGCCCTCCCTCCATGGGCAGAAGACAGATGGTAAGCAGGTGTCTGAATGGTACACTGTGTCCCTGTCATCTGCAGACCTTTCTTTTAAGACTCCTTGCATTTGGATTTCTTCTCTAGTATTTTTTCCTCAAGGCTCTATTTGTTTTGGAAATAAGACATAAACTTTTGGAATGTTGTCATCCTCAGAAAAGTTTTCTGAGGGGCACTTGGGTGGCTCAGTGGTTGAGCGTCTCTTTGGCTCAGGTCGTGATCCTGGGGTCTTGGGATTGAGTCCTGCATTGGGCTCCCTGCATGGAATCTGCTTCTTCCTCTGTCTATGTCTCTACCTCTCTCTGTGTGTCTCTCATGAAATCTTTAAAAAAAAAAAAGAAAGAAAAAAGTTTTCTAAAAGCCAGTGTTTGCTTTCAGCCTTGATGGGGATGTGCTTTGTGCATGCAAGTTGGAGGTTTGTCTTGGGACTAAATTTTTATCTTACATCTAAAAATATATGGAATACATGGAGTCCATGTTTGAAGCAAGATGGTAGAAATCCAGTCTTGTTACAGGAATTAAAAAAAAAAAAAAAAAAAGAATGAATCTCAGTTTATTTTTTACCAGTTGGTCTGGATAGTCCTTAAGCAGAGCACATCTTTCAAACAAATACTCACTGGGCAACTGTCCTTGTTTTCATGCTTTTATTATAGGTACATTTACTATTCTAGTCAGATGTTCCCCCTATTTCCAGTATTATTATTATTATTTTTTTTTTTTACCTCATTTGGCTTATGAGAGTAGAAATGTAACTTCCTGGAAATGTCACCCTTCTTTGCTCTTCGTACTTCTTTTTCTTTTAATATTTTATTTATTTATTCATGAGAGACACAGAGAGAGAGGCAGAGACACAGGCAGAAGGAGAAGCAGGCTCCATGCAGGGAGCCCGATGTGGGACTTGATCCTGGAACCCGGATCACACCCTGGACCAAAGGCGGGCGCCAAATGGCTGAGCCACCCAGGTGTCCCGCTCTTCGTACTTTAGTGTCATGGTTTTTACTCTATGTGGGATACCTTTTAGGACTTTGTCACACTGGCAGTGTGTAGGCGACCTTTGGTGGGGAGATCAGTCACAAGGCTGTCATGTGATGATCCCTGGGAGTAGTGATGAGGGACTGGCACATGGTCCATGGAGCTGGGCCTGGGGAGGACAGAGAGAGTGGGGGAGTGACTGCAGCACCTGGCAGCTGGCTGTGTGTTGTGCCAGGAGGCATCCAGCCCGAGTGTCTGAGAGGATGTTGAGAGGAAGTCCGGGAGAGCAGGTGTTTTGTGGGGAGACATGTTTTCTCCTTTTGCTTCCTAGCAGTGTGTTTTGGAGGTTTGCCTTATGAAAAGAAAGCCCTCATCCCCAGAAGGCCAACAGAATAAGTTGTGTTGTTCCCCTAAAAGAACATTCTAGGGGATCCCTGGGTGGCTCAGTGCTTGCCTTTGGCCCAGGACGTGGTCTTGGGGTCCCGGGATTGGGTCCCGCATCAGGCTCCCTGCACAGGGCCTGCTTCTCCCTCTTCCTATGTCTCTGCCTCTGTGTGTGTGTGTGTGTGTGTGTGTGTGTGTCTCATGAATAAATAAATATAATTTAAAAAAACAAAAAACAAAAAACCAACATTCTAGAATCTGTGCACCTGACAGGGATGTGATTGTGATTGTGTGTATCCTTCTCTTCTCCAGTTCTGCTCCTTTCCCACCTATGTTACAGGAGGTATTTTTGCCCTGGAGAGGGCAGACACCCATGTCCTGCTCCAGGACCACAGCCCAGGCCCTCTGTAACACAAGTCATCCCGCACCTCCTGTTCTCCCCTGGCTTGTCTGGGCCTATTCTCAGATGCGTTCAGGCTGCTTTGGGTGTCCACGTTGCACCCACTGTCCCCTGCTTCCTGGTTGTACCACTGTGTATAGCAGGAAGATTCCTGCTAGGCTGCACCTGCTTGGCAGCAAGAGAGGAGGCTAGGGTCTTTGAGCCCATTAAGTGCTGGGAATGGTGAGGACATGATCTCGTTTAGTCCTTGCAGTCATCCCATAGAGAAGCAAAGCTTTGCTCTACTGATGGAGAACCTGAAGCTCAGAGGGCACATGGCCAGCAAGTGGCAGACCCACACTGCCAGACCTGGGTTACCCCATTGTATGGCGCACCAAGAGGAGCCTGAGTGGGCACACCTGAGGCCTGGATTGAGCTCGTCCTTTGCACCCCAGGGAGGAAGGTAGGCCAGCTGGCACCTGCCCTTTGGGCAGATCGGGTTTAGCATTCTGCCCTCTTGATTTCCTCTCTTGCTGATAAGCCAGAATGTTGAAAATCAAAGTTTGTAGTAGGCCACTGTGTCATGAGCAGGAGGGCTTCTGTGCCCCTAGCTGCCAAGAAAGGGGGGGTGATGTGTTCTCCAGGGTCCCTTCCTGTAGGGAGACCAGACCCCCCAGCTGCTAGAGCAGATGTCAGCATTTCCCTTGGACCTTCTTTGCATGAAGCAGGCACTGTGGGACAGCAGAGTGTGAGACAGTGGTCTTCAGCCCTGGCTAATCATCAGGACCATCTCAAGTCTGGAGTAAAATGCACACACCAGAATGTCACTGTGCATGTTTCATAAGCTCCCCAGGTGATTCTGATGCACAGCCAGGGTTAGAGACCTCAGCTGTCAGTGATGCAGATGGAAAACGTGCAGCACACTTCCTCAGAAAGTCTGTGAAGATGGCAACGGGGAAACGAAGGCACAAGCCAGTATTCTTTAGAAGCACTCAGCTCATGCTTACTGTGTGCTAGACACACTTCTAAGGGCTTTACAAATATGAACTCATTCAGCCCATGTAACAATTCTGTGAGATGGTTGTGATTTTTACCCTCTGTGAGGCAGAGAGAGGTCAAGTAGCAGCCAGCTGACCAGCAAAGACAGAAATCCTAGCAGTCTGACTCAGGAGTCCAGCCGGAGCTCTTTGCTGTGTGGCAGTCTGTGTCTGAACCATGTGGAGAAGAGGTAGTCCCCTGCTAGGCCAGTGAGCTGCAGTTACAAAGTCAGATGGTAACATGGGTTGGGGGTGCGGGTGGGGGTGGGGGTGTCCTGTTTTAATGAGCATAATTCTGCCGTGCTGTGGGAACAGCGGCGTCTGCATAAAGAGCAGTTAGAGATGAATGTGATGTGTGAAGGAGACACACCAGGTATGATTGTCAATTCTGAGTGGAATTTGGAAGGCCCAGGCTTAGGCTGCCTGCTTTCTGTAAGTACCCACAAGGCTGTTTCTTCATGGCAGTCCTTCTGCTGGGCCCTGACGAGAAAGGACTGGACAAACTTGACAGGGTCCAGCCCTCAGGAGAGGAGATAGACTCTAAGCAAAAGCATAAGAGACTACATGACTTTTCTTTCTACATGTGACTAATTCTCCTTCCTTTCTTGGGGCCACCTAGTTGGCTTTGTTCCATAGCCTCAGATCAAGGCATCACTGAAATGAGGACAGAAGGATGTGTCACCTTCCACTTAATATCAGGCTCTGACCTTTCCTGCTGAATGAGCATGCATAAGCACAGTCCATGCTATTGCTCATGGGCAAGAACTTGGTTTTTAGTCTACTGAATGTGCAGCATGGTGTTTGGTCCATGTTCGAGCATTGGCTATGCGTTGGTAATTACACATAGGAGGTAACCACAGTCATAACTGTGAGCCTGGTGGCAGCTGCAGCATCAGTGGCCGCCCTGACTTAACCTGTTTGGAGGCCAAGTTTATGTCAGCACAGGGGAGAGTCACGCTTGCAGTGCAGTAAGGAGCCATTTGGGACCAAATAAACATGATCATTTCCTCCTTGAATGCAGATCCAACTGGCTAGGGGGCCAGTTAAGAGGTCACCCACCACAGGTGGGGGCCTGAGTGGTAGACCCATAGCCCGGACCAGTGGTGACCTCACTTGTGGGGCGTAGGCCAGCACAGCTGCCAAGGTGTCTCTTGCAATGAGAGTGAATGCACCAAGCGTCCTCCAGGACAGCTTCCACATGTTCTTCTCTTTGTTTTGTGAGCACTTGGTCAGTGTTTCGTAGGAACCGGTATCCTTTAACTGAGATGGTACTTAGAGCAAGAAGTGACGTTTGCTTTTCCTCCCTGCTTCACTTCCTGCCTCCCTTAGCTGCTGGAATGTGGTGGGAATTTGTTCGACACCATCTGCATTGCCGTGAAGGCTGCTCTCTTCAACACAAGGTAAGTCTTCCTGGGAACAGCCCCGCACAGAGCCTGAGCAGACACTTATGATGAAACACTTGGGACAGGTGAAGCTCTCAGCACGGGAAGGTAATGAGGGGCTTTAGCATGAAACATGGTGGCACTTCATGGTAAGCTCCAGGTGCGTATATTTCTCTATTTGTTCTTTATGTTATTTTCATAAGTAACCATGTCTCATGTAGAAAAATACCAGGGAACCACAGACAAGCAAAAAGAGTGGAAAGCAACCACAGATTAACTGTGAGATTATTGGATAAAACTGCTCAGGAGCATGAGTTTTGCCTGTTGTGTAGCCTGCTAGATCCCCAGCACCGTGAGCAATGCCTGACACATAGCAAATGCTCACATATTCCTTGACTGGACACAGGAATGTTCTGAAAGCAGGACAGCAGCCTACTCTTGGGTTTAAGAGCAGGAAATGGTTCTGCCACTGTGGTTCAGCTTCCCAACCAGCTGTGTGCAAGGGACATGGCATTAAGCAGTTTAGGAGCTGGCATTTCCTCTGACTGATCATACAGACTTCTCCTCTTCCTTTTTTTTTTTTTTTTTTTAAGATTTTATTTATTTATTCATGAGAGACACACACAGAGAGAGAGAGGCAGAGAAGCAGGCTCCATGCGGGGAGTCTGATGTGGGACTTGATCCCAGGTCTCCAGGATCACACCCTGGGCTGAAGGTGGCACTAAACCACTGAGCCACTTGGGCTGCCCGACATCTCCTCTTCTATGCACCAGCTTCTTGAAGGAAAGTTGGCAGCATTTGAAAATAAATATGCGGGGCAGTCTGGTTGGCTCAGCAGTTTAGCACCGCCGTCAGCCCAGGGCATGATCCTGGGGACCCAAGATCGAGTCCTGTGTCAGGCTCCCTGGATGGAGCCTGCTTCTCCCTCTGTCTGTGTCTCTGCCTCTCTCTCTCTCTCTGTCTCTCATGAATAAATACATTAAAAAAATCTTTTAGGGCAGCCCCGGTGGCGCAGCGGTTTAGCGCTGCCTGCAGCCCAGGGTGTGATCCTGGAGACCCTGGATCGAGTCCCACGTCAGGCTCTCTGCATGGAGCCTGCTTCTCCCTCTGCCTGTGTTTCTGCTTCTCATTCTTTTTCTCTCTCTTTTTTTTTTTTTTAATTTTTATTTATTTATGATAGTCACACAGAGAGAGAAAGAGAGAGAGGCAGAGACATAGGCAGAGGGAGAAGCAGGCTCCATGCACCGGGAGCCTGACGTGGGATTCGATCCCGGGTCTCCAGGATCGTGCCCTGGGCCAAAGGCAGGCGCCAAACCACTGCGCCACCCAGGGATCCCTCTCTCTGTGTCTCTATGAATAAATAAATAAAATCTTTAAAAAAAAAATCTTTTAAAAAAAGAAAAAAATATATTTGGGCCAGGATTTTCATGCCATAAGAGAGCTTACATTAACGGAATGGGGGTCCTAGGGTATAGAACATGAAAATTAGAGACTTCTAGGGCATAGTCTAAGGAATTAATTGGATAAATGAGCAAGGGTATTATTTCTAGGGTGTTCATTGCAGCTTCTTTGTAATGGTAAGAAGTTAGGAACAGCCTGAGTATCCTAACACAGGGGATTGAACTCTGCCCAGCAGCCTATTTAGGGGTTTGTTAATACAGAAAACCAGACACTAACCATGATCCTCTCATCTCATTTGTTTTGTTATATTTTACTTTTGGCAGTTCTTATGAATATGTCTGGATGGATGGATAGATAGATATGTATATTCCCAAATGGACATTGTGATGATTTTCTAGTGCTCCTATTATAGGTGACTTAATATTTATCTATATTTTAGAGGTCTTCTATGGTACATTTAGACTACCTGTGTTATTCAAAGGGAAGTTAAATAAATTTAAGTCCGACATTGCAGGATGGAATATTTGCTGAGAATGAAAGCTGTATAAGTCCCCCACCCTGAGCAATGCCACTAGACTTGGGGCTGAGATCAGTCAGGAGGTGGGCCTAGTACTCGTGTCCACAGTGGGGCCCAAGCACCTATGCCATTGCAGCAGCCTGTGCTGGGGTTCTATTGGAGAAGAAAGGAAGTTGCCATCTGTTGTGCCTTGAGCTTCAGAAATCACTACCCATCTGCCAGCTGGTTTCCATGGGCACTAGGAAAAGGAAAGAGTAGAACCAGACAGGCTGTTTAGCTGTGGGGGAAGTGTTGGGCAAACTGTACATCAGGATGGTGAAACCCAGCTGCTCAGGTTGGGGAGGACACCTGTTGTGGGCATAGCCATCAGTCTCCTCCCCAGAACAAGAACAGCCCTACTGTAGCAAGGAATGTGGCTATGTGAGGTATTGGGTCCTGGTACATGGAAAGACGTTTTGGAGAATCCATGTCATTTAGAAGAGGAAAGGCCATTCTCAGCCCTTCAGCTGAACCAGGTTGGGGCCAAAGTATTAGGAAGATGTGTGTGTGTGTGTGTGTGTGTGTGTGTGTGTGTGTTTGCATACACTCATTTTTTAACGTACCAGTCAGAATTCAAACTGGTTACCTGACTTGCTCAAATAGAATGTTACTTAATACTTAACACCTAGGTGCCCCTGACATGGAGGCTTTGAGCTAGGGCAGACCCTAGCAGGACCCCTTGGTTCCTGCAGACATTCCCTGGCTGCAGCTCATCTGCTGTGGATGTGGCCTTGTGTAGGGACAGCCAGCAGGGCTAGACTCATAGAGAGCTTTTGTTAGAGGAGCAAGGCAAAGCACCAACACTGTTTCCATTACGTAGCTGAAAGGACCATCTCTTCCTTCCTGACTCCTCTATCCCAGATGGGGATGGATGGACTCTACGGGTTAAATGTGTTTTCCAGCACCCAGCTCAAGAAACAGAATGTTGCCAGCCCTACCCCCCAGAAGCACTCTCACTATCCACCCCCATGCAATCATTACAGCCACTGAGGATAACCATTGTCCAACAGTAGAATGGTTTTGTACTTGATATAAATGAAATTACACAGTGAGTTCTCTTTTGTGTCTGCTTCATTCACTGAGCATTATGTTTTGAGACATCTGTATTGTAGCCTGTAGTCTTAGTTTGCTTTATGCTGCATGGTGGCCCATTGTGTGACTGTGCCACAATTTATTTATCCATTCTACTGTGGATGAGCATCTGGGTAGTTTCCAGGTTTTGGCTATTCCAAACATGAACATTTTTGTATTTTTCTTGCACATATTTACCCACTTCTGCTGGATACGAGTGAAAATTTTGGATCATGAGACATGGCTATGTTTGGTTTTAGTAGGTACTGCAAAACAGTTTTCTAAAGTGCTTTTACTAGATGGTACTCCCACCAGCATTGTATAAGCGTTCCGGGTTGCTTCACATCTTTGCCAACTCCAGTTTTTTTGGGGGGCAGAAAGGGGTTTATCTTTTTAGTATCTGCCATTTTGGCATATGTCCTAGTATCATATTGTAGTTTTAATTTGCATTTCCTTGATGAATTTTTAAGTTGAATACCTTTTTGTGTGTTTGTTGGCTACTTGAGTAGCCTCTTTTATGAAGTCTCTGTTCAAGTCTGTCTTTTTGCCTATTTTTCTGTTAGGTTGTTAGTCTTTTATGTTTGGTAGGAATTTTTTTTTTTTTACCTGCAGTAGGAATTTTTTACATAATATGTCAGCTCCTATGTATGCACACATGCACACACACACATTTGCAAATATTTCTCCATTCTGGAATATCTTTTCAACTTTTTTTTTTTCTTTTTTAGATTTTTTTATTTATTCATTTGAGGGAGACAGAGCAAGTGAGAACATGAGCAGGGAGCCCAACATGGGGCTCAATCCCAGGACCCTGAGATCATGACCTGAGCCAAAGATAGAGGCTTAACCAACCAAGCCACCCAGGCACCCCATCTTTTTAACTTCTAAATGATGTCTTTTGACAAACAGAAGTTCATATATATATATTTTTTTAATTTCAAAACATTATATAGAAAGAGGGCCATTGAGAAAATGATTTATTCTGCCTAGAGGTGATTATGCTCTTCTGAAAGTAGTACATCAGCCTGAGGTGGGAAGATTGTTTCATTTCTTTTTTTTTTTTTTTTAATATTTTATTTATTTATGACAGATACAGAGAGAGAGAGAGAGGCAGAGACACAGGCAGAGGGAGAAGCAGGCTCCATGCACCGGGAGCCCGATGTGGGATTCGATCCCGGGTCTCCAGGATCATGCCCTGGGCCAAAGGCAGGCACCAAACCGCTGCGCCACCCAGGGATCCCGATTGTTTCATTTCTAATATCCATTTAATCAAGATGAAAAACAATAAGTGCAGCTTGTATTCAGAGGGTCTGGCCAATGAAATGACACAGATCATGTTTATCCCTTTTAGACCACACTGGAGAAGTCCCCAAAGGGGAACTTCTCCACTAGCTTATATAGCTCTTTCCAGAATAAAGAATGTTAGCTATTAATGTTTTCTTAGGCCTCAGGCTTTTTCATCAGTCTTCAGCAGCACTTTCTAATACTTTCCAGAACGTGGTCTTCACTTACATGGGTCTAAATATGTTAATTTTGACAAATGTGTATCTAAATATGGAGCAGATGGACACATTGATGGTATTTATGGGCAGAGAGTTCTCAGTGGTTGCCTTGTGGTGACCCATGCTTTATTTTCATCATTGCTTTATCTTCATCATCTGTTCACCTGCCAGCATGTTGAAAGTGGAAAGGTTGGTCAATTTCAGAGAAAATACAAACACACCTACATTATTCTTCTTCGGTTTTCTAGTTTCTCTGCCCTTGCATAGGCAGGTGCTATTATGCTAGCCGTGGTGTGGAGCAAACGCTGCTGTGGGGGCTAGAAGGCCTGAATTTAGTCTTGGTTCTAACAATCATTAGTGCTATGACCTTGAACAAATAATTAAATCTCATTCAATAAATGAGTCCCTCCTTGTGTAAGATAGTGTGGTAGACTCTAAGGATGGGGAAATGAGTACAATATTGACCATAGTTTCATTTGTCTTATTCTGTCTTTGGGGGAACATAACTGAATAACAGACAATTAAAATGTCCAGCTCTGGGATCCCTGGGTGGCGCAGCGGTTTGGCGCCTGCCTTTGGCCCAGGGCGTGATCCTGGAGACCTGGGATCGAATCCCACATCGGGCTCCCGGTGCATGGAGCCTGCTTCTCCCTCTGCCTGTGTCTCTGCCTCTCTCTCTCTCTCTGTGTATGTGTGTGACTATCATAAATAAATAAAAAATGAAATAAAATAAAATGTCCAGCTCTGTTTCATTCCTTTTTTTTTTTCTTCAGTGAAATAATAATAAACACAAAAGCAGTAAACTCTAGAGGATTATCCAAATATATGATGTTATTTTATTGTAGCTTATTCTATAGGCACACATAATTTTCTGTATTCAGAATACCTTCAATGCAAAGGCTTCAAATGTCAAAAGTTTCTGGTTAACAAATTTCTACATGGAAGTAACAAGATAAAGACCAAAAAGAATCTCATGTAATAACTTATCACATTCACTAACAAGTCCCTTATTTCCCTTGTATAATTTTAGTATGAAGGGATTCACTTTTAGGTTAAGATTCTTTGCTTTGTTCACAGATGGCACAATATAAAAATCTGTGCAGTAGATTTCTTCAACATGATTGAATCTATTGTTTTTTTTCCCCTTATTGTGGTCTTTTTGTGCCCTTTTTGTGGTCTCTTCAAGAAATCTATTGTCTACTCCAAGGTCATGAAGATGTTTTTAATTTTTCTTCTAGGAGCTATATTTTATCTTTCCTCTTTCTCTGTAGTTTATTTGGTATGGATTTTGTTTATGGTGTGAGATAGGGGTCATTTTTTTTTCTCCATGTGCATATCTGATTGACCAAGGATCATATTTAAAAGTCCTCCTTTCTTCAGTGCTCTGCAGGATTGCCTGTGCACTTTTCACAGAGATGGTAGAGATGAGAATGATAAAGTACAGGTGGGGTGTGACTTTATCTTGTAAGATGCAGGAATTCTGACTCCTATTCTCAGTCTCAAGAAAAAGAAGTTTTCTTTCTCCTCACAGTAATTGGGAACTTTATTTGTGCTTCTGCTCCTAGGATACCAAGAGTTCGTGTTTTAGAGGATGAAGAGGGGTCCAAGGACATTGAACTCTCAGATGACCCTTATGACTGCTTCCGGCTAAGTGTGGAGAATGTCCCTTGCATTGTCACCCTGTGCAAGGTATGTGGTTGTATCTGATGGTTTTTGAATTCCTTTTGGGTCTCCTTCAATCCCAACCCATTAAGCTTATTTAATAGGTTGAGAAGTTTTAGTGTCACAAACCATGTAGAAGTAACTTTAATCTAAATCTAGTAATTTGGTTATATTAGAAACCACTATATGAAGAAAAAAGAAACCACTACATGAGCAGCTCTTTCTTTTTCTTTTTTCTTTTTTATTTATTTATTTATTTTTAAAGGATAGTCACACACACAGAGAGAGAGAGAGAGAGAGAGGCAGAGACACAGGCAGAGGGAGAAGCAGGCTCCATGCACCGGGAGCCTGACATGGGATTCGATCCCGGGTCTCCAGGATCGCGCCCTGGGCCAAAGGCAGGCACCAAACCGCTGTGCCACCCAGAGATCCCACTTTTTCTTTTTTAAATTGGAAGCTATGATGGAGTCCCAGGAGTACAGGAGTGAGTTCATAGTAATAGTAGCCAGAATTTGTTAAGTTCCTCCATACCAGGCATTTCACTAAAACAGCCTGTGTGCGCATTTCCCTTAATTTCCTCAATTCTATGGGGTCTAGGCTGGGTGAATAATAATAGGGAGATTGAAAGGTGAACACTGTCCCCTCTGTAGGCCCCAGCGTCCACATCTATGAACTGAGGGGTTGGAGCAGGATCTGGGTATCTATTATGTCAAGTGTGTTTTTGTTTTTTTTAAGATTTTATTTATTTATTCATGAGAGACACACAGAGAGAGAGAAAGGCAGAGACATAGGCAGAGGGAGAAGCAGGCTGCATACAGGGAGCCTGATGTGGGACTCGATCCTGGGTCTCCAGGATCATGCCCTGGGCTGAAGGCGGTGCTAAACCTCTGAGCCACCCGGGCTGCCCAAGTGTGGTTTTTACATTAACGCAGAGGCCTGTGGAGCCTAACCCGTGGCTGATGCTGTTGTGTACTGAGGCCTGTTTTGGCTGAGACTATCCCTGATTCCACATAGGATTCATATAAAAATAGGACTGAATGAGTCACATTTAATTCCCCTGAAATCACTTCCTGAACCTGGGGTATGGGGAAGCATTGGGAGTGACCAAAGCTACCTACACTTGACTCATTATTGAGCGTGCCTCTTAGCTTACACCCTCTTGATTCATCTTTGTCGTCAGTGAAACATCTATGTGGCTTCACATGCCAGTTTCTTCCCGCGCCCCTCTGTTGGAGACTCTTAGTAGCCTTTGACTTGGATGATCTTTGAATTATGGATCTCACCCCATCCCCATCCCATATTATTTTCTCATGCTTTTGTAATTCTGCTTCCACAGTGGTCTGTGATAGAATTGTTGAGCATTGCTTTAGGTGTTTTCCATATGAGTACAATCTAAAATAAAATCTTGAATGGCAGTACGGGTTCTTCGCTGGTGTAGATATTCCTTCACAAAGGTATCAAAGGTGGGGATCTGGGATGTGTATTACCCATTTGTGTACTCTGCCACCCTGACTTTGCAGATTGGCTATCGGCATGTAGTGGATGCTACTCTTCAGGAGGAGGCCTGCTCCTTGGCCAGCTTGTTGGTGTCTGTGACCAGCAAGGGAGTCGTGACATGCATGAGGAAAGTGGGGAAGGGCAGCCTGGACCCAGAGAGCATCTTCGAGATGATGGAGGTGAGGCTCTGACTCTGAGGCAAGTGTTGGCACCTGACCAGGAGTGCTTGCTGGTTCTTGCCCCCTCGATTGCACCATGGGAATTCTCCTTTTGCATCCTTGACCCTAGACTTAGAGCTTGGAGAATAGCTGGTATGAGCTGGTTGTCTACTGACTTAGCCAAGGGTGGAGGTGGTGAGGGCCCTGGACCGGGAGGTAAGGAACCTGTCAGTAATTGTTCCTTGTCCTCTCCCTCTCTGATCTCACACTTCCATGTCTCTGGATGAAAGTGTTGTGCTGATAATATAGAGTCACTTGTAACTCCAAAATCCTTGGCTTTTGTGATCTGATGAGGGAACTGGATTCCTGCCTGACTGCTTCCTGTCCTTTGAAGGGAGTGAGTAAAGGTGGAGCCAGGGGCTGAAGGATGGCCGTCTCCCCACTTCTTCATAGGTCTAGAAGTGTTCAAATGGAGACAAATGGGAAATCCTTCCAGCTGCCTCAGGGTGGATCACTCCCCACAGGTCTCAGGCTGTTTGACCACACCGACTATTAGGGTGCTTTCCAGCTTAGTGCTGATTGGTTGATGTGTGTGTGTGTTCCTTACTGGCCTGAAAGCTCCCCCATGGCAGGGACCACCTGTGTCTTCCCAGACTCATCTTCCCCCACATCCACCTTGACTTTCCAGAAGTCTTCGAAGACCCGGACACAGCCCTGCTGAATTACTGGGGACAGAGTCAGCTGGACCCAGGTTTTTTGCTTTGGGTAACCACAGCTCACCCTCTTTCTTCATTCTTAGAAATAGTGACTTTTCACTGAAGACGTTAAGCATTTAATGTCCGTTTTCTCTTCTTATCGTCTTACTTGAAAGCAAAACTGGGCAGTGTATATGGTGTCAAGAACTCAGGCATGAAGATGTACTGCCCCACTGTACATCCTGGCCCTGGGCCACAGCTCGCTCCATCTCAGAGGGAGTGTGGCAGCAGTAGTGGTGCCTGCCGTGAGCGTGTTGTGAGGAGCCAGTGAGGGTGTGGAGGTGAAGCATATGGCACAGTGTGGGCCTGCCCGGAGTACTCAGGAAACGTCTGAGTGCTCTCTTCAGCTCCCTGAGCTCATGTGTCTGTAGCCGTGCGTGGCAGTGGTATTCTTCATGGCCGGTTGGTTATTTGGTTAGTTTTTTTTTTTTTTTTTTTTTTAACAAAAACACTTAAAATACTTTATAAGTTCTGCCAAAAGCTTCTCTAGAGAACTGGCTTGTCTTAGAAGGAGCTCTTTCCCCACCCCCTGGAGAATTTTATGAGAATTCCAGTGTGTAAAACAACAAAAGTGATAAGTAATAGCGAAATTTTATTGTGTGCTTAATGTGTGTCTGGTACCCTGTTTTTAGTGCTTTAAATGTATTATGTCATTGAGTCTTCAGCCATCCTTTGAGGCAACTACTATTGTTATCCTTAATTTTATAGACATGGAAATTGAGATGTGTAGCAGATGAAGTAACTTGCCTATGGGGTTCCCAGCTCATAAATGCTGGTGCTAGGATTCAAACCCAGACGGTGTGCTTCCAGAACCGTCCCCCCACCCCCTGCAGCCACACTGAGCTATTTTCACCTTATACACCAGGTCTGCTGTAGCTGCCGTGGTCAGAGCTCCATCTGGTGAGCCGAGCTGCATCCTCCTCTGTGGCTCCATGAATGAGGTCTACAGACGCTGCTCAGGGGAACCATAGCCCCATGGCCCTGTGTCACTGCTCTGGCCTCATAGGGATGCACTAATCCAGAAGTGCCTCTTGCGATGCTTAAAACATTGCGGTGGCTATGCAGGCCACTTTCCCAAACTCTACCATCACATTCAGACCTCCCAAGTCCTGATGTCCCGTCTCATCCCCTCTTATCCTCACTCCCCACTTTCATTTATATGAACAGTCAGTACCCTTATCTGATTGACATTTTTTCTTTCTCTTGTGTTACGGTAAAATAAATCTTTCCACCGTCACTTTGGCCCTTCAGCCTGACTTTGCATTTCATACAATTGATCATTTCCCACTTTTAGACTAAGATATTTTCGTATAAGTTTCCAATAATATCTGGAGTCTCATCCCGTGTTACAGTTAGGGGCTGGGGATAGGGTCCCTGTAACTGAAAGATTGGGGCGGGGGTCTAGGCCTGGAGATCTTCCTCGCCTGACATTGCTGAGAATGGAACCAATGGCGCAGTTGAATTAAACTGCTATGGAAACATAGAAGACTCAATGACATGGAGACTTGTTGGTTCATCATAGTCTTAAAATGATCTGTGAGCTCCGAATAACAGTTTCATAAAGAAAGATTTTTTATATATTAGTTTTGTTTTCAAGTGTTTCCATGTGGCTCCTGTGTCAGGCTATTTAGGAACTCTGTGGGTCGTCTGACCTCTTGACATGTCTCAGTTCCAACATTCTGTTCCTTTAGCATCTCTGCATGGCAGCAACGCCTAAGACCTGATCCCGGTGTCAGCTCAGTCCCATCTGAGCTGCTCTGTGTAGAGATTTGGTGGCAGGTGAATGAGAAACTGCTTGTTCAGATGTGTCCCCAGAACCGTCTATTCCTTCATTAGACAGACTCTTGATTCCCCGTGGCCTCCCTCTGCCTTCTCACTACAGTACAGTGGGACTTGGCAGTACCAGGACCAGATTTGTGTTTTGTTTTTTTGTTTTTTTTTTTTTTCCCCAGGACCAGATTTGGTTGACTGTTTTGCTGCTTGTTGTAATGGCAGCAGGAGTGCTAAGCATGAGCTAATGGCTGAGGCTGCCTTTGCTGCTTCCTGCTGGCCGCCTGGGGGTGGCATTTTTTTTCTTTGTTTTTATTTTTAGTATGAGAGTTTTCCAGAATGTATCTGTTATGTTGTTGTTGGGGGTTTGTTTTTGTATTGATATGGTCCATTAAATAAAAGCCCTGTAAGGCAGATGGAATGTGTACAGTTGGGAATGGCTAGCAGGCATAGAGGGAAGCTTCCCTGGCCAGTGTGTGTGTCTCACCGGTGGGTATATGCCTTCTTTTGTCCTGCAGACTGGCAAGCGAGTGGGCAAGGTGCTGCACGCCTCCCTGCAGAGCGTCCTACACAAGGAGGAAAGCCTGGGGCCCAAGAGACAGAAAGTTGGATTCCTGGGGTGACTTGCACATCAACACAAATGTGAGGTGTTTGTTATTTTGCTTTTCCTCTTAAGCCGCAGTTTGTATATATTTTTCTTATCTATTATGAATTTGAGCTGCCATTTGTACCTGTAAAATTAAAGTATATTTTCTAGTTTGGTTTGGTACGGCTAGAGTTCTTCAGCAATAATCCAAGATGCCATTTTGTGACCCCCTATAAAGTCTGGCCCTGGTCTAATGAATGATAACCAAATCCAGAGATCTGCTCCCAAGGAGATTTCTCTGGCCATGCCTCTCCAGTGAGGCTCATTTATCTCCTGCTATAGGAATTCAAAGCAACAACAAAAATACTAGAATAAGGACCTACCAGAAAGTTCAAAGGAAATGCTTATGATATATAATGTTTCTCCTGTAGAGCTTTCAAAATAAACACATATACACACACACATGTACACATGCACACGGTTCATTCTCTTTGTGGATTTGGTGCTTCTGAAGGAGAACAAAGGAGGCACATGCCCCAGGTACACACCCATGGCTTCTACCTGGCTGGTGAAGCTACCTGAGTCCTGGGGAAGCCCAGTTCTTGCTTCCTGCCCTCCAAGAAATCCACAATGAGCTCCCTAGGGTCCAGGGTTTTAGCGGCTACGTTGGTCCTTAGCCAAATGTTCTTATCACTCTTGTTTTGAAATTGCTCAATATTTTATAACCACTCCCTGGTGTTTCATAAGATTTCCTTGTTTTATCAGCACGAAGAAGGCTGCTTTAGAGATGTTGTCATTTGATTACTCAGCCTGCCTTCATACTCTGGGGTCAGAAGGGAAGGCCATTCTTGATGGCCCCACAAGGCTCCTTATAAGCCTGTATTCTACTCACAGCACAGTGTGTTGGAATTCAGTCTGTTTACAGGTTGAGCAATCTTTAGTTTTTTCCAAACAAACTCCCCAGTCAATCTTAAAAAGCCCTGGGGAGGGAGCTGATTCATGAAGGGTGAGTATTTCAGCCATAGCATTTGCTCTCTGTGTTTCAGTGAGACAAATGGGGTGAGGAGTTAGGAATTTATTGCCTAATGGAAGGAACATAATGTGAGCTGAAGCCCTTGAAGCCTGGTTCCAGAGGTCCTGGCATGGATACCTTCTGCTGGCATGGCAAGGTCCATCCCTATGGAGAGAAACAGCTGCCTTGGCTCAGACTTGGAGCTGCTGCCCTCTTGAGAACACAACCTAGGTTTTCATTTTTAAAAAATGTTTTTCCAGTGATTTTTCCCTCCAGGCGCTGTGACAGTGCTCTGACAAGGCAGCAATTAGTCTGTTACTCCTCCCCTGTTCCTGGCTGACTGCCCGTGATGGAACAGGGACAGTGGTCAAGATGCAGCTAGTTTTCAGTCAAGTTCAGAAGCTTCAGTCCTGATGATTAAAGATATCAGATAGATGAGTCTTTGCCAGGCTAAGCAGTTATAGTGAAAATGGGGGCAAGAAATAAGTTAGCATCTGTCTCTGCCACAACCTTTCCTAAGCCACCCCTGTGTGTAAGAAACATACATCACATGTGATATGGAACCCCCAGTGAGCAAGATCTGTCCAGGAGAGGCATTTATTGGAAATGTGTGATTATTGCAGCTCTCAGAATAAGGAAAGAGACTTGGAAAAATACAGTCCTG
Organism: Canis lupus dingo; assembly: GCF_003254725.2. NCBI lineage: Eukaryota > Metazoa > Chordata > Mammalia > Carnivora > Canidae > Canis > Canis lupus. The sequence goes on along the minus strand of NC_064262.1, from coordinate 43,607,566 downwards.
GAGAGACCCAGTGCTTCATCCAGCAGAAGCAAGCAGGGCTGTTGTTAGTGGCCATTAAATAAACATCAAGGAATGCAAGGTTACAGAATATTCAGATTGGTTCTATTGTTTTTGTGACTTCTCGGTCTCCCAAATCGTGTCAATTCAAGCCTGCAAAATACATCAGTTTAGAATATTAGCCCACTCAGCCTTGAAGTATGCGCGGCCCCAAAGTGCTGGGGACTTACCACCTCCCAAGGCAACCCACAGCCACTAGGGGGCAGCAACCAGTGGAGAAATGCTGCTCCGTTTGATCCTTGGGTGGACAGTTCTGAGAGCTGTTTTGGAACATTCAACAAGCCACACCGAGCCACGTTGGTGGTGCTCATGACTGTGGTAAACCCTTTCCTTCCTGGTTTACCCTCCTCAGTCCTTCCCTCCTGTTCCCTGTGGGACCACCTCCCAGATAAACTGCCAAACACAAGCCCTTGTCTCAGGCGCTGCCTTGGGGAGTGACTCCGACTAAGCCTTTGGTACTAGAAGTGGCCTTGAAAAGCAGACCCTCCATATGTGTCTTGAAAACAAGAACGACCCGCCGGGATCCCTGGGTGGCGCAGCGGTTTGGCGCCTGCCTTTGGCCCAGGGCGCGATCCTGGAGACCCTGGATCGAATCCCACATCGGGCTCCCGGTGCATGGAGCCTGCTTCTCCCTCTGCCTGTGTCTCTGCCTCTCTCTCTCTCACTGTGTGCCTATCATAAATAAATTTTAAAAAAATAAAAATAAAAATAAAAAAAGAAAAGAAAACTAGAGCAGTCATTGGCAGATGGCAGCAAAGGCCCTGTGGGTGGTGGCAGGTGTGTCGACGATAAGGTAGGCCATCCTGTAGTTGTCAGCGTTACCAAGTCTGGCCTCTGGTGGGTTGGAATGAGGTCCAGGGGAGGAAGTGTTGGGCTGTGAAAGAATGCTCTACCTCATGGAAGCATGGAGTCAGAGGTAATTATAAGAGTTGTTTAGTTGAACTGGCTTCTATTAACTATGGAAAGCCATTAAAAAAAAAAAAATGAAAGGCTCATCGGCTATCAACTTGTGGTGTGTTCTGAAAACCAGAGGGCCTTCACAGTACAGTTTAAAGAGACGGGCCTGCAGCTGCTGGGTAGAATGTGCTGACATTCACATTTTGTGCAAGAGCTTCAAAGCCATGAAGGAGATAAGCTGCCTTCTGGGCTGGCTTTCCTTGCCAAAGTCAGGGCTTTTGTCAGCACAGGAAAGGACTTGGACCTGGGTTAAAGAGAGGATCTTCATCCCTGTAATGTCCTGGATGCTTTGAGCAGCCAGCCGCCATCCCCTAGCTGCGAGAGTGCAGCTGTTTCCTGAGAGTCTCTTTCCATGCAGAGACTATACGTGAGGCAGATGTCTCAGGAGATGGTATTTGTTAACCTCTGTCCCACCTCCCTTCATTACCAGACCAATGATTAGGGTCCTATGACAGCCCAGCCTGAATAGGGGATTATAGTCTCTGTTGTGGGAAGAAATAGATTACTCACTGAAATAATTTCAAGACCTGGCTTAGCATATACCAGCGAAATAGCAGCAGGGGTGGCTCTTGAAGGTACTGGACCAGGGCCGTGGCTGAAAAGGAGTTTAATGTCCTGGTAAGGAGGTCTGGGTTGTTCCTAATTCGCTGCTGGGATAGTCCCCTGGAGTTGAGACCTGGTGATCACCGGACCAAATGAGGAGAAGATACCAGAACTGAGCACACGGAAAAAGCTATGACTCTTCTCAGAGATCCCTAAAAGACAGGAGGTCCCAGAGCAAACTGTTGCTCCTCCCATCGGAGAGGCCAACAAACAAATACAGAGAGCCACAACTTACTGGGAAACCAGGGAAGAGAAACCTTGACTATAACTGGCAAATTGCTGGAGGTTCGGTGTAGATGGCTCTGAGAGTTAAAAACTCCAGGGGGACCCAGTCACCAAGGACCCCCATACTTTTGTGAGTTTTATCTCCAGGAGCTCAACCTGCTTCTCAGTTTCAGAGAAAAATCCTCTCATGCTTCTAGCAGGTGGTGGTGGAGGGGTGGGGAGAGGAGGGGAGGGATGGTTTTGCAGTACAGCAGAGCACTCTGTTCTTCATAAGGCCTGCCCCTCAGGAGAAACTGCTTAACCAGAGCCTAACTGACTTGGAGGAAGGAAATACCCAGCTCAAGCCCAGTCTAGCCATCCTGTCCCACCTAGGGGTATGAGTGTGTCAGAGTTGCGGAGCTGAGAAGCAGTGTGAGAAGCAGAGTTGCGGCTCTGAGAAGCAGTGTGAGGTTTACAGTCCAGGGGCATAGGTACACTAAAAGACAAACCTGGCCATACCATGAATCACTTCCCCTCCTCCACACCTCATTGGCACATTACTAAAGGCCTATTTACAGCAGTTCCTTTCACCCATCATGTTTGGCCATGAAATGACAAATATGAAGCATACTGAAAAGCGAAAAACTCACTGGAGAAAAAGAGCAAGCACCAGAAGCAGACCTGGCAGGGATATTGGAATTAACAGACGTGGGAATTTAAAACAACTATGATTAATACGTAGGGGCTCTAATGGATAAAGTAGACAGCATGCAAAAACAGATTGGAAATGTAAGCATAGAGATGGAAATCCTACAGAAGAACCAAAAATAATTGCAAGGAATAAAAACACTTCATTAACAGAAATGAAGAATGTCTTACGGGTTTATCAGTGGACTGTGCATGGCAGAGGAAAGAATCTATGAGCTTGAGGATATATCAGTAGAAACCTCACAAAGTGAAAAGCAAAGAGAACAAAGACTGAAAAACAACAGAATATGCAAGGTCTGTGGGACAGTGATAAAAAGGTATAACATAAGTATGATGGAAATAGCAGAAAAGGTGAGAAAGGAACAATAGAAATATTTGAGACAATAATAAACTGAATATGTCTCTCACATTAATGTCAAACACCAAACCACAAATCCATCAGTCACTTGGGTACAATGGACATCTGCAGACTACTTCAACAGCTGACCACATTTTTCTCAAGCTCATCTGGAACATTCAAGATAACAGATCAGTCACATTCCGGGCCATAAAACACACCTTAACAAATTTAAAAGAGTAGAAATCATCATACAATGGCCTGCTCTCAGACCACAACACCATTAAACTAGAAGTCAATTTCAGAAAGCTGGGAAAATCCCCAAATACTTAGAGATTAAACAATATACTTGTAAATGATACCCAGGCCAAAGAAGAAATCTCAAGTGAAATTAAAAAATATTTTGAACTAAATGAAGGTAAAAACACAACTTAAGATTTGTGGGATGTAGCTAAAGCAGTGCTTTGAGGGAAACTGAGAGCAATTGAATGTGTCTATTAGAAAAGAAGAAAGATCTAAAATCGGTCTGTGAAGCTTCCAGCTTAGGAAACTAAGTAAATTAAGCCTAAAATAGGCATAAGAAGAGAAATAACAAGAATTAGAGCAGAAATCAATGAAACTGAAAACAGGAAATCAGTAGAGAAAATCAATGAAACCCAAAAGCTGGTACTTTGAAAAATCCTAGAGAAGGGAGAGATCTTTAGAAGCCACCAGACCATCACCAGCCATGTTCTTCCCTGGGGCCATTTGCAGGTTCCGGCCTTGAGTTGAGGATCAGATTTGGTGCACCTAGAAGGATCCTATGGGGGCAAAAGAGAAACCAGCAAAACATTTGGCAAGATTGTGGAGGGCTAGGGTGATGATTTGGAAACTTCAAGATCCCTAATGGCACAGCTGGATTTACATTTGTTGAATTCTTAGGCTGTCTGCAGGGCAGGGAGTTTTAGTAAGAAAACTGTTGTATCCTATAGAGCTAATCGGTTTTCTGTTTCTTCTTGTGTGAGCTATTATATAGCTGAAGACATCAGGTAAGTGCAAAACTGGGCTGAGCATGCTTAGTTTATGAACTTCACAAATGTACAAAGGTCTTGCCCTTGGAGTGGAGGGAATAAAGAGGTGGACGGAGGCCATTCAGGGCTGAGAGCCCAGAGGCTTCTCAGAGCAATCCTCCTCCTCCCACACTTTTGCAGGTTGTCCAGCTGTCTCACACATAGGGTGGTTTCAATGCGCTCCGTGCAAGGATCCCACTGTGTAGGCAGGGTCGAGACTCTTGCCCCATTTTATGGATGAGGATTCTGGGTTTGAATAACTTGTCCCAAAGGATGCAAGTGCCAGGTGCCTGAGCTGGATTGGAAACCCACGACTCCAGTTCTCTTCACTGGAACATGGCTGATCATTAGGGATAAAACAACCAAGGAATGTGGGTCCCATGAGAGCCGAGACCTTGATGGGGTGGTATATTGCCTCTCCCAGCATCATTTGCCCCAGGGCCTGGCACACAAGGGTGGAAGCTGTACTTGTAGCATGAATGACAGCATCAGGCCAACAAGCTTTGAAAAGGAACAAAGGACTTTCCTAATGAGGGTCACTGAGGCCAAAGTTCTAGGCCATTTGGCTTTGGCTCTGATTAAGGGTCTGAGACTGCCTTTGCCATATTTTTGGAGATGTGTACCCTGGATGCTCTTACCTTTGGAGAGAGTGTGGAAAGTTCTCTGCCTCCACAGGCAGGCCACATTTCTGTTGACACGGAACAGCAGAACTAAAAGGAAACAGCTGTGCAGGGTGAGGGGCAGGGGTGGGGGATGGCTCCTCGTTGAGCCAGAAGTTTGCATGTTGTTTGGGCTGACATGGGTGGGGTGGCCAGAGATTGTTTTATATAACTCAGACTTCCAACAGCCTTGGAGATAGAAAAAAACAAAACTTAAAAGCTGAAATGTGCCTTTTATTTTTTAAAAATATTTTTATTTATTCATGAGAGACACACAGAGAGAGGCAGAGACACAGGCAGAGGGAGAAGCAGGCTCCATGCAGGGAGCCCGATGCGGGACTCGATCCCAGGACCCTGGGATCACGACCTGAGCCGAAGGCAGACGCTCAGCCACCCAGGTGCCCCTGAAATGTTCTTTTTAGAGCTCTCTTCTGATTTTTCAGCCTCCGGGCTTTGTTATCAAGATCAATCTTTGAGCAGGGAAATTGACAAAAAGACTGGACCCTGAGGGCGATGTGTTGGGGGGGCACCCCTCTCCTGGCTGAAACCACCTCCGAATTGCTCTCTTCCCACTGACTGAGGCCTCAGGACCAAGACCAGCAGAGGGGATCCTCCTGAGAGGAGGAAACCGTAGACTCCACCAGGGCTGTCAGTGGGTGCACCACAGGTGGCCACAGTGGGGGCCCTCGCCTGGCCAGGGACGGTGGGTGGTGGATGAAGGGGAGCCCGATACTTAATGGCTGTGAGCTCAACATTGACATGGTTGTTACAAAGAGCCCGTGAATCTGTCTTTTTGAAGAGTGAGCATTCCGACTACAGGCAAGCCCCTTGAGGACATGTTTTGTTCCAGAGCTTTGCCACAATGAGGACTTTAACAAGCAGAATTCTGTCTAAAGGTGATTTTCCAGAAGGTTAAAAAAGGTCCGGGAACCATATTGTAGAGGAATGTGGGAGAAAAAGGAGAAAGGCACACAGAGAGGTCACAGTGGCCAATGTCAGATGTTTGCTGGCCTCTTCCAGGACTGCCCCCTGCCTCCCTGCGGGGGATCTTTGCGATAAGTCCGCTCCTTTGCAGAGTGGGGAGCTGCTGGTTCTGGGAGGGGGACACCTGAGAGGGTGAATGGAAAGAAAGGGGCATCCCACGTTGAGGGACGGTTATACCAGACTGCAGCTTCCAACCTGCTTTTTGACACAGAGGTCGAGAGACAGTGAGCCACTTGCATTTTTTCAGCAATTAAAAATGAGGAAATGCCAAAATAGGGTTATAAAAATAGTGATATGTTTTAGAGACTTAAAGATTTATTTATTTATTTATTTATTTATTTATTTATTTATTTATTTGAGAGAGAGAGAGAGGGGTGGGGGAGGGAGGGAGAATGTGAGGGGGTGTGGTGGAGGGGCAGAGGAAGAGAGAATCTCAAGCTGATTCCCTGCTGAACATACAGCCCAACTCAACAGGGAGCTCTGTCTCACAACCCTGAGATCATGACCTGAGCTGAAACCAAGAGTTGGATGTCCATCCAACTGAGCCACCCAGGGGCCCCCAAAATAGTGATATATTTTAAATATTTACCTTTAGGGATGCCTAGATGGCTCAGCAGTTGAACATCTGCCTTTGGCTCAGGTGATCCTGGGTCTGGGGATCGAGTCCCATATTGGGCTTCCCGCAGGGAGCTTGCTTCTCCCTCTGCCTATGTCTCTGCCTCTCTGTGTGTCTCTCATGAATAAGTAAATAGAATCTTAAAAAAAAAAAAAAAAAAAAAAAGTTTAATGAAATTGCACTTTTAACACAGACAATAGGATTCAGGGCAAATGCTATTCATAAGACAGGACTCCCCTTTAAAACATCATCCTGAGTGTGCTACAGGCCCACTGATAGGTACAGGTTTAAAGTGTGTGATGGTGTGTGTTGGGACACCCGGGTGGCTTGGCGGTTTCGCATCTGCCTTCGGCCCAGGGCATTATTCTGGGGTCCCGGGATGGAGACCCACATTGGGCTCCTTGCATGGAGCCTGCTTCTCCCTCTGCCTTTGTCTCTGCCTCTCTCTGTGTCTCTCATGAATAAATAAATAAATAAAATCTTTAAAAAAAAGTGTGTGATGAACTTTTCTCTCGGGGCTGTCGGTATATCACCCAGGCCGTATAGACCCTCCTTGGGTGCCAAGCCTAAACCTGAGGAAGCCTCAAGCCAAAAAGACATCCCCCCTGCCCTGGTTTTAGAAGTCATTGTAACAGTGAGGTGACTCTTAATCACTTGTAGAGGAGCTCTGTGTAGTGCACACACACATGCACACATGTAGACACGCATGCACACATGCACATACACACCTGTGAAAAGCTGCAAGATATTTGCTCACTAGTTACTAGAAAGCTCTCTACAAAAGCCGCCTTCCTGGAGAACAGAGAGTTTACTTGTCAGGTTAAGTAGGAAAGAGGCGCACTCTCCCAATGAAAGTGTGATCCCGCCTTGCTTGGGAGCCAATGGGGGACAGAGGCCTCATGTGTCCCTGCTACCTCCTGGGGCCCCCTGGTCCAGCCCCAACACTCTCCCCATAGTAGGGTCTGATCACAGCCCTCCTAGCTTGGTTTATTTTTTTGGCATCAATTCCCTCAATCTGGGTCCAGAGTGTTTTTAGGCTTCTAGACCTGCCCTGTCGACATCTCCAGCTTGCTTGCTTTCCCACCTCCACCCCGCCCACACCCCTCCCGCTAGTGTTCAGGATTGAGAATGTGCAGTGTTTCCTCCACCAGAAGCGCCAGAAGCCCGGTCCACATTCCTCTCCTCCCCTCCCCTTCCCTCCCCTACCCCCCTCCCCTCCCCTCTGAGGCCCTTCCTCAGCTGGGGGCCGCCTTCCTTCCTGCCCCTGCCCACTGCATTAGGTGTCCTGTGAGACCCCACTGCAGACCTGATGGCACAGTGGTCCCCTCCTGTTGAACCCCCCGGGATCCAGGCACACTGTGGAGCGGGTGAGGGGCTGATGGGACGCTAACAGGTCCAGGCACATCCCGGCGCAGCATGGCTCGTGCGTGGCTCCTGCACGACCACTGACCACCCAGAGCAGGGCGTCAGCGCCGTTATCCGGTTCCTCTGGGGAGCCTGCTTCTCCCTCTGCCTGTGTCTCCGCCTCTCTCTGCGTCTCTCATGAATAAACAAATACAATCTTTAAAAAGAGAGAGAGAGAGAACCGCAAGTCCTTTCTTGCCATGTGCTACCCACCCCGAGCTCCAGGAAGCAAGGCTCCCCGTTAAGAATGTGCCCTTCGGCCCCCAGCTGCGTCACGGAGACAGGGGCCCAGCTGCCCCCTAAAGCCCGGTGCTCGGAGGATGGAGAGGCGGAGCCCCCTGGCACTAAGGGCACTCGCCACCCCGCAGTGCCCCAGGCCGCCAGCCGGATCCCTGGCCGCAGAGGATCCCTCCCTACCAATCTGATGGCAGGCTCCCTTGGAAGAAAAGCCCAGTCACACAATGCTGTATTCTCTTCGCGAACAATCTTCAGCTCACAGGAAATTGGCAATTCCGGTGTACGGAGCGCTTGTCCCCTGAAGCCCCGGGGAGTTAGGGTGTCTGCGCCAGGCCTCAGCGTGCGGCTCCTCCAGGCCAGGCGGCTCCCCCCGAGGTCACAGCACCACGCCGTCCCCACCGAGACAGCGGCAGGGTCGCCTCACGGCCAAGAGCTCCTTGGACCCATGGGTTTCTCTGTTCGGGGCTGTCCAGAATCGCAGGCCGTGTTTGCCGCTCTGTGCCTTTGTCTCCTTCAGTCTGACGCAGTCCCCTCCGTCCCAGTCCGGCCAGTTTTGAGGAACCCGGGGCCGTCGTTTTGTAGAAGGCCCTCAGTCGGGCCCCCGCCGCGTTTCTTTGGCAGGAATCTCTGGACCGACAGACAGACGTGGTGCTGCGTTCCCTCCAGGAGTCCAGGGGGCCCGCGCGCCTTCCACCTGCGCCTCGATCCGTGATGCTTACTTGGGCCACTTGACTGATTAAGCAGCGTCTGCCCAGCTTCTTCCCTGCAGGTCACTCTTCCCTTTGTAAGGGACACATGTCTCGTGGGCAGGTAACACGAGGCTCGGAAAAGATCCCGTTCCTCCTCTGATTATCGGAGCATCCACGTGCTTACCTGTGGGTGTGCTCCAGGGTGCCCACGTCATTGTTGTCATTGTCGCTTTCACGACCTTGCTGACCTTTGGGCCCTGGACGCTCCCCCAGCTCGCCCCTGTGTGCAGTTACCGCGTGTTCCCATCATCCCTTAAGCACTCTCCTGCTTTCTGGCAAAACAACTTGTTCTGGGCTCCTTTTCGACTTTCCTGCCCCAGCCCTCGAATCAGGCACGTCTCCCTCCCAGGTGCTCTGGTTCCTTTTAGTGGGAAGCTGGATTGAGAAGCCAGTCAGTCCTTGGACCCTAGGGCAGCTGGGGGCCCTGGAGGGGTTGCTCCATGGTCGTTCCAGTGACAGCTAGGGAACAGGCGTGCACGTTTCCATCTAAATTTAGAGGTTCATCTTTATATGTTCAAGCCCACAGTTGCACACCGATGGCTCTAATTTTAATCCTACACCACGTGATTCATTCTAGTTTTCTCTCTCTCCATGTTTGTACCTCCCTTCTCTGATGAGGAGTAGCCTGGCTCCCATTGTCTGGAGCAGATCTGCTTGATGGGTGGTGCCCTGTATGCAACCTACCCCTCATCCCTGCCACCCCCCACCTCCCATGCAGGATCTCTCTCTCCTCGCTTGGACTCCCACGCTCCGTGCAGAGCCTCTGCCTCCCTCCACCCTGCTGGGCCAGGACAGTATTTGCTCCCTGCTCCACCTTCGATAGCATTCTGGGGCACCGTGGCTCCCACCTCTCCCACTGTAGTCACCTTTGCTTCAGGATAGGTTGCTCGAGAAGCAGAACATGAAGCAAGGAGAGGATTCCCTGGTATTTTTAACCAAAGATGCACCAAGTGTATCGAGACAGAACCACAGAATAATCATAATAAACATTCTACAAAATCAGGCAGTGAGCCCCAGGTCACACTGTCAAGAGGCCTCGGAGTGTACCTGTTTTGGAGTCACCCCACTTGAGTTCGGATACCAGTGCTGCCCCTGGGGAGCTGGGGCCAGTTCCTTAGCCTCTATGAGCCTCAGTTTCCTCAAATGTAAAATGAGGAGATGACAGCAGCTTCCCTCCTGTTGCTGGCGTGAGGCCTCCGGGAGCTAATGCCAGGGAAGGGCATGCCCCTGCACCTGCCCACCCTAACTGCTCAACAGATGTGAGCTCTGACAACCATCGTGTTTTTCAGAATTCTATAAAAAACAATGATTCTGTATTAGAAGGCAGGGCCAGGACGCTGGGTGGGTGTTCCCCGGGCAGTGAGGCGCTCCCAGGCCTTCCTCCTTTGCAGGCTTTTGTTGGCAGGCCCGCAGACGAGTCTGGGAGGGTTTCCTGGACAGAGGACCCTGTGGCTGTTGCCTTAAGACGAGCAGGCCGGGCCTCAGCTGCCACTGCTCTCCGATCCAGGCCGAAGCAGGCAGCAGCCCCAGCCAGTGCACCAGCATGGAGCTTTGGGGCACCTACCTGCTCCTCTGCCTCTTCTCCCTCCTGACCCAGGTCACGGCCCAGGAGTCCACCCCCAAGGTCAAGAAGGCTGTAAATGCCAAGAAAGGTAAGGAGGGGGACAGGGCTCCTCCCCATCTTCCAGGGAGCTGGTCAGCCTGTCCTTCACTGCTCCTGATGCTCCTTCCCTTCATTTTCCTTCTTGATAAGTCCAGGGAACTTCAGGGAAGTTCCCCCAAAGCCTGGGAGAGTTCTCCGGTACCAGGCGCGGTTGTGAGAATTGTAAGGATCACTGATTCTCGGAGTGGGAAAGAACTTTCCAGATCATCTAAGCCCACACCCACTCCCCCCATCTTCACCCCCCAAATATGTTAAAGAAATGAAACCTTGGGTTTGGCAGTGCCAAGGGGCTCTGCTTTGTAACCTCCAAGCTTGGGGTTACTCCATTATAAAATGGGGATAGTGGCATTTGCTGAAAAGCTTCTGGTTAGGATTTAATGCTACAAAACATGCAAGTGCCCAACGTGGTGCCTGGCACTTGCGATATCCCCAGTGCACAGGGGAAGAAGGGACCCAGTTAATTCTCTGTGTGACAGCGTATCACACCACCTTGAGAAAACAGAAATGGGGGAACCCGAAACCAGGATGCCAGAAGTGGGTTTGCACTCTCTCTGTTGCCTCTGGGTTTGGGGTGTCCTTGGGTTGCCTTGGCTGCTGCAGAGCCTGCCCTTGGAGCCCTGCCTGGGGTGAGGTCACCCCAGGGTGTGTTGAGACAACATGAGCGAAATGCCATGGCGATGAACCGGGCTGTCACCCCCAAAGGGCTCCGAGGCTCCGAGAGAGAGTTCCAGGGGATGAGAATGTGGATTTAGGCAGAGAAAAGGGTGGCCAGAGCCAAGAGCCTGGAAAAGGCAGGGCAAGGGGGCGTGGGCCGCCCTCAGGCCCCTCTCTGAGCCTCCTCTGTAAACAGACAGCTGCCTGTAGGCCATGGACTAGTGGAGTGTGGGAAGGTGCCTCAGGACAGCAGAGACCCCCAGGGCTGTGACAAAGAACAGAGCAGCTGCGGCGTTGACAGATGATGACCTCCAAGATTCAGTTTATAAAGTTAACGACAGAAAATCCAAAACAGAATGGACACCATGCCGATGCCACACTTACTTTGAAAAGTGGGCTTATATACAAATACGCATTTGCTTGTATATTCATAGATATTTTTTCTGGAAGGATCCATAAGAGTGACAGTGACAACCTCTGGGAAGAAAAACTGGGGAGCTGAAGGCAATCTCCGTCGGAAAGAAGACTAATGTTTTGAACTGTTTGGGTTTCTTTCTTTTTTTTTTTTATTTATTTATGATAGTCACACAAAGAGAGAGAGAGGGGCAGAGACACAGGCAGAGGGAGAAGCAGGCCCCATGCACTGGGAGCCTGACGTGGGATTCGATCCTGGGTCTCCAGGATCACGCCCTGGGCCAAAGGCAGGCGCCAAACCGCTGCACCACCCAGGGATCCCCTGTTTGGGTTTCTAAAAAGTTGTATGCAGATGTTACCTTCTATAAAATTTTCATTAAAAAGAGTCAATATCACGCACAATTGTGTCCACAAGTATTCGCTAAAATTGCCACCTAGGGAGGTTCTTTGTAGGGGAGGCACAATTCCAAAGGCAAATTATAGGATTTTTTTAAAAAAAGATTTTATTTATTTGTCAGAGAGAAAGAACAAGCAAGGGGAGTGGCAGGCAGAGGGAGAGGGAGAAGCAGACTCCCCCCTGAGCAGGGAGCCCAACGCAAGGCTCAATCCCAGGACCCCAGGATCATGACCTGAGCCAAAGGCAGACGCCTGACTGAGCCACCCAGGCGCCCCTAGAATTTTTAAATGTGGAAAATAGTTGCTAATTTCTCAAGTACCAGAGATTTATTTAATCATTCAAATCATTTATTAAAGCATGTGAAAAAAAGAGGTCAGACCAGATGGTGGCTTGGCCCTCTGCAGCTGTCACGCTGGAACTTGGCCCCAGGCGCTCTCCGTGGAGGTGGCCCCTGGAGACCCTGGGCCCTGAGGCCTGCAGAACAGCTGACAATGCCGGTGGAGCCTTCTGTCCAGCCCTGACCTTTCGCTGGAGCCCACTTCAGTGTTCTCTGACTTGCCCTGGGTTTTCTTCCTTCCACCCACTGTCCACATACACAACAGATGCTTCTAGACTGCTTCCCTGCAAAAGGGCCGATATATGCGCTGAGCAGCCTAGCAAAGGGACACCACCGTGCCCTTAAGGTGCAAATCGGCCGGAGAACCTCGATGGTTCTCACTCGGGCACTCTCAGGAGTACATCACAATCCAGAAGGCTGGTCCTTCTGGAAAGGCTGGATCTGGGGTTAGGGGCCCGGGCAGCATCTGCCTCTTCCACACATCTCCAGTGACTCCAAGGACCCGCCAGGATTGAGATTCTTAGGACTAATCAGAGTGTAGACCCAGAGCACACAAGGGGAGGGAGTCCAGAAGAGAGGCTATCCATTGGGGCTGCTTGGTGCCTGAGGGTGAGGCTGTGTGCAAAGCCCCCACCTTGGCCTCCGGGTCAGGGGACAGCCCTGGGTGCTTCTGGGAGCTCATCTGCTCATGGTGGGAGGTGTAACTCTGGCCGGCTACATAGGGGTCAGCAGGAGGCGAGGCATGTGGGGGAGGCGCAGGTGGCTGGAGCTCTAGTGGCCATGTGGCCTCACCTGCCAGGGCAGCGCAGGTGGGCAGGATGGCCTCACAGGAGGTCACAGGCCCTCAGAACAGGGAGACCTGGAAGTCTTTCAATAACATGCATCAGGAATCTGAGGCTCCGAAACAGAGAGGGGTAGCACAGAGCCTCCTGACTCCTTGCCCAGAGCTGCAGAGACATTCCCTACTCCTACACTCGGGTGGAGCACTGTTGGTGCCTTCCTCCTTGACCAGTCCCCAGAGGGCCCCTTGCACACGTGGGTACCTCGGTGCAAATTACGAAGGCACCCCTCTGAGTTGCCAAATTGTAGAAGGGCACCCCTTTCTCTGATCTGTCTCAGCATAGCCAGGGCAAAGCTTAGGGACTAGACATGAGCCCACACTCGTCCCCTCTGCTGAGTACCTTTGTGCCGTAGGCAACTTGCACAACCTCACCTGGCACCCTGTGCCGGAGCATCACATGACTGGGCACAGAGCTGCCACGAGCTTGCAAAGGCAGAGGCCCAGCACATGAGGCACACGTAACCTTGCCAGGCTAGTTTGCCAGTCCTAAACCCTCCTCCCCCTACCACTTTTTTTTTTTTTTTTTTTTTGCTTATCCAGGTGTTATTTCCCTCATATTTGATAAGTTACATCACTAATTTCTGCATATACACGTTTCTTGCTCGCATTTGTTTCTTGAGATTTCCTTGCAAAAGCATCTTATGAGTGGACAAAGGCTCTGCCCTCATTGCTCATGACCTTGGACTTTACACAGGCACAGCTAAATGGTCCATGGAAGCGCTTCCCTGCCCTCTACCCCACGCAGCCTTTCCTGAAGCCCTTGGGGTTTCAGTAAGATTGGGGTCCACCCACAGAGCCCTCAGCCTGCACACACAGAGAGACACCCCCCCCCTGCCCCTGCTGGCTCCCGCATAACCAGCTCCCAACAGGCCTCAATGCTCAGGATGGCTCACGTTAGGAACGTGCTCCCGAGCCGTCCCAAGCCTGGGGAGGATCAGACCTGGCGCCACGTGCCCCTGGCTTCGGAACAGGCCTGCTGGGCGGCCGGCTCTGCCATCCTCGGCCACTCGCTTCATCCTGGCTTCGGTTTCCTGCTTGTGAAGTGGTGCTACAGGAGGGGTGCATTACACGGGTCACATGGGTTGACTGTGAGCCAAGCACTGTTCACACGCTTGACCTCTCTCTTCTTCAGAGTCCTCTCAGGTGGGGCTCTTTGTATTTAATTAAATTAATTTATTAATTTATTTATTAATGAGAGACACAGAGAGAGACAAGAGACACAGGCAGAGGGAGAAGCAGGCTCCCCACAGGGAGCCCGATGTGGGACTCCATCTCGGGGCTCCAGGATCACGACCTGAGCTGAAGGCGGCCGTTCAACTACTGAGTCACCCAGGTGCCCCTGAGGTGGGGCTCTTATCAACCCATTTCACAGATGAGGAAACTGACTTCAGGGAGGCGGAGCAACTTGCCCCGGGTCACTCACATCCTTGTGACCTCAGAGCCCAAGCATGCGGGCACCTGTGGTGTCACACTCAGCCCTGGGCTGGAGCGCCTGCCCATCCTGTCCATGCTCTGTTGCTCTAGCCTAGGGAGGTGAACTTGGCAGGTCTCAAGGGCATCTGGCTCTGCTTCCTATGCTTTGCTCTCCCCTGGAGCTGGGAGGGTGGTTGGGGGGGCGGGGCACTCCCGGCCCCTTCCAACCCCAACCCCATCCGACCCCCAGCAGTTCTTCTAAACACGTGGATGGGTTTCACTTGAGTAAGACCAAGTGAAGGATACGTTTCTCAGCAGATGGAAAATCACAAGCAGTTACTTAGACTGTCACCAGCAGGGACAGAGAGAAAGTAGACCAAGATAGCAAGGTCTAGGGGTATCCTTTCCCTTGTCCCCTTGGGTGGTTGATGGAGGGCGGGTTTATCCTACCCCGTCCTTGCCCTGCCCCATCCCTACTGCCTTCTTCACGTGTTTGAGATTGTCTCTGTCCTAGATGCTGTGATCCCCAAGATGTTTGAGGAGCTCAAGAGCCAGGTGGACAGCCTGGCCCAGGAGGTGGCTCTGCTGAAGGAGCAGCAGGCCCTGCAGACAGGTGAGTGCGGACGGCAGTGCACCAGAGTAGGGCTTGGGCCAGGGCAGCCGCAGTGAGTGTGTTTGCAGCTTCCAGTCAGTACCAGGGCCCTGGCTGTCGGGCCAGCCCTGTAGGCCCAGATTCTGGGTTCAGGGAGCCCCCTCCTCAGCCTGCTTCCTCTCCGCCAGATCCCCTGATGTGTGTGCAACTGGGAATGTTCTCAAAGGACAGAGACTCTCCCACAAGGCTGCATTAGCGCCTACCGGAAGCATGGCCCCAGGAGCAGCCTGGAACAGGGGCAGCAGCCTTCCTAATGAGCTCCCACAGGACCCTCCACTCCGCCAGCCCCCGCAGCCCTAAGGGGCACGTTAGCTTCGCTCCCCTGTGTGTCAGCAAATTTGTGGATGCTGTTACTCTTAATCATCCTAATTATGCCGAGGCAGGGCTTCTCATACTTACTTTAAATGGGGAAACTGAGGCACAGAGCGGTCCTGTTCCTTGCCCACGCTCACCCGGCTGGTTAGTGCAGATTAGGATCTGAGCGGGAGCAGCGGGTGCATGCTGGGTGTGAGGAGAGGTTGGTTTCGGTCTTCCCGGCCCTGCACTAATCGGATAAGCAAAGATGGACATGGTCACACAGCTGCAGAGCCTGGGGGCAAGGTCGGGTCTCCTCCAGGGCCACCTAACCTCTCTCTCTCCACCATAGGGTCTCAGACTCGCCCACTCCTCTGCCCCGGGGAACACAGAGAATACAGACTGACAATAATAGATAACACTCAAAAAAAAAAAAAAAAAAAAGATAACACACGTGAGCCTGGCACTGCTCCAAGGGCTTTATGTATATTAACTTTTAATTTTCTTCCCAGAAAACCCATGCAGTGGGCTTATTGCTATAACCCCACCTCCATTTTCCACCAGGAAGCTGAGTCTCTTGCTAACAGCCCGAAGGGCAGAGTCTTGCTCTTAGCTCTGTCGATGCTTCCTCTCCAGTTATCTTCCTGGGACCCGCCTGGGCCCCTTCCTGGGCAATCTATAAATCTCCCTGTGCTCACAGCCATCCTCTCAGCTGTTGCTTCTCTGACAGCATATCCTGACCTTTGGGCCCTCCCTCGACCTCCAGATCCTTCTCACTGGGCAGTCTGCACCCGCTTCTTCCCACCCAGGTCTTTCTTTCACCAGGCACACTGGCCATCCTTCTCTCCCTCTAACATGCCATACTCTGTCCCCTCTACCACAGGGCCTTTGTACCTGCTGTTCTGGCAGCCTGAATGGCTCCCCCAAGATCCATCTAATATGCACACCTCTAGCATCATCACTGTCTCAAGACTTTTTTTAGAATTAAAAAAAATATTTTGTTTATTATTCATGAGAGACAGACACAGGCAGAGGAAGAGGAAGGCTCCCTGCAGGGAGCCCGATGCGGGACTCGATCCTGGGACCCCAGGGTCATGCCCTGAGCCAAAGGCTCAACCGCTGAGCCACCCAGATGCTCCTGTCTCAGGACTTCCTTGTCTCAATCAGGCTCCTCAGTTATAACTCTCGCAAAATGATGTTCTTTCCTTCATCATATTTATTGCAGTTTGTAACGATAGATTCCTTTGGTGATGTATGTCTGCCTCCCCTGCTAGGTGATAAGCCCAGGAACACGGGGGCCACATTTGATTGCCTTCTCTCCCACCACCTCGCCTACCGCATATCAACACTCGGGAAATTTTTGTTGAAGGGAGGACAAACACATGATTTTGTACAACCTGCTTAATACAGCAGGTAGGGTGAAGGGGCTCTAGAGGGGAAGCGTCCACCATGTTTTTGCTTCAAGTAAATAGAACACCTAACAGGAGCTTAAACAAAAAGTGAGTCTGAAAGAGGGTAGCTGTTAAGTTTTTGTTCAGAAGCCTTGCCTCATGGTCCCAAGGTGGCTGCCCTGGCTCCAGACATCATGAGTGCATGCAGAGCAAGAGGTAGGAGAAAAGGTGGCCCGGCCAATCATCAGGCGAGTGAAAGTCTTCCATTTCCACCTTATTGATCACGGCTCTATCATATGACCACCTGTAGCTTGGATGCAAAAATGAAGCTTACCCAGCCTCTGTAGTGGAGGCAGACAAGGGGCTTGAGAGAAGGGGGTTGAGAACGGATGTTGACTGAGTCAACCAGCAGTACCTGCCACAAAGGGAATGTTTTTCAGAAGCACAGTGCCATTCTGGGTGTCAGTCTCCTCTGCAGAGAGGAAGGTTGGGGGGAGATTGCAGGGCACGCTGGAAGGTGTCTCTCCCGTCTAAGCTTTGTGCTTGGGCAGAGCCCCTTGAAGTGAGGTGATGTGGTGGGGATTTCCCCTCACAGAGTCCATGGCGTCTGGCAGTTTCCCCACCCCCACCCCACAGGGCTGCTGATTCTCTGGACACGCTCAGGGCCTCCCGAGCTGGCAGGGCCCTTCAGCATTGCCCTGCCTCAGGCAGGGATGACCTGTCTCTACGCTGCCACATCCCCCAGGCCCTGGATGCCGCGCGGGGAGGGGCGTGGCCTTGAGTTTGCGGCTGCACCTGCACCTGCACGGCCTGGCCCGCTGCACCGGGAGGGGCGTGGCCTCGAGCTTGCAGCTGCACCTGCACCTGCACGGCCTGGCCTGCTGCACCGGGAGGGGCGTGGCCTCGAGCTTGCGGCTGCACCTGCACCTGCACGGCCTGGCCTGCTGCACCGGGAGGGGCGTGGCCTCGAGCTTGCGGCTGCACCTGCACCTGCACGGCCTGGCCTGCTGCACCGGGAGGGGCGTGGCCTCGAGCTTGCAGCTGCACCTGTACGGCCTGCGCAGCCGATGGGCCGAGGGGCCGGGGGATCTGGGCTGTGCCTCGGCGTCCATCGCAGCCCAAGGCTGGGTGCGGGCAGGGGCCGTCGGGGGCCTGGGGTGGGGGTCCCCCCGGACCCCGCGTGACGGCCGTCCCCCCCCCCCCCGCAGTCTGCCTGAAGGGCACCAAGGTGCACAGGAAATGCTTCCTGGCCTTCACGCAGCCCAAGACCTTCCACGAGGCGAGCGAGGACTGCATCTCGCGCGGGGGCACCCTGGGCACCCCGCAGTCGGGCTCCGAGAACGACGCGCTCCACGACTACCTGCGCCAGAGCGCGGGCGCCGAGGCCGAGACGTGGCTGGGCCTCAACGACATGGCGGCCGAGGGCGCCTGGGTGGACATGACCGGCGGCCACATCGCCTACAAGAACTGGGAGACGGAGATCACGGCGCAGCCCGACGGCGGCAAGGCCGAGAACTGCGCCGCCCTGGCCGGCGCCGCCAACGGCAAGTGGTTCGACAAGCGCTGCCGCGACAGGCTGCCCTACATCTGCCAGTTCGCCATCGTGTAGCGTCGCCCCGCCCCGCCCCGCCCCGCCCCGCCCCGCCCCAACCCGCTCCTCGTGCAAATAAAGCTGGTGCCGCTGGGCCCCGAGTGGCTGCGCTGGTGCTGGGCCCTCGGGCGGGGAGCTCTGGGGACGGGGACGGGGAGGGGGAGGGGGAGGAGGGGGGGGGAAGGTGGGGAGGGAAGAAGAGAGAGGGAGGAGGGGGAGGAGGGGAGGGGAGGAGAGGGAGGAGATGGGAGGGGAGGGAGGGGCAGGAGATGGGAGGGGGGAGGAGGATGAGATGGGAGGGGAGGGGAGGGGAGAGGGTGGAGAGGGGAGGGGAGGGGAGAGGGAAGAAGAGAGAGGGAGGAGGGGGAGGAGGGGAGGGGAGGGAGGGGGAGGATGGGAGGGGAGAGGGAAGAAGAGAGAGGGAGGAGGGGGAGGAGGGGAGGGGAGGAGAGGGAGGAGATGGGAGGGGAGGGAGGGGAGGGAGGGGCAGGAGATGGGAGGGGAGGGGGATGAGATGGGAGGGGAGGGGAGGGGAGAGGGAAGAAGAGAGAGGGAGGAGGGGGAGGAGGGGAGGGGAGGAGAGGGAGGAGATGGGAGGGGAGGGAGGGGAGGGAGGGGCAGGAGATGGGAGGGGAGGGGGATGAGATGGGAGGGGAGGGGAGGGGAGAGGGAAGAAGAGAGAGGGAGGAGGAGAGGGAGGGGAGGAGGGGGAGGAGGGGAGGGGAGGGGAGGGGAGGGGAGAGGGAAGAAGAGAGAGGGAGGAGGGGGAGGATGGGAGGGGAGGGAGGGGAGGGGAGGGGGAGGAGGGAAGGGAAGAGGGAAGAAGAGAGAGGGAGGAGGGGAGGAGGAGGGAGGAGATGGGAGGGGAAGGAGTGGAGGGGAAGGAGGGGAAGAGGGAAGGGGAGGAGAGGAAGGGAGGGGACGGGGGAGGGGAGGGGGTAGAGGGAGGAGACCCAAGGCAAGCCAGACACAGTTCTCACCACCAACGGATTCTCAGCAGCAGGACAGAAAAGAATGGAGATAGAGAACCCCCCACTGCTGCTGCACTTTTTTCTTTGCATAACTTTTTATTATCGTATAATTTCCTGCTTGTAGAAAAGTTGCAAGAATTCCTGGATACCCTTCATACAGATGTTCCCAACGGTAACATTTCCCCATATTGCTATATCCTTTTATTTTTTTCCTTAACCCTTAGAGGGTGAATTGCAGACATGGTTCCCCTTTACCCCTAAATGCTTCGGTGTATTTACTGACAGAGAGCAAGGATGTTTCCTTACATCCGCACAGCACCATTATCAAAGTTGGGAAATTGCCACCGACACGCTGTTGCCTAAGTTAGCGCCCTGATGTCTATTTCCCTGATGTCCATCTCCCGGCTTCCCCGTGCTGGAATCCAGCATGCCCTCCTCAGCTCCACGGAAGTGGGTGACACCCTCACCCCCAACCCCTCCTGCTGTGGATCTACTGATAGGATGCTCTGACATCTGAGTCCTGCTGGGGGCTGAGAGGTGGAGGGAGAAAAGAGCAGAGGCTGCCTGCTGGAGACTTTGCACCCCCTTCCTTCCCCAGCACACCCTGGGGGCTGGCCTAGGAGTCCAATAGGACAGTTGCCAACACCGCCCAACCCATGTGTCCCCTCCTTCCCACTGCTTGCAAGAGCTCCATGCTTGCAATAGCAGCTCTCATGTGCTGAGCCGACCAGAGTGCAGGCGCTCGAAGTTATGTTGTATGACTTAAGTCTTATCCACCAGGACAGGATGTGTTATTATCCCCATTTTGTAGAAAAATAAGTTTGAGACTCAGGGAGGTTAAATGACTTCCCTCAGGGTCACACAGCTACTTAAGTGGCAGAGCCAGGATTTAACCCAGGGCTGATTCCAAGGGCCTTGGGCTTTCTACCACCACTGTGATGCTTGCCTCCTGTACTGGAACTTTCCTGAAATAAAACATCGGAAAAGTGGCCTAGTGACCCCCAGCAGCTGCTGGCCAGCTCCTGGCATGACCCTTTCCCAGGGGAAGTCTTCCTTGTCCCATCAGTCATGGCATCAGCCCACTATCTAGACATCCACAGCCCTTTTCCTCCCTGTTTTTTGTTTTTAGTGTCTTGCTTTCAGTAATAAATTGATGACAGTTTCATTTGCTCCATGGCCGTGGGGTGAGCTGAGGGAGGTAGCTTCCTGTGAACTGCGTGTCCACTGGGCATTGTCACCGAACACCTCTCCCGTAATCCAATAATTATGGGAAGAGGTAATAAGATCCACGTTAGGAACAGAAACAGGCCCAGAAGGCTGATGGGATTTGTTCAAGACGGCCCAGAGGCAAAGCTGAGACTCAAATCTGGATCTTGCAATCCTCAGTTTTGGGCTTTTAAAAATCCTACTCAGGTATAATCTAGCAGGATGCAGGTGACCCGGGCCTTTTCAAAGTTCCTGAAGTGGGCGGCTGCCCGCAAGAGGGCACCGTGTCTCTGCGCGAGGACAGGGATCCCGGTGGCGATGCCTCCGGAGCGGGCGGCGAGCACTTCCCGTTTCCAGCAGCAGGGGGCGGTATGGGCCAGAGAATCGCAGGCCACACAGCTCTTGGTTAGGAACGTCCAGACCTGCGGACTGTAAACACGGGGTACACCTGTCCTAGGATCTTGTTTTTATTTTAACTCTTGATACTTTGTTCCTCATGGATTTTCCTGCATTCATTTTGATTTTTAAAAATCTCCCGTTCAAATATTATTTAGCATGATTACTGAGATTTTTTTTTTTAATTATACTTTTGTAATTTTTTTTGGTGCTTCCTTAAATTTTGTACCCCAGTGGTTCACACAGTTTTTCACTTATTCGCGTAGGTGTTGAGGTTAGGTCAGTGGTTCTTAGTCCTGGCCAGACATTAGAATCACCTGAGGTGCTTAAAGAACCCCCAATGCCCAGGCTGCACCATAGACCAATTAAATCCGAATCTCTGGGGAGTGGGACCAGGCACGGGGAGTATTTGAAGCTCTCTAGGTGATTCCAAGCCAGAGAGGTTGAGAACCACTGGTTACTAGGTTAGGATTTTGGAAGAACCCCATCAGCTCCAGAATATCCTCCTTGGTCTGCCTCAGTCTGAACTTCCTACCATTCTAATCCTTGAGTAGTGGTACCATGCACACTAATCAGTTTGGCCAAAGTAAGTTTGGTTACTGTTTTTTTTTTTTTTTTTTTTTTTTAATATTTTATTATTTGAGAGAGAGAGAGAGACAGAGCAAGAGCTGGGGGCAGGGCAGGGGAAGAAGGAGCCCAATGTGGGGCTCGATCCCAGAACCCCAGAATCATTTTTTTTTAAAGATTTTATTTATTCATGAGAGACACACACAGAGGCAGAGACACAGGCAGAGGAAGAAGCAGGCTCCATGCAGGAAGCCTGATATGGGATCGTGGATCGTGGGATCACGAGACTCGCGATCCTGAGTCTCCAGGATCAGGCCCTGGGCTGAAGGCGGCACTAAACTGCTGAGCCACCTGGGCTGCCCCAAAACCCCGGAATCATGACCGGAGCTGAAAGCAGATGCTTAACCGACTATGCCACCCAGGTGCCCCTGATTACTGTTCTCTATTGATTTTGACAGGAAGTAGAGATTCAACTTGAAGGAGTTGGTGTAAGTTAATTTCGGTAGCAGGTAGGCATGTTTATTGAGCATGTTTATTCAGTTAGGATTAGATTTAGTTACATAGAATGAAAAATCCAAATAACAGAGCCTTAAAACAGAAATCTGGAGGCAGATAGTCCAATGCTGGTGTGGTATCTCTATGGTCATAGGGGATTCAAGATTCCTTTTATTTTCCCATTCTACCATAATGTGTGCTTTCTATCTTTGAGATCACCTCATGGTCCACAATGGCTGCTGGAGCACCGACCATTATTATTCATATTCCAGGCATCAAGTAAAAGAAAATGGGAGCATGGGCAAGGAGGTTCCAGTCAGCTTCCTTTAAGGAGCCTTCTCTTTTCCTTATATTTCATAGGCCAGAACTTTGTCAAATGTCTATCTGCAGGGAAGGCTGAGAAGTACAACCCTTTAGGTAGCTACCTTCACTCCCCAAATAAAATCAAACTTCTTTAAGGAAGAAGGGGCAAATGGTCAGTAACTAGCAGTTTGCAGGTGTAGCATGGAGCCACTGCAGACCAAAACTTGACCGTGGAGGGGAACTAGAAGCTAGGAGGAAGAATTAAGTGATTTTGAAGAAGAAATGGTTCATCTGGTTCCCAAAAACTTGTTGCTGTGGGTCTTTCAACAAGAGAAGCTTACTTTTAATGGGCAGCTGGGTCAGGCCCTAGTTCCTTTTCAACAAATCCCTAGTTCCTAAGTACAGCCATCTTAGCCTGACTTTTGGGTCATTTGTCTCCCAGAGCAGCCCTCTTCCTCAAGAGCCCAGACCAAGAAGGCTGTTAACACCCAAGGTGCTGTGCCTGCCCTTGCCTGGAAGGCAGAGTAGATGATTGCTGGTCTGGAGTCAGAAGGCACAGGGCATATCTTGGCAGACCCTGGCTGTGTTCTGTGAAGCTTTCTTTTTTCACTCCACCTGGAGAGGTAGTTGCACACTGTATCAGTTATGGTCTCAGCAGGAAGCAGGGTTCATAGGACTATAAGGAAGGAGGGCAGCCCTCATTTTGCACGGTTCTGATATATGTGAGTTTCAACTATCACTAATTTCAATTATTTTAAATGACACTAGGCCCTCAAGAAGACGGTTACAATTTCAGTTATGCTGGTATGTTAACTGTGATAAACTGCATGAAGCTTCGATTGCTAAGGTGTAGTTGGACTGCTAGCTCTTCATCCAGAAATCACTATGTGAACAGCACATACATAGTATGATCGGTGACCAATTATGTCACCACTTTCGAAGACTGTGGGTGAGTGGCCACTGCACGTCCATTACTCAGTTCACGCACAGACAGCAAAGCATGCAGTTGTGTTGCCTCCTTGTCTCCTACTGATGAACTCAGGGGACATTTTACAAAGATGGGTAACAAACAGGGAACTGGCCAATAAAGAGGAAAATGCAGCAAAGCAATGAAATGTGATAATGCCGGAAGAGAAATCTGAATACAGATGGGAATTGGGAATAGGCAAGGTACTGTTCAAACTCCTTCTGGCAAGACTTTTCCAAAGAAACACTTTGATTCTCAATGTCTGTAATGTTTCAAATTAGTGTATTTATATTTGTACTACTTTTTCTCTTACCGACAGTAAGAGGGTTTTCATGTTTTCACAAACCTTTTGAAAGGTCAATCGTAATTTTCCTCATGGATCATTAAGGTTATTTTGCACAGCTGCAGCTTGCTTGGTCATTTTCACAGCCCCCAAACCATGATGAGGACTTGTGTATTTACAGAAATATGGGCGTTCTCAGCAAGGGGGCAAAGGATAGCCACAGCAGGGAGCATCCTATCCTGTAGGATTGGTCCCGGGTGGGGGTGGGGGGGGTGGCAAGCAGTACTGCTGGAGCCGCTGACCAGGAACACATGGGAAGAGAGCTCTGTGCCTGGACAGGGGTGTAAGTACTTAACATGTGCTGCCATTTTTACGTCCATGCCCTATACTGGAGGACAGTCACCTGCATCTCAGCTGAGGTGCTCAGTGCTAACATCTTACCTTAGTAAAGACTAAGTGAACAGACATGGGAATCTGGGTTTCTATTCTTCCAGCGGAGGGCTCCTAACACCTGCTGTGTCCTGGAATTTCCCTTGGTGCTGCTTGGCATATTGGCTGGGACACAACACACAGACGTAGGGTCAACCGGAAGGAGAAAGAACTCCCATGTCTTCAGTCAGCATTTATAGGAACCATTTCTATTGAGGGTACCCCAGACTCGATTTTCAGCAAGATGGGCTGGGTAAGTTTCAAATTACATTCTAAGTACAACTGACAGAGCGTCAGGGCAGGCATGGGTACATCTCTCAGATGTTACTGCATATTGCTTGGGATCAAGTGTTCAAGCATTTTCCTCTCTGCTAGGAGTTTCTGTAACTTATATAAGGCATTTCCTGTGCTTTAGTTACATTTCTGGCAATCTCTTGGGGGTCTGGGACCTTCATTAAACAAAAACTTGCTATTTAAAT
This sequence comes from Canis lupus dingo, assembly GCF_003254725.2. Lineage (NCBI taxonomy): Eukaryota > Metazoa > Chordata > Mammalia > Carnivora > Canidae > Canis > Canis lupus. The sequence continues at coordinate 43,583,259 of NC_064262.1, read as the reverse complement.
AGAAAGGAGGCTCTGGTTGGCCTTCTGCTGAATGCTTGCATGCTCTGGTGTGGTCTTCTGTTAGGAAATCTTTGGCTGTTTGCAGCTCTATTGCTGAGATCAATTCAGGGAGGAGTATTTCCAGGCCCTGGGGGTCTCCTAAGCCCATGTTGCTGGCTTCCTTGTGAGAGGGTGAAGAGGACTGGCAGGGCAGAGTTTCCCCACCCTCAGCACTACTGGCTTTTGGAGTGGTAATCCTTTGCTCTGGGCGCTGTTCTGTGCATTGTATGACATCAGCAGCATCCCTGATATCCACCCGCTAGATGCCAGCAGTGTGGGCTTCAGCTGTTGACAGCCCAAATGTCTGCAGATGTTGTCAGATGTCTCTTGGGGAACAAAATCTCCCCCTCCCCATCACTGAGAAGTTGAGAAGCAGTGAGAGGGAGGATACCAGCGAAGCCCTTCAAGAGAGCCTTGCAAAAAATAGTGGAGGCAGATCCTATTGACCCTATTTGTCTGATGCTCCAAATTCAGTGACTTAGAAAGAAACCATATTTCCCAAGCCAAATTCAGCACATGTGACTTAATGGAGGCTTAAAAAACAAAACAAAACAAAAACAAAACAAAAATTCTTCTGTGAATTTATTTCTTCACCAGCAGTACATAGTTTGTATCACATTTATGTAGTTTTATTTTTTTTTAAGATTTATTCATGAGAATACACAGGAGAGAGAGAGGGGCAGAGACACAGGCAGAGGAAGAAGCAGGCTCCATGCAGGGAGCCCTACGTGGGACTCGATCCTGGGTCTCCAGGACCATGCTCTGGGCTGTGGGAGGCCCTAAACCTCTGAGCCACCCGAGCTGCCCACATTTGTGTAGTTTTAAAAAAATTTTCCCCTTCCTTTCTCTTTTTTATCCTCATGGCCATCCCCCCCATTAAATCTCTTGCATGTCTAATCCCATCTTGGTCCCTGCTTCCAGGAGGACTTAAACTGGTTCAATGACTCAAAAAAAGTGGTGCTGCCCACTGAAGACATGTGTGGCCCTGGTGGGTGGGGCTCAGATGGTTGCATGAGAGTCTGAGGAAAGCAGTAGAGTGGGGCCAGGCTTCCCCTGGCTGCCTCTGGGCAAAGACTGAGCACGGCAGGGGCGCAGGTGCCACACCCCTCCTGCCCAATGAGGGGACTCCTCTAATGGGGAATTTCAGCCTGGGGAGTCCCCAGCGGCCTGGCCCAGATTTTCTCAGGACTGCACTGCGGCCTTAGGTTCTTCCCCCCACCCCCCCACACCCCCGTCCTTCTCTCCTTCTCTGCTTATGCAGAGCCCCCCCCCTACTCAAACCCTTGATCCCTCAAACCCTTGATCCCTCACAGGTGTTTCCCCAAATAAATCTCTTGCACTTCTAATCCCATTTTGCTGTCTGCTTCTCAGAGGATCAGACAAGTAATGGATTCCCTTCCCTAAAAATAAATTAATTTGTATAAAACAAGATAGTTTGTAGCAAAACCATATCCCAGGCAATGAATAGTTCTAACACTTAAAAGCAGGGATGTACCAGAAGATTGGGGTGTGTGATCATACCACCAATGTTTTCTGAGAGCGGATTGTATTTCTAAGTGAGGATTTATCTGTACTAAGAATGGCCATTTCTTATTGCCTTCCCCACCCCTTTACAGGAACTTCCTCCAATTCAGAAGGCACCTGCACAGAGATGTTATCCTAATTCCCCTCACCCTGCTTCCCCCACCTCCCTTGCCAACATGGATTTGGAATCACATCATATCCAGATAAAGGGAACCATAGATCTCTTCAGGTGACCGACATAGGGATACTCTAAACTAGGGTGCTGTTTCACCCCCACACCCACACAAATCCCTCTCTTTATTCTCATTCATCCCTTCTTCCTCTTCCAATGTAATGATCCTTATCCCACCATGAAGATATGAGACTAGGATAGAGAGAAGGCTGGGACTTGAAGGTCAAGGCTTTGCCTTTGCAGTGAAAAAAAGTTGTTCCCAGTAGCAGGCTCCGACCAGCCAGGTGCTCACAGGTAGACCATGAAGTTCTCCCGCCAAACAGAGCCAACCTCACAGATCACCAACATCAGACGAGGTCTGACAAAACAGGTCCATTCCACAGTCATGTCTGAGGGCAGACAAAATCAAGGCCACTGTGCAAACCACAAAAACCACCCAACGTCCCCCACTGCCAGCTAACACAAGTGACAGTTCTCTTTTTTACCAAACACAGCTTTAGCTTTGCTGCCTTTGTCTGAGCTTCTATATAAAAATCAAGATACCCAATCATAGAATTGATCCTGCTTCCTCAAAGCACCCAATCCAGAAGGAACTCCTGCTTCCTTGAAACTGCCCCCACAGTACTTAACACAAGTTCTATTATAAGTCGTTTGTAACACCTACGGACTGGGATGGCCCAGGACTCCTCATCTAGACTCATCTAGACACCTATGCAGTCTCCCTCACTGCAGCAAATCAGTAAATCCAACTTTGTTCCTGATGGTCTTTGGCAATGGGCATAGACAGGTGGTCCACAGGTGGCCAGGCCCTGGCTTGTCTTAGCACTTTAGCTCCCGGGCCTGTCTCCAAGGTGCTGCATGCATCCTATGAGAGAGAAAAAAGAGAAGAAAGTGAAGGCAAGACCATAACAAGAAAAAAGGTCTCATATGTACGGCTAGGGTGAATCTCCTGACTATGGTTCCATTTTTTTTTTTTAAGATTTTATTTATCTATTCATGAGAGACACAGAGAGGCAGAGATACAGGCAGAGGGAGAAGCAGGCTTCCTGCAGTGAGCCTGATGTGGGACTCGATCCTGGGACTCCAGGATCACACTCTGGGCCGAAGGCAGGTGCTAAACCACTGAGCCATCCAGGGATCCCTATGGTTCCAATTCTAATGAATTGCTCTGGGCTTTGAACAATTCATACAAAAGTGGAGCTACATGTATCCTTCACAGGCCTGCAGAGTAAGTTTTCAACAAGTCAGGGATGAGAGCAAGGTGGGCCCAATGGCCGACTTACAGACAAACCACTTGCCCCAGCTGGGAGGAAGCAGCACGCTGAGGGAAAGCGGAAGGTACAGAGAACATGAGGAAGTGAACTGAGAGATAGTGCAAGTTGGAAGGAGAAGAGCTAAGAACATCAGAAGGAAACAGAGCTGCAAATGGACCCTAGGGGCCAGAGACGAGGAAAAGAGGAGGCCAAATTCATCCTGACCGTGAATCCTCTGCCCTTGAAGTATATCTCTGCCAAGGGACAACAACTTCGGGGAGGCCCTGGGAGAAATGGTGGGGGCAGGGGCTGGAAAGGTGGGGCAGATAAACACCAAAGTGAGGGAGAAGAGGAGAGGGCCATCCACTCCTGGGAATGGGGTTCAAAATTCACCTCCGAGTGTGACTTGAGTGGGAGCCTCAACTGGGCAAGTGTTCCCCTTACCTTTATGTGTCAGAAGGAAACTATCAAAGATAAGACTCCGGAGCAGATGCCAAGGCCCAGCCTTACTGCAGCCTTTACGATACTCTCCCCAAGACTTCTTGGGTTCTCCGAGCAGCTACCAATCAGTCGCCTTTCAAGAGAAACAACAGATCAATAACGAGGGTGGCCTTCCAGAGACTCAAGAGGTCAAAATTAACAGCCCAGCTTCCAGCGAGTGAGAGGAAGCAGAGTGTACCAGTTAGGAAAACAAATGCTTCCAAGGAGGGACGAGACGAATGGGGCTGTGGGTCCAAAGACAAGGAGCAGAGAGGCGCCTAGAAGGGAGCAGCAGCAGGTGCAGGTGCAGGTGCAGGTGCAGGTGCGCAGGCTGACCCCGAAGCCTCGCCGTCCTTGCACACTGCCACCCTTCGGAGCTGCGGACTTAAACTGTGGGAGAGCTGTTGGGCCCCAGTTAGGGAGATGCATGCTTTCCCCCTCCTCGCCCCCCAGATCGCAGGCCCCAACCGTGAGGCCAGGGGTCTCCCGGAGCAAACCTCTTCTGTCCTCAGCGGTGAAAACGTTCACCAGAAGCTCAGTCGGCGACGCCGTGGCACAGTTTCATGGATAAACGGGCTCGTTCTCCATCCGGCCAAGAAAGTCCCCGACTGGGGTCCCAGCAGGTCCATCGGCCGTGCCCCGCCGCCGCGGCCTCAAACCTGCCTTCCAGAGGCTTCTGCGCCCGCTTCCGTGCCCTCTACCTGGAGGCCCACCTGCAAGCCACGTCCGCGGGCAGGGCCGGGCGGGCTCACGGCCTCCCCCGTGCTGTCCCACCGGGACCAGAGAGCCGTTCTCCGCTGCGTGCAGGAGAGAGGACCGGAGCACCGGCTTCACTTCCAGAGACTAACGGCGGCGCCAACCGCCAGGTGAGATCCAGCCAACCGCCAGGTGAGATCCAGCCAACCGCCAGGTGAGATCCAGCCAACCGCCCCCGGCCCGGCCCCGCCCTGGCCCCCCGGCCCCGCCCCCGTCCAGCCCCGCCCACTCCCGCCTTCCCCTCCGCAGCAAGTCCCCGCCTACACCACCACCCACCGCCTCCGTTTCCCCACCCCCACAGCCTAGGGCCGTCACCCCCCTCCGCCCCCGCTCTCCCCACCCCCGCCACGCCCCCGCTGCGCCTCTGCCTGGAGCTCCCTCCCCTCCCCCAGGGCAGCGCCCACGGGGGCTCCGCCTCCAAGCCTTAAGGTCTTTCTCACCCTCTGTGAGGCTCCGGCATCTTTGGCACCGGTTGTCCTCACCCTGGTCCGTTTCATTTTATTTTTTGTTTTTTGTAAATTTATTTTTTATTGGAGTTCAATTTGCCAACATATACCATAACACCCAGTGCTCATCCCATCAAGTGCCCCCCTCGGTGCCCATCACCCAGTCACCCCCACCCCCCGGCCGCCTCCCCTTCCCCCACCCCTAGTTTGTTTCCCAGAGTTAGGAGTCTCTCATGTTCTGTCTCCCTTTCTGATATTTCCCACTCATTTTTTCTCCTTTCCCCTTTATTCCCTGTCACTATTTTTTATATTCCCCAAATGAATGAGACCATATAATGTTTGTCCTTCTCCGATTGACTTACTTCACTCAGCATAATACCCTCCAGGTCCATCCACATCGAAGCAAATGGTGGGTATTTGTCGTTTCTAATGGCTGAGGAATATTCCATTGTATACATAGACCACATCTTCTTTATCCATTCATCTTTCGATGGACACCGAGGCTTCTTCCACAGTTTGGCTATTGTGGCCATTGCTGCTAGAAACATCGGGGTGCAGGTGTCCCGGCGTTTCATTGCATCTGTATCTTTGGGGTAAATCCCCAGCAGAGCAATTGCTGGGTGTAGGGCAGGTCTATTTTTAACTCTTTGAGGAACCTCCACACAGTTTTCCAGGGTGGCTGCACCAGTTCACATTCCCACCCACAGTGCAGGAGGGTTCCCCTTTCTCCACATCCTCTCCAACATTTGTGGTTTCCTGCCTTGTTAATGTTCCCCATTCTCACTGGTGTGAGGTGGTATCTCATTGTGGTTTTGATTTGTGATGGCCAGTGATGCGGAGCATTTTCTCATGTGCTTGTTGGCTATATCTATATAGCTTGTTGGCTACATATGTCTTCCTCTCTGAGATTTGTTCATGTCTTTTGCCCATTTCATGATTGGATTGTTTGTTTCTTTGCTGTTGAGTTTAATAAGTTCTTTATAGATCTTGGAAACTAGCCCTTTATCTGATACGTCATTTGCAAATATCTTCTCCCATTCTGTAGGTTGTCTTTTAGTTTTGTTGACTGTATCTTTTGCTGTGCAAAAGCTTCTTATCTTGATGAAGTCCCAATAGTTCATTTTTGCTTTTGTTTCTCTTGCCTTCATGGATGTATCTTGCAAGAAGTTACTGTGGCCAAGTTCAAAAAGGGTGTTGCCTGTCTTCTCCTCTAGGATTTTGATGGACTCTTGTCTCACATTTAGATCTTTCATCCATTTTGAGTTTATCTTTGTGTATGGTGCAAGAGAGTGATTTAGTTTCATTCTTCTGCATGTGGATGTCCAATTTCCCCAGCACCATTTATTAAAGAGACTGTCCTTGTTCCAGTGGATAGTCTTTCCTGCTTTGTCGAATATTAGTTGACCATAGAGTTGACAGCCCATTTCTGGGTTCTCTATTCTGTTCCATTGATCTATGTGTCTGTTTTTGTGCCAGTACCACACTGTCTTGATGACCACAGCTTTGTAGTACAACCTGAAATCTGGCATTGTGATGCCCCCAGCTATGGTTTTCTTTTTTTAATATTCCCCTGGCTATTCGGGGTCTTTTCTGATTCCACACAAATCTTAAAATAATTTGTTCCAACTCTCTGAAGAAACCATTTACCATTCAAATGGTCCTCAAAAGAAAGCAGGGGTAGCCATCCTTATATCAGATAAACTAAAGAAGACCGTAGTGGAAAAAAAAAAAAAAAGAAGACTGTAGTGAGAGATGAAGAGGGACACTATATCCTACTTAAAGGATTTATCCAACAAGAGGACTTAACAATCATCAATATATATATGCCCCGAATATGGGAGCTGCCAAATATATCAATCAATTAATAAGCAAAGTTAAGACATACTTAGATAATAATACACATACTTGGTGACTTCAATGTAGCACTTTCTACACTCGATAGGTCTTTTTTTTTTTTTTTTTTTTTTCCGATAGGTCTTCTAAGCACAACATCTCTAAAGAAACAAGAGCTTTAAGTGATACACTGGACCAGATGGGTTTCACAGATATCTACAGAACTTTACATCCAAAAGCAACTGAATACACATTATTCTCAAGTGCACATGGAACTTTCTCCAGAATAGACCACATACTGGGTCACAAATCAGGTCTTAACTGATACCAAAAGATTGGGATTGTCCCCTGTATATTTTCAGACTATAATGCTTTGAAATTAGAACTCAATCACAAGAAGAAGTTTGGAAGGATTTCAAACACGTGGAGGTTAAGGACCATCCTGCTAAAAGATGAAAGGGTCAACCAGGAAATTAAGGAAGAATTAAAAAGATTCATGGAAACTAATGAGAATGAAGATACAACCGTTCAAAATCTTTGGGATACAGCAAAAACAGTCCTGAGGGGGAAATACATCGCAATACAAGCAGCCATCCAAAAACTGGAAAGAACTCAAATACAAAAGCTAACCTTACACCTAAAGGAGCTAGAGAAAAAACAGCAAATAGATCCTACACCCAGCAGAAGAGAGTTAATAAAGATTCGAGCAGAACTCAATGAAATAGACACCAGAAGAACTGTGGAACAGATCAACAAAACCAGGAGTTGGTTCTTTGAAAGAATTAATAAGATAGATAAACCATTAGCCAGCCTTATTAAAAAGAAGAGAGAGAAGGGGGATCCCTGGGTGGCGCAGCGGTTTAGCGCCTGCCTTTGGCCCAGGGCGCGATCCTGAAGTCCCGGGATAGAGTCCCACGTCGGGCTCCCGGTGCATGGAGCCTGCTTCTCCTTCTGCCTATGTCTCTGCCTCTCTCTCTCTCTGTGTGACTATCATAAATAAATAAAAATTAAAAAAAAAAAGAAGAGAGAGAAGACTCAAATTAATAAAATCATGAATGAGAAAGGAGAGATCACTACCAACACCAAGGAAATACAAACGATTTTAAAAACATATTATGAACAGCTATACGCCAATAAATTAGGCAATCTAGAAGAAATGGATGCATTTCTGGAAAACCACAAACTACCAAAACTGGAACTGGAAGAAATAGAAAACCTGAACAGGCCAATAACCAGGGAGGAAATTGAAGCAGCCATCAAAAACCTCCCAAGACACAAAAGTCCAGGGCCAGATGGCTTTCTGGGGAATTCTATCAAATGTTTAAAGAAGAAACCATACCTATTCTACTAAAACTGTTCGGAAAGATAGAAAGAGATGGAATACTTCCAAACTCGTTCTATGAGGCCAGCATCACCTTAATTCCAAAACCAGACAAAGACCCCACCAAAAAGGAGAATTATAGACCAATATCCCTGATGAACATGGATGCAAAAATTCTCAGCAAGATATTAGCCAGTAGAATACAACAATACATTAAGAAGATTATTTACCATGACCAAGTAGGATTTATCCCCGGGATGCAAGGCTGGTTCAACACTCGTAAAACAATCAATGAGATTCATCATATCAGCAAGAGAAAAAACAAGAACCATATGATCCTCTCAATAGATGCAGGGAAAGCATTTGACAAAATACAGCATCCATTCCTGATCAAAACTCTTCAGAGTGTAGGGATAGAGGGAACATGCCTCAACATCTTAAAAGCCATCTATGAAAAGCCCACAGCAAATATCATTCTCAGTGGGGAAGCACTGGGAGCCTTTCCTCTAAGATCAGGAACAAGACAGGGATGTCCACTCTCACTACTACTATTCAACATAGTACTGGAAGTCCTCGCCTCAGCAATCAAGCAACAAAAAGAAATAAAAGGCATTCAAATTGGCAAAGAAGAAGTCAAACTCTCCCTCTTCACCGATGGCATGATACTCTACATAGAAAACCCAAAAGACTCCACCCCAAGATTGCTAGAACTCATACAGCAATTTGGCAGTGTGGCAGGATACAAAATCGATGCCCAGAAGTCAGTGGCATTTCTATACACTAACAATGAGACTGAAGAAAGAGAAATTAAGGAGTCGATCCCATTTACAATTGCACCCAAAAAGCATAAGATACCTAGGAATAAACCTAACCAAAGAGGTAAAGGATCTATACCCTAAAAACTACAGAACACTTCTGAAAGAAATTGAGGGAGACACAAAGAGATGGAAAAATATTCCATGCTCATGGATTGGAAGAATTAACATTGTGAAAATGTCAATGCTACCCAGGGCAATTTACACGTTTAATGCAATCCCTATCAAAATACCGTGGACTTTCTTCAGAGACCTGGTCCATTTTAAACATAGTTTATAATCGTGGCTTCGAAGTGGGAGGCAGGATGGAGAGACAGTTGATTCGGACACAGGCCTCAAGACCTGCCTCATTCTCCCTGGGAAGCATCTGCAGGTCTGGCCTCTGGACTCTTGCCTCCCTGCCCCAGCATGAGAGCGTTACCTTAGGAAATAGAAAGATCTGGAAACATGAGGGGCCCGAGGTAACCCGGGATCTTTGGATGGAGATTTTTGTTGTTGGCATTTTTGGGGGGCAGCTCTTGGAGATGTCTGGGAGGAAGATGTCCCTTGAGTACCACTGGTCCTTTATGTAATGGTCCTCTTGTGGCAAGAGCTCTTTCATTGGGATTTGCTGGAAGAATTTGACCAGCCAAAGAGACAAAGCTTGTGACCCTCTTCCCCTTTCCTCCTGTAATTGCTTTTCAGTGTCTTGGAGCATCTGTTCAGAGAAGGTCAAGGGTGATGTCTATTCTGCAGAAGCTCATCCCTAAAATAGCCATTGTCTTCAAAACCTTCCTGATTGTTTGGGTCCTTAGAGAACCGGGGAAAAAGGACCTGAAATATGTCACTTCAGAAACTTGAGATAGGACTTAAATATCATAGAAGTGTCCACCCCAAACCCTGGGTATGCTGAGGTGGACTAGGAATACTCTATAGTGCCACCCTCTCCACGTGAGCCGGTTTGGTTATTTATTTATTAATTTGTTTATTTATTTGTTTATTTTCTGGTTCACCTGAATATGGATTTCCTTTCCCCTTCAGGTGAGAAAAATATTAGGTTGCTGTTAAAGAAACAGTAGTTCTCTCTGCAAAGGCTTGGAATCAAGATTAAGTCTTGAGGTGAGCCTGTCTCTTACAGGAGCAGAATCTATCATCTTCTAGCTGCCCTGGCCTTCAGCATTGATGAGGACCATGAGAGAGTGCATGATTTCTTTTTATAGCATCCAAAATGTAAGTTATTAGTGAAAGGATATTGCTAAGAAATCATGGCAATATACTGTAATCGGCTTATAGATTAATACAGCTTGTTTGCTAATGTAAATAACTTGCAATGTAGTCTGTTGCCTTGGGAGCAAAGCTAGAAACAAAAGCACTGAATTGGGAAAACTGAATGAAAATTGGCAAAGAGTCCTCATCACATTTGCTTGCTGTCCCTGCAGTCTCAGCCCCACATACATTCCTTTACTAGTTTAGAGGTGTCTTAACAGCTCCAGAGAGCATGCCACACTTTTTGAATGAATGAGTGAATGCTATCACCAAAGGTTTGTAATCTTCCCCCCCGCTTTGTCCCACCTGCTGTGTGTCTGAACCTTTCCTTATAGCACTTCATGTGGCAGCTGCTTCTCCACCCACGCTTAGCCTAGCACCATGTCTTCCACATCGTATGTATTTGATAGCAGTGAATTGAAATAACTGAATCGAGTTGGGTACGCAGCAGAATAAATACCACACAGTTTAGCTCTACCTGTGCTAAAATTCTTTGTGCAGACCAAAGCAGATGTGATACCATGTTCAATTATGGCTCAACCCTTGACAAGGATCTGAAGACAAATAGAAACATCTTGATCTATTTGTGCAAGAAGTCTGTGCTTGCAGCATCTGTAGCAAGTGTAAATTTTTATCTTAAAAATCGATGTCTCTGGCCTGGAGAGAATGAATTAGATTGATTTTTTTTTTTTTTTTTTAACACTGAAGACAGAAACTTCGTTATCTCAGAAGGGTTTGTTACCCATGTTATTTAAGGAAAACATAATTGAAAATACAACTTCATCCTGGGTACAGTGGACTGATTTGACACTAGACTTTTTTTAAAAAAAGGTATAAGGCACTTTTATCTTTGTTATTGTAAGTGTCTCTGTAGCAGTGGTTCTCAAAGAGACCATCTGCCAAAATATCACTGGGTTGCCATTTAAGAGGAAGTGAGGAAGTTTTCTGGAAAGATCTAACCCCTGACTGGAAGGATCGCCTCTGAATAACCTATTTCCCCATTGTCCTTCCCTTCAGCTGGGCCTCAGTGTCTGCATCTGTAAAATGAATGGGCTGGTCCCTGGATAATCTTTAACATTCCTTCTAATTATAACTTTCACAATTCTTTTTTTTTTTTTTTTTTTTTTTATCAGCCGAAATGAAGGGCACTTGGTCAGCTACTACCAAATGGTGAATCTTAGGGTGTTTTTGCTCTTAAAAGTGATTCTATAAGGAATGACTTCTGCTTTCACTGTCTCCCAAAGTATTTGTGTCTATAAGTAAGTGTTTGCATTTCAAATAGAAACTCTGACAATGGCAGGAGAGTGAAGTCTGGCCTCTTGTAAACCAGGCATTGCTTAGAATGAGTCACAGACTATCTTAAAAATACTGAAAATCTTAATTAGTGTTTTTTCTTCTTAAATCAATTTTATTGAGATGTAATTTACCTACATTAAAATGCACGTTTTTGAACTGTTGATCAGTTTTGACAAATATTTACTCCCAGGGAAACCACTCCCCAACACCCCCCAAAGTTCCCTCATATCCTTTTGTAGCCAAGGCTCTCATCAGACTGGTCTTTAATATAGATACATCTTCCCTTTGCATCCCATTTTTTTACTTTCCTAGGGACACAGAGGTGAACAGAGGCCAAAACCCTGCACTTGGGGCTTACATGCTAGTTCGGTAGGGTGAGCAGTTCTTCAGCTAGCCCAAGCCCCAGTTTAACTAATTCAACCTCTCTTACTGGATAAGGAGATAAGACTGTTCAGACCTTTGGAGGATGCCCCACATGGGGGCTCCCCTCACCCTTGAAACAAATCACTTTTCGCCCACAGGATGAGGAAGTTCTTACTCTGTCTCCTACAGCTGAATGCCAATGAAGTCTTCCCTTCTTTTTTTTTTTTTTTTTTTAACAGTGTGGGAAGCCAATCCCAGAGCTCTGAATGGATAACAGCCGGGAGCAGAATTACTGGGTTCTTCAGATGCATTTTGTTTTCCTTCTCTAGAAGATGGTAGCTTGTTTTAGAAAAACACTCGGTCCCCAAGAATTATTTATTTTCTGAAGAATCATGATGTATGGCAAATGTATCCTCAGTGGGACAAACCACGTAGAATAAGATGGCAAGTTAGATACAAGCCTGGTTAATGTCCCATGGTGCCATGAAACCATAGCCTTTGAGGTTTATGTTTTCTACTGGACAGAGTTCATTTGCATCTCTACAAAAATCATTCGCAATTTATCAGTTTATACAAATGAACATACACTCTTAATAGAATCTAGGTCCCAATCAATAGTAAGTCAACCAAAAATTTCATTTCCTCATAGCACTGAATAATCCTTAGGTGAACTTGTTAGACAGTGCTCTGGGAGACTCAGAAAGGACATTCAGTCCATCATTTTGCATCATTTTCAAGTTTTGGATAATCTGTCTTAATGTGATTGACCATACTCCTGCAAAATAATAACCAACCTTCATTAGACCAGAGGGACAAGTGTCTCTTCCGTGGCCTATTGAGCTGTTGCCAACTGATGCTACTACCACTGCCATATCAGGTATTTTTCACCCCAGATCTCTCCTCTACCACCTGGGCAAATTGGTGACCTTCTCAGTACAATCTGATGAATGAGTTACTTCTTGCAGCTGCCTGTTTGATGTCTTCCTATAATGGAAAGGACCATTGCTCAGGAATGTTTGGCTTTCCTGAAAAAACAAACAAACAAAACCCCCAAAACTGGGGCTCTGGGCAGCCTGGGTGGCGCAGCGGTTTAGCGCCACCTGCAGCCGGGGTGTGGTCCTGGAGTCCTGGGATAGAGCCCCACGTTGGGCTCCCTGCATGGAGCCTGCTTCTCCCTCTGCCTCTCTCTCTCTCTCTCTCTCTTTCTGAATAAATAAATAAATAAATCTTACAAAAAAACCTGGGACTCTGAGTAAAAGGATTGATTCTTCTTTGGCAACTTAATTTAATTTTTAAAAAGACTTTATTGGACAGAGAGTGAGAGGGCACAAGTAGGGGAAGTGGCAGGGGGAGAGGGAGAAGCAGGATCCCCTGCTTGTGCTGAGCAGGGAGCCTGATGTGGGGCTTGATCCCAGGACCCTGAGATCATGACTTGAGCCCAGGGCAAGTGCTTAACCAACTGAGCCACCCAGGAGGCCCTAATCTGTTTTGTTTTTGGGATTCCACTTATAAGTGAAATTCTACGTTATTGGTCTTTCTCTGTCTGACTTATTTCACTTAGCATACTACCCTCTAGGTCCATCCATGTTGTTGTGAATATAAATGCATTTGGAGTGCTACCTGCTGTCTTGGAATGCCCTCCCTTTGCATCCCCCACTCCTCAAACAGGAGGCTGGAGTCCACCTCCTAGGTCTGCCACTTTCTTCCAGGTGACCTTAAGTAAAAGTCACACATTCTTTGTATCTCTTCATTTAAATTTCAAAGAAAAAGAAGGGGAATAAGACAGTTAGCTGCAGGACTCACAGGATGGTTCTAAGAACCAATTCAGAGTTTATTGAGTTAAGTGCCAGGCACTCACTGCTGCACTGTGAAATAAAACTGCAGTGATGTTTGCGAGGATACTTTGCAAATCGAAAGAGAAGCTGTAATTAGTTGAGATCAAAGACCCATGACAGTTAGCCTGAGGGCTGGGCCTCCTGGGTGGCTGCAGGGACCAGGGGTAAGATGTGGATGATGGTGGGAAGAGATTTAACCTGGTGGAATGTCCGATGATCCTGCTGGTGTTCAGCCTGCAGACAAGCTCAGGCAACAGGGTGAGTGGCCGGCAGCCAAGTAATTAGTTGTGTGAAAAAGAATCAAGAATGGAATTGGTCCCTACTGGCCTCCTGAGCCCCACTGAGTCCACCCAGGGTCCAAGTGGCTCTTTCATTCACTCCCACAGGCCCGTGGACTTGAATTTTGGCTAAAAATATAGTTTCCCTTAAAATTACAGAGCAGCCACAAAACGAGTTTCTGAGTAGCCCTTCCCATGTGGCAGCCTGCTTTCCCTGAACCCAGGGAACAGCCTGACCCTCTCCTGGCCCTAGTCCCAAGGTTAAGGGCTGAGTGGATCAACAGTTAAGGAGTGTGTGGAAGCAATAAAGTTCCGAGTCACTAGAGGTGTGTAGAAGAAGCTTCCAGCAGGGTGTGAGCAGGCGTTTCTGCTGCCACACCTTCTAGTCTTTTCCAGCCAGTAGTCTCTCAGGGAGTAACCTGGGATCTCTGACCAGAGAGGGGTGAAATCTGGCCAAACCAGTCACAACACCTGGGGTGAGGAGGGTGGAAGGGAGGCTCAAATCTGAAACACTAGACTTAGTAGAGGTCGGCAGGACTGCAATACTTTTTGAGACATTTAACAACCACCGAATCTTTTTAACAGTTTTAACAAGTTATATATATATATGTTTATTTATTTATTTATTTATTTATTTATTTATTTATTTATATTTTTAAATGTTTATTTATTTAAGTAATATCTACACTCAATGTGGGGTCCAAATCCATGACCCTGATATCAAAAGTCACATGCTCTTCTGACTGAGCCAGCCAGGTGCCCTAAGTTTTAAAAAGTTTTAATTTTTTATTATTTTTTTTTTTTATTTATTTATTTTTTTAAATTTTTTTTTAAGGTATTTATTTATTTATTTATGATAGTCACAGAGAGAGAGAGGCAGAGACACAGGCAGAGGGAGAAGCAGGCTCCATGCACCAGGAGCCCGATGTGGGATTCGATCCCGGGTCTCCAGGATCGCGCCCTGGGCCAAAGGCAGGCGCCAAACCGCTGCGCCATCCAGGGATCCCCAGTTTTAATTTTTTAAAAAAAGATTTTATTTATTTATTCATGAGAGACTCAGAAGGAGAGAGAGGCAGAGACACAGGCAGAGGGAGAAGCAGGTTCTATGCAGGGAGCCTGACGTGGGACTCGATCCTGAGTCCCCAGGATCACGCCCCGGGCTGAAGGCGGCACTAAACCGCTGAGCCAGTCGGGCTGCCCAGTTTTAATTTTTTTTTTTTTTTTTAAACAAGTTTTAAGAAGGAAGTTTTCAGGGACGCCTGGTGGTTCAGTGGTTGAGCATTTGCCTTCAGCTCAGGGGTGTGATCCCAGGGTCTGGGGATTAAGTCCCACATTGGGCTCCCTGCATGAAACCTGCTTCTCCCTCTGCCTAGGTCTCTGCTTCTCTCTCTCTCTCTTTCTGTGTCTTTCATGAATAAATAAAATCTTTTTTAAAAAAGGGAGTTTTCTGGGATCCCTGGGTGGCGCAGCGGTTTGGCGCCTGCCTTTGGCCCAGGGTGCGATCCTGGAGACCCCGGATCGAATCCCACGTCAGGCTCCGGGTGCATGGAGCCTGCTTCTCCCTCTGCCTATGTCTCTGCCTCTCTCTCTCTCTCTCTATGTGACTATCATAAATAAATAAAATTAAAAAAAAAAAAAAAAAAGGGAGTTTTCATTTTATTGTTTCTTTATTTTTATTATTTTTTAAAAGATTTTATTTATTTTTTCATGAGAGAGAGATAGAGATAGAGGCAGAGACAGAAGCAGGCTCCATGCAGGAAGCCTGACGTGGGACTCGATCCAGGGTCTCCAGGATCACACCCTGGGCTGAAGGTAGGCGCTAAATCGCTGAGCCACCAGGGCTGCCCTCTTTATTATTTTAAACAAATTTTTATTCACTCATTTAGGTAATCTCCACACCCAATGTGGGTCTCGAACTCATGACCTCAAGATCAAGAGTCACATGCTCTTCCGACTGAGCCAATCAGGTGCCCTCATTTTACTGCATTTTGAAATAAGAAGTACCTTCTCAAGGTTAAATTTAAAACTTACACAAGGGTATTGCAATGACAAGATTCCCAGAGCCACAGTTTCCTTCCATGAAGGCAAACACTTCACACCTCCCATTTAACAAGATTTTTTTTTTTAACCTGCTTTTAAAACTTCTCTCCTGCTTAGAGGCTATTTAGAGGCAAAGACTGAACTCCACATTGCAGAAGAATTGATATGGTTTCCGACCACTGTAGGGGTTCAGAACAAGTTGCAAAGTAATCAAGGCCCAAAGACTGGGGAAGAAACTTTGGCCTTTCCGCCTAACTGCCTAAAAGAATTTAGATGAAGATAGGATTCTTAGAAGAGGGATACATGAAATCACTGCATGATAACACAAACCAGGGTGGTAGACGGGGAGGGATTTAGCAAGTCTGTTTGTTAAAATTCCTCCTGATGTCCCATTGTTTCCCCAGCAAACATTTGTTTACCAAAACATTTACTTTCTCCTCTTCCTGTGAATTGCCTTCCCTCTGAAGTCTCACACCTCTACCTCCTCTCTTTAGTTCAGGATGACATGTATACCTCATTTTGCCTGACTGTCTTTGGAATCTCATGTGTATATGGATTCCCCATATGTACACATTTTAAGTTAGATTTTCTTTTCTTTTTCTTTTTTTCCCTTTTTTCTCTCTTTTTTATTTTTTCTTTTTTTCTTTCTTTTCTTTTTAAATTTTATTTATCCATTCATGAGAGACAGAGAGAGAGAGGGAGAGAGAGAGAGACAGAGACAGAGAGGCAGAGACACAGGCAGAGGGAGAAGCAGGTCGCATGCAGGGATCCCAATGTGGGACTCGATTCCGGGACCCCAGGATCACGCCCCAGGCCAAAGGCAGGCGCTAAACCACTGAGCCACCCAGGGATTCCCTAAATTAGATTTTCTCCTGTGAATCTGTCTTCTGTCAGTTTAATTCTTAGACTAGCTAGAAGAATCTGGAAGGACAGAGAAAAATGTTTCCTCCTCAGCACCAAATTTAAAGGAGTGGTATTGTCTGTCCATACCCTTGTCATTGAGGATAGGTGTCCTTTGGGGAGTGAGATGGAGCAGGGAGAAAAGGCTGGATGGTTGCTATGGTTACTGCAAGCCACAGAGCTGGGAGTGCTGTACTTCCCCACCCCCACTCACATGTCTTCAATGGGGTCTGTTTCTGATCCGGGTGCCCTGTACAGGCAGGCTCTGATGCCCAGGGCTGCCTCAGACATGGGCAACAAATATTTCATCTCGGTGCTCTCATGTCACAAAATGAGACCCTGCACTTTCCACTTCTCTGGCTTGTTGAGCCCCCACAGCTCACACTGTGATGCTTCTTCCAGGAATGTCTCTTTCTAGGGCTGCACAAAAACTGTAGGATCACATGCCAGCTTGCTGGAGCTGACAGCTAAATGAGTTTGGAGAGGATGAGGAGAATAGCATCATCAAATTTGACACAGCTAGAGAACCGTCAACTCACAGGAAAAGGCAACCAGCTTGCTGAAGATGAGACCAAGCCAAAACAAACTGACTATTGGCAATGGTTTTTCTTTTCAGTGCAGATTTAATGAAGAGTGGCTACTAAATTCAGATGCTGTCATTTATGACACCTCTCGTACCCCAGTAATCATCTTGTTAAGTAGATATCAGAATTTATATTTTACAATTGAGGATATTTTGGCTCAGAAGAATTAAGTTGCTTGCTTGGATTACACGGCTGGACTTCAGAGCTGCCTCTCAGCAGTTATGAGGTGGTTGTCAGTCGGAGGACAAATGTTTCCCCAAAACAAGATAGGCTGGGTTTAATATACATACCTGTGTGCATAAATTGATAGACCTGATTCATCTCCTTGACACATGGTGGTCAGTGGCCTGTGGCTTCTTCCATGGGTTTACTCCTGGAACACTCTTCAGTGAGGGGCTGTAGCAGCGGTGACTTCCCTCAAAGACCAGTTGGCTCCTCATTTGATCCTCTGAGGCCCCTCAAGGAGCAGCAAACAGTGGCACAGGTGGACTAGAAAGTGGGCCCCAGTCTCCTCAACTGTGAGTCTCTTTTCTGAAGAAAAGTCTTGGTCAATTGGCCAAAGACTGGGAAGCTCATTGAGAATGTCAGAATTCCAGTTCTAAAGATCCTGTGTAGTTATGTATGGGGCCTGGGAATTTGCATTTGATTTAAGGACTCCAGGCAGTTTGGACACAGGTTCAAGAAATTACACTGAGACACTCTTGGCCCTGGAATGGGACATTAGCTAGAGCAGGGCAGAAAAGATCCAGAAGCTTTTCTTTTCCACTGAAGCCCAAGTCAGCCTTCGAGAGGCCTTGAGTTTCAACTGACTCAGACCCTGCTCAGAACTGGGGAAAATAAAAATGAACTATAATATGATGAAAGCTTCTAAATGGATGAACAACTCCAATTAGTGTGTTCATTGTCCAGCTTAGCTCACTTGGGCCTCCTTGGTGACCATTGCTCTATGTCACATGCATAGACTTTCAGTGGCTAATTGTACTTTGAGGTTAATTAATGCCCATTTGGAAACAAAATGAAACAGAACAAAACATCATCATGTTACATCTAGACTCAAGATCTTTCTATGGTGTTATAATGGGCTGCATTTGTATTACACGATAGCACTCATTTGATGCCTGCCAAAAAAATGCTCATTTTCAGTTTCGAAAAAAATTATAAATGCCAAATGACACAATACTTTTTAATGGAGACATTTCTCTAGTCCATGAGAACAGGATTTAAAACCCAGTGACTTTTTAGTGTGGTCTCTAATCAGCTAAGGAAAGAGAGGGGATAAGGGGAAATCTCCTTAGAGGTTCTTAAACTGATAAGGCAAGAAACAGAAAAAAAATGAGCTGGATGTATAAATGTCTGAGTGAAGAGAATCCAGCTATGAAATCAGATGTGACCACTACATTATGCTGGAAACAGCACTGCATGTTTTTGAGAGATTTACAGTCATATTCAAATATAAACAAACAAATACATAAAACACCAGAACTGAAGCAAAGCCTAACCCGTATCCATTTTCTCATTTCTCCCCTGTAATAGACCTTTACATTGCCAGAGTCATCAATGTGTTTAGCTAATTTTCTAGTAATCCCTAAAGAGAGAGGTATGATATAGTAAAAAGTTAAGTGGAGCTCCCAGGAAAGTTCTTTATTCCTCATCTCTCTGCTCCCTGCCTGGAATGTATATTTGGCTTCTGGAGCTCCGGCAGCCATAATGAGACCATGAAGCAAACTTGATAGTTAGAAGCCATTGCCAGGATGGTGAAGGGGAAAGATAGGAACCTCAGTCCCCTCTGAATGTCCTATATATGAGAAAATAGGCCTTTATCTTGTAGAAGGTATTGTTTTTTATTATATGAACTTGAACCTATCTTGTGCCAGGTACTGTTCCAGGTACTAAGGATGAGGATGAGTAAAACGTACCAACAGTTCCTGCCTCATGAAGCTTGTAATTTTTTTTTAAGTCCAATGCAGGGCTTGAACTCACGTTCCTAAGATCATGACTTGAGCTGCAACCAAGAATCACACGCTTAACTGACTGAGCCACTCAGATGCCCCATGAAGCTTATAATTTTGTTGGAAGAGCAACAATAAGCAAGACAAAGAAATAAAACATATAGTTTGTTAGATAGTAATAATTACTAAGGATAGTAATAATTACTAAGGATAGTAATAATTACTGAGGAGTAAAAATAAAGCAAGGGAGCAGATATGAAGTGTGGAGGTTGGGAGAAGCCTTAACATTTTCAAGTGTGGCCACAGAAGCCACATGGGATTTTATCAAGGTACTGAGGTGATGTTTATATAAAGACTTAAAGGAAATTAGGGAGAGAACAGAGGTATTTCTGGTGGAAGAGCATTCTAGTTGGAAACTGCAAGCACAAATGAGACCAGAATGAGACCAAATGTTCAAGAATTAACAAGGGCTTAGCGTGGGTGCAGCAGGATGATTGAGGGGGTAGGTATTAAGAGCTGATGTTCGAGAAGTGATAGGGTCAGGTCCAGCAGGGCCTCATGGGCAATAGGAGGGATTTTGACTTCTACTCTGAATGAGATGGGGCGATGCAGAGTATTCTGAGCAGGGGAGTCATGAGATCTGCCTTATATATGAACAGAATCACTGTGGTTACTGTATTGAGATGAAGCAGCAGAGGGCAAAGGTGGAGGCACAGAGACTGATGGGGAGGTGACAGCATCATCGAGGTGAAAGGTAATGGTGGCTTGGACCAGTGAAAGCAGTGGAGGTAGGAGGATGGCGGATCCTGCATACAAGGAAGAGCCATTAAAATCATTGGTGGCTCCCCGGGCACCTGGCTGGCTTGGTCAGTAGAACATGCAACTCTTGATCTCAGGGTCATGAATTCAAGCCCCACATTAGGAGTAGAGTTTACTTAAAAAAGAAAAAGGATTAATGGTGGATCAAACATACATGTAAGAGAGTCAAGGAAGACTCTGGGCAACTGGAGGGATGGAGCCACCATCAACTGAGTTGGAGCAACCTGTTTCTTCCACCCTTCCTCTCAATGGGTGGAGTGGATTTGGAGACAGAACAGCAGGAGGTCAGCTTTGGATATTTGTTGTTGTTGTTGTTTTTAAGATTAAAAAAAATCTCTACACCCACCATGGGGCTCAAACTCATGACCCCGAGATTAAGAGTTGTACCTTCTATAGACTGAGCCAGCCAGGCACCCCAGTTTGGGATGTTTTGAATTTGAGATGCCCATTAGATGCCAAGTGGAGAGGTTGAGTGGAGATGGTCACTTTTCCTCTTAGGAGGAAGAGTATCTACTACATTCAGGGGCGAGGTCCATCCTGGGAGCCATCAGGATGTAGATGGTTTTCAATGTCATGTGACTAGAGGAGGTCACTAAAGGGGTGAGTGTGGAGAAAGAAAGGGATCTGAACCCTGAACCACAGGCCCCTCTGATGTTTAGAGGTGAGGAGGCAAGGTGGAACCAGTGAAGAAGGTGGAGAAAACCAGAGTGGAAGGAGGAAAACCAGCAAGCCCGAGGCTATCAGGGCCAAGAGAAAAAAAAATTTAGTGGGGAGAGAGTGAGAGATGGTGTTCATTGCTCGTCAAGCTGGCCATAGAAACACTTCGGAAGAGTCCTTGGTACATAGTAAGCATTCAGTTCATGGAGGGTGGTACTGTACACACACACACACACACACACACTTGTGCACACACACTGCACTAGTGCCGTGCAGCAGAATTTTCTGTGATGATGAAAATGTTGCCAACCTGTGCACTTACCCACAGGTGACTACTGAACATTTGAACTTGTGCCCAGTACAATTGAGAAAGTACATTATAGGAGGGGCAAACAAAATAAGATGAGGAAGTGTAACTTCTACAAACACCCTGAGGTATACATTCAAGTCAAGTGTGAACTCCATACCCTTTCCCTAGCCCTCCCACCCCCAACCTTAGTGTCCCTTCAACACACAGCCATGTACCCTTGATTTGAAAAAGGAAGCCCCCGTAAGTTTTGATGTACCAATTAGCACCCAGCTTGATTAAAATTTGATTACATTAAAATTAATGTAATATTAAAATTTAAACAGCCGTACATGGCTAGTGGCTACTGTATTGGATAGGACGGTTCATAGTCTATCCTGTGACCCTATTATAAATGTTCTCTTTTCTGATTATCAGTCTAATAATTATGTGTTTCAGTCAGTTAATAAGAGTGGTAGAGGGGCACCTGAGTGGCTCAGTGGTTGAGACTTTGCCTTTGGTTCAGGTCATGATCCCGGGGTTCTAGGATTGAGTCCCGCATTGGGCTCCCTTCAGGCAGCCTGCTTCTCCCTCTGCCTAGGTCTGCCTCTCTCTCTCTGTATCTTTCATGAATAAATAAATTCTTAAAAAAAATAAATGAGTGGTACAGAAAGGCCCTTCGGTAGAGTTTCACAAGTCAGGTGCATGGGAAAGGGAATTGTGTGAGCAAGCAAAGGCCAGAACTCTGAAGAAAGTGGGGTAGAGCTCGAGTCTCCCGAGGACTCATAGCTTGGTTCTCCTGCGCACTTAGCTGCGGGCCCCTAATGAGTTCCTGAATCTCTCCAAGCCAGCTTCATCCTCTGAGATGAGGGGTGCTAACAGCCCTGAACTCCAGCCAGAGGTGGTTACATCGTTTGCAGGGTAAATCAAAATGCGAGGCCCCTTGTTTGAAATCAAGAATTTCCAACTGGCAACAGAGGAGCACTGAGCTATGTGTGGGCCCTCCTGAGCGCGTGGCCCGTGTGACTGCAAGGTGGCACACACAGCTGTCTCTAGGGTTTGTGAAGGGCTGCTGGGTGGTCCAAGTGTTGGAAATAGTAATAGAGACAGGACTGAGCCAAGACCGGAGTGTTCGCTGCTGCTTGCTGCTGGACTGAAGGCTGGGGAGGGAGATCTTTCCTGTCATCTGTTCTGGGTCTTCCCTCTTTCCATGTCCTTAGACCAGTTTACAGCAAATCTTTTTCTAGGCCTGTTTGTTGTCTGGGTCTGAAATGACCATAGTCTAGCTCCTGGTAATTACCTGCATCAAACGCTGGCCAAGAGGCCATATAGGCTCAGCCCTGTAGCTCATGGATTGGCAAGAGGATCTCAAAAGGCCAGAGGAAAGGTGGGATTTGGGGGGTTAGACTGAGTTCCGTGTTCTTCTGTTTTCTCATAAGTACCTTTAAAGCCAAGAAGCAGCCCTCTAAATCCCCAAACAGAGAACAGTGAGCCCTGGGGTAGGGAATTATTTGCTTACCTCTGGAGTAGAACTTGGGCTGAGGGTGCGTGGCATATCCTGGCAGTGATCTTGGAAATCACGCAGGTGTGAAGCGTGACTCCCCTCTCCTGTTGAGAGCAGGAATCCATCAGAGGTGTGGCTGAGAGCAGGGCTGAGTGTGGGGGGAGCTGGATTTGGCAGGGCCGGGAGGGCTACAGGTGCTTTGCTCTGTGGCTCTAACACCAGATTCCTAGGCATCCCTGACCTGGGGAGGAGCTGCCAACACAAAGTCCAGAGGGGGCCTATGGGTGGGTTCAGTGTCCCTGAAGCTTCTTCTATCAAAGTTCATGGCCTCCTGGAGGAAGGAAAAAAGATGAGAGTGGGGTGGGGGAGACCTGGACCACTTTGGCGGCCCCTTACCTCATCCTGGATCCCAGGAGTTGTCCTCCTGGGCGGAACTGAGCAGCAGAGCATGGTACAAAGGCTGTACATCTGCTGTCCTGCCTCTTGTGTGTTTGTGTCCTTGGGCGAGTAACTCCATCTTACTGGGTCTCCTTTGCTCACCAGTAAACTGGAGATGGAACATCGCTGCTGGAATCATCAGAGGCTGCCATGAGAGAAGCTTGAGAGCTTCCAGCATAAGGAATTTGCCTGGCATTGAATTCCTTCCCTCCATCTGGCCGTCTCAAGTAGGATACCTGCCTGGTGACACCGCTGAAGTACAATATGTCTCTATCCTGACAATGAACATAACAGATGTTACTGCTAGGCACCTGCTGTGCTGGGGAACGCGGGGAGGATGAGCCAAGTAGGAAACATGAACTCCTACTCTGAGACAAGGACATCCATGCTAAGCAAAACACGTGCAAGTATAAACTTCCAACTAATGATACTAATGTACCTCAGTACTGATTATTAGGCATCCTAAGGACTATGGCCATTGAGGAGAACTTGATAGGCCTGGAGGTCTTCTTGGAGGAAGTGGGTACTGTGGTAGACTCTGAAGTGCCAGTACGGTCTCCACAGGAAAGGAGGTGGGAAGCACAGCTTCTGGCAGAGTCTTCTGGGAACAGCGACATGAGTAAATAATTGGGCAGGAGTGCCCATGATGCCATTTGAGTGCCATTGGGACAGATCTCTGAGGTCATGGGTTGAATGGAGGGAGAGATCTGGAGAGGTGAAGAGGACCAGGAGGGATCTCCTCAGCAGATCAAGGATTTTCTTCTGAGGGGCAAATATGCAGGCACAGGTATGAGAGCAGGGCAGTCACATGATGACAAAAGTATGGTGGGAGGGAATGGGAAGGTAGAGGAAGAGAAGCATCTAAAGCAATCTGGGTGAGTGACAGGGATGAACTAAAGTCCGGGCCACCAATATCCGGGCCTGGGAGACTGGAAGAGTCAAAGCATTTTATTTTTATTTTTATTTTTTTAAAGATTTTATTTATTTATTCTTGAGAGACAGAGAGGGAGAGAGAGGCAGAGACACAGGCAGAGGGAGGAGCAGGCTCCATGCAGGGAGCCTGATGTGGGACTCGGTCCCGGGACTCCAGGATCACGCCTTGGGTGGAAGGCAGGCGCTCAACCACTGAGCCACCCGGGCTGCCCGAGTCAAAGCATTTTAGAGATGGAAGTGATCTTGGAAGATTTACTCTTGAGCAGACATTTGCAAAACAGAACGCAAGTCAAGACCACCCAGCTAGGTAGGGGCAGAGTCAGGAAGCCAACTCCTAGTAAAGGTTTAGGGCAAGGGGATGAGGAAACAATGCATTTGCCTCTGGAGCAATCAGGTTTGGGGCATATGGGGACATATGAATCTATCAGGCTGCTGAAAATGTGGGCCTGGCACCCAGGGAGGTATCAGCTAGCATTTGGGACACTCTCATCATAGAATAGAGGACACGGTTAGAGCCCCCAAGGGGCAAGGTGTCTGGGTGGCTCAGTCGGTTAAGTGTCTGCTTTAGCTCAGGTTGTGATCCTATGGTCCTCGGATAGAGCCCTACATTGAGCTCCCTGCTTGGTGGGTAGCCTGCTTCTCTTTCTCCCTCTCTCTACCTGCTCCCCCCAACCCCACAACCTGCTCATGCTCTCTTTCTCTCTCTCAAATAAAATCTTAAAAAAAGAGAAGAACCCTAAGAACCCTGAGAGAAAAAACCAGAAGCCCAAAGACTGATTCTTGAAGTCCAAGAACAAAATCCAGGACAAAGGGCAGAGAGGTGGGATGTGGCCTAGATGTGAACATGGTGATCAAGAAAAAAAAACAGGGACAGCCCAGGTGGCTCAGTGGTTTAGCGCCGCCTTCAGCCCAGGGCCTGATCCTGGAGACCCGGGATCGAGTCCCACATCAGACTCCCTCCATGGAGCCTGCTTCTCCCTCTACCTGTGTCTCTGCCTCTCTCTCTCTCTGTGTCTCTCATGAATAAATAAATAAATAAAATCTTTTTAAAAAAAGAAAAAGAAAAAAAACAGGTGTTGGTTAGTGCTGTCTAGGGGCTTGGACACTTGGCTCTTATCCCCCCGCGAGTAGCAGATGGCTGTGAACTCTTTGACTCCTCTCCCACCGAGACTTGGGGTCTTTGCTTCCTCCCCTTAAGTGTGGGCAGGCTCAGTGATGGATGTGCCCGGAGACTAGAATGGAAGTGATGCCATGCTGGCTTCCAGGCCCACGTCTCCAGACACTGGCAGCTCCGACTCTCTGCTCTGAGAATACTCGCTCTTGGAACACAGCCACCGTGTTGTGTAAAAGCCCCCAAAGTCCTGTAGTCCAAGGGAAGAGGAATCAAAACTCCTGGCTGGCAGCTGGTACTGACTCCACAGCTGTGTGATGCCACCATCTTGAAAGTAGATTCCAGTTGAGCTGCCCAGAGAGGCCACCCAAAGCAGAAATAAACCATTCCTGATGAGTTCTGCTAGATATGTGAGCAAAATAAAGGTTGTTCTTAAGTTACTTAAGTTTGGGTGGTTTGTTATGCAGCAACATCCTATCTCCTTGGTGCACTTGGGTAAGGTGAATGGTGGGGGGCCTATTGGAGCTTTCTTCTCTCACCAGCTTCCCTTTTGCTTCTGTTCTGGTGGTTGGTGACCCACATGTGGCTTAGGGCTCAATTTCAGTCAATGGCAAGGATGGCCCAAGATCTTTAGGGGGGTACCGGGAGTCATCACACACAGAGGCCAATGGTGTCTCAACAGAGAACAGAACAGGCTCTGACCTCTCAGTTACCCACTGGCAGCCCAAAGCCTGGCATCTTGTACCATAAACACACTGTCAAGACAATGTCTGCTGATTCCCTGCTGAACCTGCCACAATAAACTGGGGAATCAGGGCCTCAGCCGAACTAGGGGACAAAGAGCGGAAGCATTTAAACAATGCGATGCCCATTTTTCTTTTTTGTACATTTGTTTATTTAAAAAAGTGTAGGAAATGAATAAAATGGTACCTAAAAAGTATCTACAATGAAATAAATTATTCCCAGTGAAGCACTGCAGATCCACACAAACCAGTCCTCTAACCTTGACCAAGGTTGCATCCCCAAGGACTTGTGTTTCCACTCCCCACTCTTCCTGAGACGTTGCTCTCCTGCACAAAATGACTGCGGCATTAGAACCCGGGCTTGTAGCAGCCGGGCTTCCACCGGCTTCCACACAAGCATTGCGGATGGCCGTGGGGGCCACCCAGGCGTCCGCAGACCTGGTGCCGGCACACAGTAGGCATCAGCAGGTGTGTCCAAGTGGTTTCCAGGGGCCCTGAAATATTTTACCTAAGTGGGGTCTGGGCTTTAGAGAAAGAGCCAGGCGTATGTCGGGTTGGCACCTCCAAAAATATTAAATTCTCCTGAGATCTTAAGATGACAGTAACTGGGCCTAGAGTTTTGAGCTAACAGTTAAAAGAACCTGGGCCCATGGCACCCCTGTACGTAAAGGTGGTGCGTGTGACGACAGCCAGGCCACAGGTGGCCGGCCACGTGGGGCAGCGGGATGCAGACCACAGGCTGAGGGAGCTTCGGAAGAGCCCAGGAGGTCAGAGAAGGCACAGAGCGGAGGCCAGGGCTCCAGGGGGGATTTTAAGTAACAATACAATTTCAGTTGAGGAGAGGACGCCCCAGCCCTCCTCTGGCCTTTCATGGGGTTGTTGCCAGCACCTCAGGCCAAGAGGCCAACAAGGGTAACTGGGCAGGAGCCCGCATTTTATTTTATTTTATTTTATTTATTTTTTTAAAGATTTTATTTATTTATTCATGAGAGACAGAGGGAGAGAGAGGCAGAGACACAGGCAGAGGGAGAAGCAGGCTCCATGCAGGGAGCCAGAGGCAGGACTCGATCCTGGGTCTCCAGGATCAGGCCCTGGGCTGAAGGCGGCGCTAAACCGCTGAGGCACTCTGGCTGCCCAGGAGCCTGCCTTTTAAAAGGGAAAGGTGCCCAGGGCAGCACCCAGCCTATCACCCAAACAGCAGACTCTTCCTTCTGGAAAGAGTCTTAGAGGCCTTGGAATACACACCATTTAGGAGATTGCAAAACTCCTTTTTGTGGAGGCAAAGTAGCACGTGAACAAGTCTAGGCGGTGCATTTCCGAGGTGAATTCACTGAACACAATGAAGCACACTTATTTTTTAAAGGAGGCTTGGCCGCAGAAACATTGACCTTTGGACCGTGTCAGCAAGCCGGAACACAATCCCTCTCCCTCCAGATGAGAGCAGGGGCCACAGAGGCAAATGCTCCTGGGAGCTGGGCCGGTCATTAGTGTAAATGAGGGATGCGGGCTGTGTGGGAGAAAACAACTCTCCTACAATACACACCAGCCCCAAGGCCAGTCTTCTCCTTTGACACAAGACATGGGTCCCAAACTTTCCATTTCACTATGAACAAAGCGACCTTTGTGTGTGTGGGGGGACACTCGTCAGTAGTCAGATACTCAGCATCAGTGAGGGAGACAAGAGGGAGTGGTGGGGACTGGGGTGAACTGGGGAACCAGGTGCCCCACTGGCTGCTGCTAGGGAACAGTGTGAGCCCCAGCAACGGCCAGATCTCCTGGTCTGGATTTTTATGCAAAAACTGTATAATTTTACATGTTAGTAACTACTTCATCAAAAAGATTCTGCAGGCCAAACAAAACACACCTTGTGGCCTGGGTTATTTCCTAGTCTCTCCTGCAGTGGCAGGAAGGTGTGATAGGTGGAGTAATGGGTCCCCAAAGACGTCCATGTCCTAATTCCCCAGAACCTGAGGATATGTTACCTTCCTTGGCACAAGGGACTTTTTCAGTGGGATGAAATTAAAGATCTTGAGATGGGGAGATTATCCTGGATTATCTGGGTGGGTGGGCTTTATAAATGAAAGGTCCATGTACAGGAAAGAAGGAAGGAGAATCAGTGTCACAGTGTCATCGTGGGTGCAAGTGCCACAGTATGACCAGCCATCAGACGCAAGGAGCAGACCCTAAAACCTTGAAAAGGCAAGGAAGCCAATTCTCCCCCTAGAGCCTCTAGAAGGAGTGTAGCTCTGCTGATACCCTGATTTTAGCTCACTGAGACCCATTTTGCCCTTCTGGTCTCCAGAACCATAAGATAAGCAATCTATCTTGTTTTAAGCCACCAAGTTTGAGGTAATTGGTTACAGTAGGAAGAGGGAACTAATATAGTGGCCTATATTTTTAAACAGTTTTAGAGGTTGAAAATACTCTCTAATTTTCTGTTTAAATGCCAAAGTATTGCTGGAGCAGGGACAGCCACGCACATGGCAATGCAAGGAAATTTTTCTTACTTCTAGGACTGAAGATGAACGTATGCAGTGGGATGACCACACGCACGCAGAGCAAGAGAACTGGGAAGTCTCTTATCAATGCCCTCAAACATACACACCCTGTTTTGGCTAGACAGATTGCAAATTATTCCCACCTTCTAGGGGACAGGCACATGTTTATCTGGTGGTCGACAGAAGTCAAAACCCAGCCATCCAACCAGTTAGCGTGAGTTGTTACTATGTCAGGTAAAAAGAGCTATATGGTTGTAAATTTGACTTCTTATATATATAGGACCACCAAATAAATAATAATAATAAAATAATAAGGCACATTGTCATTTTCATCCAGGGGCTCCAGCAGGAGCAGGGACCTTGCATGAGCTCCAAGGGATTGGAATTGTTGCCCCGAAGAGGTCCAAATCCAAATCCAAATCCAGGGCTTGTTGCAACCGTGGTGACTCACAGCTCTCCCCTCTCATTACGGGCTGGTTTACAACCCAACCTGAGTTTAGAAGGACATGAACTGTGATGATTGTATCCAGATCGGAATTCATCACTTTCAACATCTCATCATTGAAATGAATCCACTTGGACTCAGAATCCACTTGGAAATCAGAGAGGTTGGTGGTGTCCTGAAAAACCTCCTGCTGTTCCTTCCATTTAATTCCTCTTTAGGATTTCTGCTCGAGACCCCTAATGGGTGTCTCAGTGCTGAGCTTTAGGCAAAGTCTTTGGGATGGGTCCAAGTTACTCTGTAGGCTCCTCTGGCTCATGGGTGTCCAGCAATGGAATGTCTGTGTCCCTGTTGTTGGGGTGGGAAAAGGTGTAGGGTTCGCTCTCAGACTCGGCAGGGATGCCAAGGGGTGGCTCATCTGTGGCCAACTTTACAGTTGGGGCCCTGGAGCATATGGCGGGTGGAGAGGGAGGGCAGTCCCCCGTGGGGCCCTGGAAGGGCCGGTAGGTGTCCACCTCCGGCTGTAGGAAGGAGCCGTTGGAATCCTGTAGCAGATGCCCATACACCATGGTGTCATCAATGACTGCGTACACGTGGGACTCACTGTCCTTTCGTCCTTTCGGAAACTTCTTTGACTGCATTGGCAACTGGGTGTTGACGTTGCCATTGTAGATGCCTACTGGTGGGCCTTTGGTTTTCTTCTTTTTCCTACTGAGAGAAGGAGAACAAGTCAGAGTCAGAAAGGACAGGATGATCTTCGCTGTGCTCCATTGGCATATCCCTACTGGAACTCAGGTCCTTCAGGGGTTCTCGCACATCTCTCCCAAGTCCCTCAAATCCCTTAGCCCTTGAAACTGAAACTACTGTCCTTCGGGAGCATTTAGAAGGGACCAGCTTCTGTCTCCAGTCTTCACAGTGGAAACAGGGAGCAGAGAGTGGTTTAGAGAGGGCATGTTTAACACTGTCTGCACTTGGATTTGCAGGGGTGGAAAGAGCTGACAACCAGCCCCTCTTTCCCATGAGAAAGGGTGGTGCCCCAGCCCGACCACATCGGGTGTGGTTGTGTCGTGCCCCTGCTAACCCTCTATGACGTGGATCTTCCGTAGCTAATGCTTCATCATCCCTCTTTTGCATGGGTAGAAGTGCTGGCCATCTGGATTCTAAATGACACAACAGAAGAAGACTCAGGGTATCTTAGTCTTTAGCTGGGGTCGGGGACAGTGAAACTCAGTATTAGCAGAGGGATCTAGTCCCTTCAGCAGGAGGCTGTATGAGGGTAACAGCCTGCATAAGGGGACAGAGCTCAAAAGAAGATAACGTTCAGGCTGGGATGCCAGAGTTCCTCAATAACACCATTAACCTTTGGTTTGTAATGTTCTTTGGTACTTGGGTGTGGATGGGCATTAGCACTCTCTGGCACTGAAAACAAAGCTCCATCCTCCATCTCCAAGAGCCAAAAACAGGGGACACTGGCTTTTTAGCTGACTGGTGATTCAAATGGAGGACATTAGCTCAATTAACATAATGGACCATATAATGCACAGGCTGACGGCTCACTAATTGTAGACAGGCTCCCTGTCCTTTTCTGAAATAAAAATAATCTAGTACATTTAGCTTGTAACTCCGAGTCTCTGGCTGGGATGATGGGTTCCAAAGGCTCCTGCCTGAAGCCCTGAGATGGATGCCCCTCCTTTGAGCTCCACAGAGCTGTGATTGTCTCCATCAATGTTCTTCTCTGGGGGTTCTGAAGCCGGTCCTTCATTTGCCTTCCTCTTTCGTCCCTCTGCCTGCCCTGGGCAGTGGGAGGAGAGACTGTGTCCTGCTCACCATTATATTCCCGGCACTGTGCATGGTTCCTAGGGCCTAGGAGGCGCTCAGAAACACCTTGCTTAATGAACGAGTCCTCCATTCTCACTGCAGAACCCATCCACCCTCCTACAACTTGGCAGCAAACCTGTCAACTATGGCCCCACAGCAAGGTTGGGGAGGGCTAAGGATTCTCCTGCCAGGAACGGGGCAGTTTAGAGATGGAGGCAAGAGCTGGACCCTCCCCTTGTCTGGTTCCCTCCTGATGAGGAAACGAGCCCGATGTTAACCGGGCTTTCTGATTCAGACGGTATAGACTGCACCCCAGACAAGAAAGTTTCCCAGAGAAACCATACAATGATAATTTGTTGAAAGGAGTCCTTCCCCCCTCCACACCCTGTGTGGTATCTATACAATCCCATTTCATGGAGAAGAGACTTTTCCCTGGATCTGCCATGGGCAGCCCCTTCCTCATTAGTGGAGACATTTCTAGACAGTCTCACTGTTGATCAGGACTTTCAGTTGTTTGCTCATGGCCCCAGTTAATAAAAAGAAATTCTCTTTGTCTTGTTGCAAGGTTGAATCGTGCAAAGGAAAGCAATTTCCCTCTCCCTCACGGCTTTAATCAGAAATATGCGCAGAATTGATAAAATCTGGTAGCAGCACATATTCTATCTCAAAAGGTCAACACTTTGCTTTCATAAAACAGCAGCTGTCATCCTGAGGGGGTGGAAGGTGAGATGAGTCAGGTAACTGGGTCTTTCTTCCTCTCGCCCACAAGGCTAGCTTTTTGGTGCTTGTCTGGAGTCCAATACACAAGCACAAAAATGTTTAAGAAACCGAGGAGAACAAGCTGGGGCCGCATGCGTTCACTCTCAAAGCGACAGAGGACATAGGCTCAGCGGCCTGGTCTGGCAGGGCTGATGTGAGCATTTTCCTGCTGAGATCATCCCCATCATGACCACCGTCTGATGAGCAGACAGTAAATGATTCCCAGGGGACTTGGGCTGAGACAGCTGTGTAAAAGCTTCAGGCTAAAATGTCACCCACCAAGTCTTCGGTCCCCACCCCCCTCCAAGTATAACTCACATCTGGCAATATTATTTAACACCGATCCTTGGGAGAGGAATGGGAAGCCAGAAAAGAAGTCAGTAATTAATGACAGCTCTGGTCTGTATGATCTAAGGAGGCGTCAGATCAGCTGAAGACAGTTTGAGAAATTCCACCTACTTCTTTTTCACAAAGCAAATGATGAATCCGAGGGCAAACAGCAGTAAGGCGCCACCTCCCACAACTGCGATGATGACAACAGTCAGGTCTGTGAGCAAAGACACGAGGGAGAGGGATGAGGAGGCATGGGGGTGGTCAGGCCAATGATGAACCAGGGTAGACAGTCTACAGATATGGCCAGCATCCCTCCCCACCCTCCCAGTACACACACACTGCTCTTCACAGTAAGAGGAGTCTATTTCCCTTCTTCTTGACTCTTCTTGACTTGCTGGTTCTGGGGCCTTTTAGAGGCCTGGGAACTTCTTGCACTTTCTGTCTTTGGGACAGCCAGTCAGTCACCACGTAAGAAGTCTGACTATGCTGAGGCCGCCATGCTGGGAGGAAGCCCAAGCCAACCACGCGGAGACTCCATGAGGAAAACAAACTAAGGAAGCCAGCTGAAAATACCAAGGCTGTAGGTGTCTGTCCCCAGGTGAACCATCCCAGCTACCCTCTCACTGTTCAAGGTATCTGGTGGCAGCTCCTGATATCTAAGAGCAGATAAGAGCCATGCTGCTGTATCCTGCCTAAATTCCTGACCCACGGAATTGTGAGCAAACAAAATGGTTATTGTATAAGCTACTGAATCCTGGGACTGTTTGTTATGCAGTACAGATAACTAAAACAAATCAGGTGCCCTATTAGATCCCCTTCAAAGGCTACTCTAGGCCTACCCCCCCAGGTGTGTCCACCCAGGTGTCACAGTCTAACTGGGTGAGAAGGGTAGCAAAAGTCAGAAGTGAGGGCATTAAGGACAGGGTGGTTTCATCTGTGCTGTCCTTTTCCTACAGTTGTAAAGGAGATAGAGAGAGAGCCCTGCACCAAACAGAGATTTAGATGCCTGTTCAAGAAAATGAAAGGAGAAATTAAGAGAGAAATAGAAATAGAAAGAAGTGGGGCATCTAGTTGGCTCAGTCAGAAGAGTGTCCAGCTCTTGATCTCAGGGTCATGAGTTCGAGCCCCACACTGGGTGTAGGGATTGCTTAAATAAACAAATAAACTTAAAAAAAAAAAAGGAAATAGAAATAAATGACAGAAAATGAATGTAAGAGAGTCAGAAAACTCAGGAGCTAACCTGAGTTTGGGAGAGCTTCTCACTTCTCAATTCTCTTGCTGCTAACCAGTTGTTCATCTCTCTGAGTGCCACAAAGAGAAAGGGCCAGGAGGAACGTCCTCCATGGTCCCTCTGGTTCCAACACTGTGTGGTGCTCTGTGACTACCTTGGAATAAAGGCAAATGTGGCCCCACCACGACTGCCCTGTCACACATGCATTTCCTCATTGGAGACTCTTGAGCAGATCCTGCAACTTTGAGCATAAGGCCTGTCATCAAGGGCATTACATGGATTCCCATGTTTCACTGGACTGAATAAAAAATGCCAGTGCCAGGGGGTGCACTTAAGTGTCTGACTCTTGATTTCAGCTCAGGTCTTGATCTCAGGGTCATGAGATTGAGCCCTGCATCAGGCTCTGCATTCTCTCTCTTTCCCTCTGCTCCCTTCCCCTGCTTGTACGTGCGCACACACTCTCTAAAATAAATACATAAAATCTTTAAAAAATGCTAGCACCAAGTATCTTTGTCACACTTTTCAGGTCCCCACATTTGAATCTCCAGCACTTGAATTCCCAATGATACTTCTACGAAGTAGTTATTATCATCTATCTACCCTCTAAAATGAGGAAGGTTAAAGGAGTTTTGAGAGCCTTCCCCTACACTAGAGAGAGATTAATAGTAAATGACAGTGATAGATGGACTATAAAACTTCCCTAGTTCTCCCCACTCCCTGAATCACGTCTTTTACTACATGACTCTGCAGCTTCTCCCACCAACAGGTGGAGCCTATTGTCCATCCCTTGACTTTGGGCAGGCCCAAAGAAGACCTGTAGAAGGGCTGGTGTGTGAGTTCCTAACCCAAGCATCAAGAGACCTTACATGCTTCCTCCAGACTCTCTTGGATCTCTCTGCTTCTGCCATGAGAACAAGGTCCAGGCTGGAGTGTAAGGGACCGTGGGAAGGAGAGCCAAGGAACCTAGTGAGTGTGTGTGGCCAAGAGCAGCAGAGTCCTCTAGCCACCTGCAGCTGTCCACAGGTTCATGAATGAGTGAACCCAGATAAGCCCAACTTACACCAGAATTGCCCAGCCAACATGTAAGCAATAACAAATAGCTGTCTTTAAGCCACTAAGTTCTGGGGTGGTTTGTTTTGCAGCATTATCGTTGCAAAAGCTGACCTGCCAGCCAGGACTCAAACCCATGTTTTCTGACTTGCCCCCCAGGCTTGCGCCCTACCCTCCAGCTGCCAATTTGTGGTCCACCCCCACCCCCACAAGACTTTGCAGGCCCTTACCTACAGTCCTTGGGGTAAGCAACACCCAGAAAAACAGGTCCAGCTGCTTGCCACTCACAGGGCTGCAGTTGGAGATGTTGACCCAGAAGCTGTGGTGGTGGAAGCTTGGCTTGGGGAGCACCTCGTCTTCCAGGCTGAAGATCTCCTCAGCTTTGCTCCGCTGCTCCTGGATGATCATGAAGGCACGCCCTGTCTGGCAGACAACGCCCGTCCTCTCCTTTAGGAAGGTCAAGCAAGCCACCTGGTTGCTGGGCACACTGATGTTCCAAGACACCGAGGTAAGGGATGGCAGGCCCCGGTCCCAGTTAGGGCTCCTCAGGTAGACCTTGCTTTTTGTATCTGGGGTCACCGTGAAAACACCTTCCTCTGCAGAAACAGGGGAGGGAATCCACACAAGATATTTCACTGAATCAAAATGGATGTCAACCTGCCTAGATGAGCACTGTTCAACAGAGTTTTTTTGCAATGACACAGAAGTTCTTCACAGGTTCACCTCCTCTTATTATGCTTTGTGGATTCCGCTTTTTTTATTTTTGTTTTTTACAAATTGAAGGTTTGTGGCAACCCTGTGTTGGGCAAATCTGTGGCGCCATTTTTTTCCCAATAGCATTTGCCACTCTTTGACTCTGTGTCACATCTTGGTGATTCTTGCAACATTTCAAACTTTTTTATTATTATATTTGCTATGGTGATCTGTGATCAGTGATTGCAACTCACAGAAAGCTCAAATGATGGTGAGCATTTTTTAGCAATGAATTTTTTTTTGTTTTTTTGTTTTTTTTTGCTTATGAAGATTTTAGTTTTAAGTAATCTCTACACCCAATGTGGGGCTTGACCTTAGAACCCTGCAGTCAAGAGTTGCATGTTCTTGCCAACTGAGTGAGCCATGCACCTTGGCAATAAAGAATTTTTAAATTAAGGTATGTATACTGTTTTTTTTTTTTAACACAGTGCTATTGTACACTTACTAAGCTACCATATGGTGTAAATATAACTTTTATATGCACCAAGAAACCAAAAAACTCATTTCACTTGCTTTATTGCAGTGGTCTGAAACCAAACCCGGGTTATCTCCTGGGTACCCCAATTCATGCTGTCCAAGCAAGTAGCCACTGCCATGTGTGTCTGTAGAAGACCCAAAATGTGCTTGACAGAGGAGCTACATTTTTAATTTTGTTATTAATTTAAACATAAATTGCCACACGTGGCTAGTAACTGTTGGTCAGCACAAGGTGAGAGTCTCAGGTTAAGTGCTCAGGTCTTTTGAACAAAATCGATCAACCAACCAACCAACCAACCAACCAAAAAAAATAACCCAAGGCTAGTTTGCCAAACCGCTGGTTATTTCTGAAAGCTTCCTTTCAGAAACGCCCTCGACATAGCTAACATCTACCTGATGCTCTGCTCTACAGTGGGACTGGTAGGGACTGGTTTCTGTTTCAGAGATTAAATCACTTCCGGTTCTGGGAAGAACAGAATTGCAAAGCAAAAGACCCCCAACATGTCACCTGACCTTCCGGTGAGATCAACTCCAACAGTCTACACTGAGGAAGGTATGTCTTGTTTTCTTATGGCCAAAGAATTCTTCCCTCCCCACTAAGGCCTCTGGGAACAAAATCTGAAGTAAACCTCAGATAAAAGTCTTGGTCAATTTTTAAGTGGCCTCTGACTTTGAGCAACTTGTAATGGCAACTGTGACTTTGAAAACCAACCATAGAGAGCTTCCCGTTGCAAAGGATTTAGATCCCATTGGCTGCCCAGCACCCTGAAGATCAAACACTTGCTTGGCAGGAGGGGCTGTGTTTCTTTGCTGGGAACAGGACCCTGGCACTCTGGAGACCCATCTCTCCCCCACCTGCCTTCCTCTGTGCACTCCACACCACCTTCCGAATGGTCAAAGTGGACTCACAGAAATGCCTGCATAAGGATTTTTATGCTCCCACCTTAAAAAATCCAAGATTCGGGAATATCTGGTTAGCTCTCATGTATGCCCCTGCCTGCTTCCAAAAAAGGCTTGAACCTGATTATTTGTTCTGCTGCTGCCAACTGTCACCTCCCACTTTCAGAGTCTTATTTCTGACTCCTGGGATTTTTCCACAGTAGGTTAATGGAAGAGTTGGGATGAGGATGCACCATCTTGTGAGAGGACCAACCCACTCATCTCTCCCTACTCTTCAAGTTGACAGCTTAATTAAGACGATCACAAAGCAAAATAAGATGGATGCCCCAAACAAGAAAGGGGCAGGAAGATGGGGAGAGAGAGAGAGAGAGAGAGAGGGAGACCTCCTTACCTTTGAAGTATGGTATAAAGGACACGGTCAGGCCCTGCCTGGAAACCTCTTGTTGGAAGTTGGGGGCAAAGGTGCGGAGGGTCACCGAGATGTTCTGCTTCACCTGGATCTGCTCGATGGAGCCTCCAGGGCAGAAGGAGCCGAAGTAAAGATCCTGGCCGGGGACGGCGCTGGCCACCAGGTAGCTGAAGCTCGTGTTGCAGAACTTCTCTTGTGTGTGCTGCTGCAGCTTCTGGGAAGGCACCAGTGCCAGGCTGAGCTTGTCCTTGGGCACCAGCAGCTTCCAGGAGAAGTCGTGCAGCTGCACAGGCAGCTGGAGGATGTCCACAGGCACTTGGAGGGAGTAGGGCCTCCTCCGGCAGTTCCGGTGGTCCAGGCAGCCTGGAAAAGAGGGGCTCGTGCTACCAGCAGGGAGGAGAGCGGGAGTGCATCCTCCCCAGCTGTAGAGACCATCCTAGACTTTCTGGCTTTTCCCTTTGGTCTCTCCCCACCCACTCTGTCCTCCATTCTCCTGGCCTCCTTCTCTCCATGCTCTTTTTCTAGCTGCCCCTCTGGCCCACCCTCTCACATTCTTATTCTGCCCTAAACTGGCAGACCAACCTCTGGGGAGTATTTAGGGTTGAAACGTTCTCTTCCTGTGTGTCAGCCTCTCTTCTCTGTATCTGAGTCTCAGATGCTAAGTATGGGCAGGGCATAGGTTTTTCCTCCACCCTGCTTCCCAGCATCCCCGACTGACTCTGGGGAGGTGGCTCTGTGCAGCAGGCAGAGCAGGGATGGAGTTGGGGAGATATCTGTCACTTCTTAGCATGGCTGGCTGTCTTGTGTCTTGTGGCCTCTGCTGCCACATCTATAGAAACTCTAAACATCCATGTCAGAGGTCATGGTGGCCCAGTGGGGAGGTGACTAGGGGTTTTGCTGCCCTCCATTCATCAAACATTTATTTCATGATCAATACATGTCCAGCACTACCAGGGGACACAGGGACAAAAAAATGAAACAAGCCACAGTCTTGACCTCAAGACTCAATCTCATGTAAGAGGAGACAAGGGCTCATTGAACATGGAGGCGGGGGTGGGGTGGGTTGGTGGGGCGGTTACACAGAGGACAGGATCTCATGAAAGATGCTGGAAGGCTAAGCAGAGGACACAAGCATGAAGTTGGAAGTGCAATGCACTTCTGAAGGACACCCGTTCCAGCTGAGGCTCTGGTCCTAGTGGGGGACGTCTCCACCTCACCATTCGCTGCTTGGTTGCCCTTGCTCACCCTGCACTGCAGGGGGCATCTCTGATCACACTATTACAACCTACTCAGCAGACCCCATTAAGAAGATAAGGCGGGGCAGGGAGATTTGCCCATGGGCCCCGGAGGACGGTGCTAACTAAGGGGACGTACTTATGGTTTTCTCGGCGTTGATCCACAGGCGAGTCAGGTTATCACAAAGGAAAGAGATCTTGTGTTTGGAGCCGGCTGTCAGGGTGAGGTTGGTGCTACAGGTCCGTGACTCCAGACACACAAAGCAGCCAGGGACAAACTTGCGGCTAAGCTTGATGGGCCGTGGCTCGATGGTAAGCGACATGGCTTGCTCGTTACTCAAGTCGACCAGGTAGATTTTATCTGAAACCACGAGGAGAAAACAGGTCTGAAGTATGGATGAGAAGCCACCCTACGAAAGGCTAAAAATTAGCACAAAACGTCTCGTGGCTGGGGAGTGTTGGAAACATGTTTTATTATTAAGAGAATGTACAAGAATCTAGAAGAAATAAATTTATTTATTATTTATTCAAAAGATTTTATTTATTTGAGAGAGAGCAAGAGAAAGAGAGAGAGAGACAGCACAAGCTGGGGAAGAAGCAGAAGGAGAGGGAGAAGCAGACTCCTCGCTGAGCAGGGAGCATGATGAGAGACTTGATCCTAGGACCCCGGGATCATGACCTGAGCTGAAGGCAGACGCTTAACTGACTGAGCCACCCAGGGGCCCCTAGAAGAAATTTAGAAAGAAAAATAATGGCCTGAATTCATTCAGGCCAAAATGAATTCAAGTTCATCTTAATCCTTGTTCATATGCATGCATATTTTCAGCTGCTTCAAAGTATGGTATATATAAAGTTTTATACTCAGCTTTTGCTTTATTACTTCACACAGGTTTACTTATTTTTCCATATAGTTTTCATATTCACAAGTCTTTGAAAATATTCAGTAATTTAGTGGCTGCGGGATAGTTAATAAGTGAGATTCACCACTGTTTATTTAAATATTCTCCTGCTATCCGTAGTAATTAGCAGCAGTGTGGCATCAGCGCAGGGATAGAAGATTCATAGGTATTATTAATATCCACCGATATTATAACTTAGTCTCTAATAAATGCTATATTTCAAACAAGCGAGAAAAAGATGAACCACTCCTGGCTCACCTAGAACTATTTCTCCCCTTAGTAAAAGAATAAAATTAGACTGGTATTTCACAGCAAAGAGAATATCCTTACAAATATGGGGTGCAAATTATGAAAGAAAGAAAATATAGATAACTGACAGGAAGTTCCAAAATGTTGAAGGACAAGGGACACATCGGGAGAAAATATTTGTAAGACAGATGGATTGAGCAGTTCTCAGAG
Source organism: Canis lupus dingo (assembly GCF_003254725.2). Taxonomy (NCBI): domain Eukaryota; kingdom Metazoa; phylum Chordata; class Mammalia; order Carnivora; family Canidae; genus Canis; species Canis lupus. The sequence continues at coordinate 43,544,376 of NC_064262.1, read as the reverse complement.
GAAAACTGAAATGTTCACAGACTCAAAGTACAAAGAATTCTTAGTATCACTTGTCATCACAGAAAAGCAAATTAAAACACAGCGTAGAGGATGAAGATGAAAGCCCCCACCCCTGCACCCTTGTTTGTACCACAGGTGTGGAACTGTGGAAAGCCAGACACCACATAACACGGGAAGGGTTAAATACACCGTGGAACATTCATGAACGGAGTATTATTTAGCAGTTAGAAAGAAAGAGGGAGATCTAAATATACTCTGCTCTAAGAACTTCCAAGATGCAGGATTGACTAGAACAGCAAGTGTACAATAATATGTAGGCTGTGACACCATTTAATTATAAAATCTCTGCATCGGGCGCCTGGGTAGCTCAGTTGGTTGGGTGTCTGCCTTTGGCTCAGGTCATGATCCCAGCTCCTGGGATCGAGCCCCACTTCGGGCTCCCTGCTTGGTGGGAAGCCTGCTTCTTCCTCTCCCACTGCAGGTCCCCACTGCTTGTGCTAGTTCTCTCTCTCTCTCTCCCTGTCAAATAAATAAGTAAATAAAATCCTAAGAAAAAGAACCACTTAAAAAAAAAAATCTCTGCATCCAAAGTAATAGTATGTCTACGTGTATATACTTATGTATGTAAATGAAGAGAAACAAGATCTGGAGAGAAATACAACAAATCTGTAATGTGGTCATTACCGGAGAGGGGCCTAAGAGTGGGGCACCGCACACTATTTGGAATACTTCTGCTTGTTGACCGAGCTTCTCTGGAGGGTGGTCTGACCAGATAGCTTCCTGTGGAACCCGTAACACCTGCATGTTTAAGTCTCTTCTTTTGGGTTGGTTGGATTCCTCCAGAGAAGAACCCACCATCCACCAAGTAGAGGAAACACTCTCAGGGCTTCTCAAGAAGGAAGCAGGATGGGGCCTTGATAGCCAGCACATCAACCTTATTCAAGCCCCCTGGGTTCAGCCTAGCACCTCTACCTTCAATGCAACCAGGATCTTTGGTGCAAAAACTTCCCTTCTCCAGGGAAGAAACTCCTATCTTCTGTTGCCTGGGGGAGGAGTGTTCCTGGGCTGTTTGGTGGGTCTGGGGCTGGCAGGGCTTCTTTCACTTTTAGTCCTGGTTCTCGAGGTGACTTGCTGCTAATTCCTGGGCCTTTGAAAGTTTCTTTTTGGTGTTTTCCACTGTGGGATTGGATTCTGCACTTTTAGATCTGCTGGCTGAATCAGTTACCCCTCTCTACCCCATGCCAAGAAATGCTAGAATATTGTTGCCTTTACATTCATCATTTCCCTTGGAATTTATGCTTTTAGAAATGCTTTAAATTCCATTACGGTGTGTTTCAAGAAGGAAGTGAATCTCTCTTTACTGGGAAGTCTTCGTTTTCCAATTACTTGTCTGTTTTTCCCACCAGAAAGGGAGCTTCGTGGATCTCCATAAGCTGCATATGTGGCACATGGTCGAGAGTCCATGATGTGATAAGTTGTTGATGCTCATGATATCCTTGAGAGGGAACATGTCAGTCAGCTCAGGCTAAATTATGCTGCAGTAACACATTGTCCCCAGATCTGAAGGGTCAGAATAACAAAGATTTATTCTTCATTCATCTTACATATCCATTGTGGGTTGACTGCAGGTGCATGTCTTTTTAATTCTGAGATATAGGCTGAAGGAGAAGCCTCTGTGACATGCGAGTCTCAAGGCAGAGTTTGAAAGGTGAATCACAGGATGGGTTCTGAAGCTTCTGCTTGGAAGGGGCATGCTCACTTCTTCTTCCTTGGCCAAAGCAAACTCACTTGGCCAACCCTGTATCCAATGGGGGCAGCAAAGCTAATCCTCTCCCAGGAGGGGTGGTGAAGATTTTGGAACAAATATTCAATCTAGCATAGTAGGCTTCATCAACTCCATTTGATTGACAGGGAATCTAAGGCTGGGAGATGGTGGGACTAGGACCCAAGCCCATAACCTCTGGGTTAAAAACCCTGTGCTGTTTCTACAACACTTGTGGCCTCTGTGGACATCAGATTCCTCTTTTCTGGCTGGTACTGTGCAGAGGAGACAAGAAGCCATGGGAACCTCTGGCCTGGCATCTTGCAGCTCATATATGGTTGATGCCCCCTCTGAAAAAACCTACCAACAGCCATCTGATCTCAAGATGAGAGCAAAATAGTTCCTTGATATGCATTAGAAATGCACCAAATTTATTAGACTTGCATTAATTCAAGGATACTTCTTCAAATATTGATGGAGGGCTTGTTTTTATGACCAACACTGTACTCCAGTGATGATATGCAACCATAAATGGACTTTCCTTTGGCAAGTTCAAAGTTTTGATTTGTTTAAGGTAATACCGCTTTTATCATCCCAATTTTATAAACTACAAAGTCAAAGCTTGGAAAGGTTAAGCAACTTGTCCAAAGTCACATAGTTTGCTAGTGAGGCCCAAAGTAGTCTGACTCTCACACCCACTAACCACTGACTATAGCTTCCCTTGACTTCTTTGACATGTAATTTATATAATAAAACACACAGATCTTATGTGTTCAGTTTGATGAGCTTTGGCATCTTTATATTTCTATTGTGTCTACCACCCAAAGCAAGATCTAGAATATTCCTATTATACCAGAAAGTTCCTTTGTGCTCCTTTCCAATCAATTCTGTTTGACTTCTAGTCATGCCCCGCCAAAGGCCATGGCTTCTTGATTCCTATCTTGTAGATTTCACCTGTTCTAGAACTTCCTATAAATGGAATCATACAGTATGTACTCTTCTATCTGGCTTTTTCCCCTCAAAATGTACTTAGGGACACCTGGGTGGCTCAGAGGTTGAGCATCTGCCTTTGGCTCAGGGCCTAATCCCAGATTTTCAGGATCGAGTCCCACATTGGGATCCGTGCATGGAGCCTGCTTCTCCTCCCTCTGCCTGTGTCTCTGCCTCTCTTTCTGCGTGTGCCTCTCATGAATAAATAAATAAGATCTTAAAAAACAAAAGGAAAATGTACTTCAGGCTCATCCATGTTATTGTGGATATAAGCCCCTTTTTCCTTGTCATTACTGAGTGGTATTCCATAGAACAAAGATACCACACTTGTTTGTTTCTAGATTGATGGAGAGTTAGGTTGTTTCTGATTATGAATAAAACTGCTGTATATATATTCTTTTATAGATCTTTGAGTAAACCTATGGTTTCATTTCTCTAGGGTAATTACCTAGGAGGGAAATTTCTGGGTCATAGGTAGGTGTAAGTTTGTGAGAAACTGGCAGGTTGTTCTCCCAAGTGATTTTGTCCTTTTACCCTCTTGCAAGCAGCAAGTCCAGATTCCAGTGCCCTATGTTCTTGCCAACATTTGGTGTTGCCAGCCTTCCTCATTTTAGCCATTCTGGTAGGTGTGGAATGGTACTGTGGTTTTATGATTCATATTTACTTTGAAGGTCACTGTAGAATAATCAAGGGACAGTGATGAGACGTACTGCAATTGAGCCAAAACAGAGAGTGGAGTTTGTCGAGGAAAATGATTCTGATTTTGGTGCAAGATGGATCTTGTATTGAGGGGAACATCAGGAGGACCCTGGCCTCTGTGTTCACACTACATGTGTCTGGCTTTCCAGTTCTGTAGACAAATCCCATTCATTAGTCATTGGATGCGGCTTCTTTCCATACTTATTTTGGTTGGCTCTCAGGGGAGATGCAGGGGTAGACCCAGTAAATTCCCATGCTGCCTAAGGTATGTGTTCATAAGTGGCTTCAGCAGTCTGGGCAGGAGGGAAGTTATGTGGCCCTCACCTGTCACAGGTGGCGTGCTTTAAATAGAATTGTCACTATTTACATTTGTAAATCTATGGAAAAATAAGACAGATTTTACTCAGGGTCTTCTGTGCTTTGATAAGTTGCCTTAGCCTATTCACACCAGGAGAAGGAGGGGTAGGTGTGTCAGTCACCAGTTTATGGCTGAAAGAGACCTCGGAGAGGCTCCACGTATTTGCTCAAATCTAGGAACCTAATGGATAGTTTCCTACTGCAAGAGAATCCCATATTCTTTCTACAATACTACAGATGTTTCCTTCTTATAATAAATCCTTGAGCTGGAGATTTGAGAAGACGCCTCCCCCTGCAAAAAAGACAAACTTTCACTATTTGATATTTATTGACACAGGGATTAGCTTATTGACTGAAGTTTCAAAAAAGTCTCTATTTTTGTGGAATCTGTAGATAGAGATTTCTCTACTTCATTTCTTTCTTTCTTTCTTTTTTTTTTTTTTAGAGAGAGAGAGAGAGAGAGCAAGGTAAGGAAGGGGCAGAGGGAGAGGGAGAGAGAGAATCTTAAGCAGGCTCCACACTAGTGCAGAGCCTGATGCTGGGCTCAATCCCACGATTCTGAGATCATGACCTGAGCCTAAATCAAGAGTCGGAGGCTCAACCAACTGAGTCACTGAGGTGCCCCGAGATTCCTTACTTTAAAATAAAAATGTGTTCCATGGGAATAAGGGGCTACGATATGTGTCAATTCTGCCAGGATAAATTTAAGTCCCACAGAGCATGAGTTATCCAACAAAAGACAAAAACAAAGTCAACCTTGAGGTAAAGGCTCCAGGTGGGTTGGAGGTCTTGCTGAAGAAGAAGCAACACAACTGCTTCCCCAACCAGCATTTACTCAGACTGGTGTTGAGACTCATTGAAACACATGGTGTAACAAGCTGGAAACTCCTGTTCGTCTACCTTGTATAAGTCATGATAACTCAGAAGCCCTTGGGTTTTGAAGATACTAGTCTGTTTGGTGCTTTCAGAGCAAGTGAACATACCTCCTAACAGCGGTAGGAGGATGTGTAAAGCAGTAGGCTAGCGGTCTGCTCTGGCTAAAGGGAACCATGTACTTAGGGAGACTACTATTAACTTGTAGGATTCGGCATCAGCAGGGCCACTTGAATCTTGCAGAAATGATATAAAAAGAGGAACAGTTTGCGGGAGACAACAGAGACATTGTCTCTCTATGTGACTGTCAGATGAAACTCCAGGTAATGATGTGGCAATACCACCAGGTATGACACGGTAGTACAGTTGACCCTTGAATGATGTGGGGTTAGGGGTGCTGACCTCCTGCCCCACTGGTGAAAATGTCTCTGTAACTTTTGACTCTCCCAAAATTTAACTACTATTGTTTTTTTAAAAATATTTTATTTATTTATTCATGAGAGACGCAGAGAGAGAGAGAGAGAGAAAGGCAGAGATACAGGCAGAGGGAGAAGTAGGCTCTGATGTGGGCTCTGAGCCTGATGTGGGACTCAATCCCGGGTCTCCAGGATCATGTCCCGGGCTGAAAGCAGGTGCTAAACCGTTGAGCCACCCAGGGATCCCAACTACTAACTATTGTTGACCAGAAGCCTTATCAATACCATAAACAGTCTATTAACATATATTTTGTATGTCATAGGTACCATGTACTATATTCTTGCAATAAAGTCATTTAGAGAAAAGAAAATGTTATTAAGAAAATCATAAGGAGGGGGGATCCTGGGTGGTTCAGTCAGTTAAACATTTGCCTTCGGAAAAAAAAAAAAAAAACAAAAAAAAAAACAAAAAAAAAAACATTTGCCTTCGGTTCAGGTCATGATCCCAGGGTCCTGGGATTGAGCCCCACATTGGGCTCCCTGCTCTGTGGGGGGCCTGCTTCTCCCTCTCCCTCTGCCCGTCCCCCTGCTTGTGCTCTCTTTCTGTCAGATAGATAAATAAATAAACAAAATATTAAAAAAAGAAAATCAAAAGGGAAGAGAAAATACTTTTACGATGTTATATTTGTATTTATTGAAATAAAAAAAGTCTGTATAAGTAGACCTGTGCAGTTTAGACCTGTGTTATTCAAGACCTGTATTGTACCATCAACAAATAAAAAATAAAAAAGAGAGTGCAGAATGGAACACTGAAAAACAAGATTTGTTTGGTAGAGATGAATATGGCTTGAGCTCTGGTGGAGCTGTGTGCTTTGGGCAGCAGAAGCCGTCAGTGCTCACAAACATGCTCACAGCAAGCCAGATGGGTTACTCCTCAGGCCCAGGGCAGCCTGTCCATCACCCATCCCAACATAGAATATTTATGGTCAAGCCATGGAAAGACATGCCTTAGAGCTCCTCTGGCTCTAGTTTGAGCCTATCTGATATTTTGTTTTGTTTGTTTGTTTGTTTGTTTTTTTGCAGTGTGGGCCCAGCATGGTCAGGTCCTGCTGTGGATGATGAGGGCTATAGGTGCTGCTGGGGCTCTGATGACTGCCTCTGCCCTTGCTGAGGCTTTGGCTTTGCACAGTTGCTATGATAATCAATCTCCAGGCTTGAGAAGGTCTCCTGCTCTTCTTTCTCAAGCTCTTCCCCTCATCTGACTTCCTGGAACAGCCACTCTCCCGGGTGCCCCCAGTGAAGCATAACCATCTTGCCCCTTCTGATGGGCTATGTCATTGAATGGTATCTGGTTCTTGAGCTACTTTGGGCAAGAGGCTGCCTCTTGAGATTTGGTAAGAATTTACAAAGGGCCTGAAATGTGCCAGAAACTGTGGTGCGTGTAGGCAGATAGAAGAATAAAACAGGTTCCTGATTGGGAGGAGTTTAGTGGGACACAGATGTGCAGTCAGATAAATACAACAGGGTATGTGATGAATGCAAACTCCCCACAGGAGCACTCTTGGTGTAGTGGCTTTGGTTTGGGTAGTCGTTTCCCCCACTGGGGGCAAAGGGGGACAAGTGAGGGGCATGAGGCCCTGGCCTGGGTTCAGGGAGGGACAGCAGGAGACCAGCCCCTGGTTTGCCTTCACACTCTTGGGGGAAGGAAGGGCAGAGGCTCCTACACAAGGGACTCAGTCTCTGGAAGCACTCCTTGCAGCTGCTTCTTTCTCATGTCCAAGGCAGAAAGAGCAGAAACAATACACAGAGCCCCTTCCAGTGGCAATGAGGGGCACCAACCCTCCGGGGCCTCCCAGGTAGGTTGGAAAGCGCCAGGCTCTGCCACGAGTCTCTCCCTGAAACTCCTACCAGCCTGCTGTGTGTACCCTGCCTTGAACCCATGGCATACCAGTGAAAATCCTGGGAAGTGACTGGGTTGTAGTCTATCTCTAAGGGCAAGCACTGTGTCTTTTTCACCCCTGTGTCCCTTCCCTGATCTAGAACCCTGCAGGATAACAAAGAGTACTTACTACCTGCCAGGCACTGTGTACCTTATTTCATCCTTAAAACACCCCTAACGAGGGTGGGCCTATCCTCTATTTTAAGACGAGGGACCGAGTCACACAAATGTTAAGGGCCTTGCCCACAATCACTTGGTAAGTAGAGGAACCAGGATTCAAATCCACGTGGGCAGACTCTACACTTTATGTGAAGCTGTGACACCACCAAATGGCTTTACATTGCAGTTAACTCTCTTTACTTATCTGGAAACTAAAGCCATGCCCTTCTGGATGGATGCTGGTTAAAGCCTGTTTAAGAATTTGATTAGTTGCGGAAATCAGCTCAGCTCTTCTTCCAGGAAATGCAATAAATCGGCAGCACTCACCATAGCTGAGATGATCAACGGATCCCTCTGTCTCCTAACCTCAAACCCACACCATCTCCAGATTCTTATGTGGCTGTTTTCAACATTCCGATGATGAAATTGTGACAGTGGAATCATAAAAATGTGTCAGCAGGCACACACACGCATCCGCACACACACACAGTTACTTCTACATGGTTACTGTAAATCAAAAGGCATCTTGGTCAGGTTACGCCAGGGCTACAGCTTCTGGAAAAACCCAGAGGGAATTGCTGAGGCAAGGCCAGCCAGGCAACCCCACAGGCGGGTCCCACACTGTCGCTTTCCAGATGTTTTATCAGCTCTACTAAAATGAATATTACTCTTCCATTTAATTTTTCTGCCTGGGTCTGCACCTGCTTCCTGGAGGTAAATACTAATCAAAACAAGGCTGAGAATCAGTCCTCCGGATAGAACCTGTCCTGAGCACATGTCACAGGTTCAAGACCACTTGTCACACACTTGCTCCTTTGCAGACTCCAGGTTACAGATGGGCCCCAGGAACAGTCACTCTGAACTCATCTTGTACCTTTTTTTTTTTTTAAAGATTTTATTTATTTATTTGAGAGAGGGAGAGCACGAGCAGGGGGAGGGGCAGAGGGAGAGGGAGAAGTAGGTTCCCCGCTGAGCAGAGAGCCTGACTTGGGGCTCGATGCCTAGGACCCCAGGATCATGACCTGAGCTGAAGGCAGACGCTTAACCGACTGAGCCACTCAGGTGTCCCCATCTTGTACCTTTTATTTCAAGACTCGCGCCACTCCTCATGGAGCAAAGTTTAAGGAGGCACTTACTCTCAGGAGCTGGCCTTGCACTTACATGATCTTTTTTTTTTCTTTTTTTTGCACTTACATGATCTTGACGGTGAGCACCTCCTGAAGAGCAAGCACCTCAGAGCGGATGCCTCCTTCAATGTTGCATGCTGGGCACTTTGCTCTAACCCTGGCCCTGACTCAACCTTTTCTGGGTTCATGGTATCTCTGTAAAATGTGTGTAGAGTGATGTGCAACCTCATTCTCAACAGCCCACGTGGGATTCAGAATGGTCCAGAGCACAGGCATTGGGTTCTGAGCTTGCTCTGCTCCTGACAAACTATGTGATGTTGGGCTAGTTCAATAAGCTCTCTGAACCTCCTGGTTTTTCAGCAGTAATTGAGGATAACTCCTGCCTCCCCTATAGGGTTGTCATAAGGATTAGCGAGGCTAAGTGGTATGCTTAGGTCGGGGCTGGGCACGGAGTATGCGTGCGTGGTATGGGGCACTCAGCCAATTAAACAGGGTTCATGATCATTATCACTACTGATGGTGCTGAGACCATCCTGATTTACACTGAGGGTTAAGATATGTAATTTAGAAAGTAATCTTCCGGGAACCTGGGTGGCTAAGTAGGTTGAGCTAACCTCTGACTCTTGATTTTGGCTCAGGTCATGATCTCAGGGTCCTGAGATGGAGCCCCACGTCAGGCTCTCTGCTGTGCATGGGGCCTGCTGAAGATGCTCTCTTCCTCTTCCTCTGCCCCTCCCCCACACTGCTTGTGCTCTAAGGGGAAAAAAAGTGACCTTCCAACACTTTCATTAGAAACAACAGCCTGAATGCAAGTTCTCGTTTGCTTCTTACTGTGTTGAAATGGAGCAGCGTGCCAGGCGTTCACCCAAGAGCCTGTCTTATTGCCTGGCAATGCATTTCCTGAAACTCTTACAGGGTCCAGAGTCCAAGTGTTCCAGAAGCCATAGATGAGCAATAGGAAGGGAACCTCACACCAAGCAGACTACCCAGGAAGGAAAAGAGCTGGAGGAGGAGGGGAAAAGAAGGTGGGGCTCACTTACTGCTTTCGTTCTGTGGATGTTGGACCAAAACTTGAAATTGCAGCCGGAGGATCCCCGGATTTTGGGCATCTTGGTCACAGCCCTGCAGAGAGAGGTTGAAGTTCCCAGCCATGTTCCCGGGCTGTTTGTCCTGCAGCCTGAACACCTCGGGGTTGGTGGTGGAGCCCGGGATGTAGTACTCCACCCGCTCCTCCTTCTTCTCGCAGTTGGAGACATTGAAGCGAAGGAAGGAGACGCTGGCCCGCAGGTGCGCGGGAATGACAAACTGCCACGTCATGAGCTCGTCCTCCGGGAAGCCATCTGGGTAGTTGGCAGACATCAGGGTTGCTGAGCCTTCACCCTCAAACACAGATTCGATGATGCACAGTCCTATTTGGGAGGAGGACCCAAATGAGAAAGAATAAGAGGTGGTTAGAACGTGCCCTGGTTGCTCATGGCTGAGAGGCAGCAGGGTTAGGAAGCGTTGAGAGCAATTCTCAGGTCCTAAGCTCTGGGCATTGTCTTATCTCCAATGAGGATACATCAGAGGCGGGTGACTAAATGCTTAATGACCAACCCAGAGATGGGGTGGGGGAGCCTTAATTTGTAGTGTCTGTCCATTTCCTTGCTGTAAATATTCCCACCATGGCTGATTTCAAGCTGCCAACGTGACATGAATGCGGAGTCTGGAGCAGATGGGCAGTAGCTCCCCATTGTACGGCATTTCCACTGTAGAGGTGTGTTTGACATAAGTAACCTCAAGAGCACAGGTAACAGTAAAATGTAGTGAACTCATTAGGAAGTGATGAGTTAAAAAAAAAAAAAAGGAAGTGATGAGTTTTGAGTCTTTATTACCTTTGCTTGTAAGCAAATTTTTAAAATTAATTAATTAATTAAGATTTTATTTATTTATTTATTCATGAGAGACAGAGAGAGAGAGACAAAGAGGCACAGACACAGGCAGAGGGAGAAGCAGGCTCCGTGCAGGGAACATGATGTGGGACTCGATCCTCAGCCAAACCGCTGAGCCACCCAGGGATCCCCCCTAAACGAATTTATTTTAACTGTAAGTCTGCCTAATTTCATTTTTGTTAACGGCCCTGTTTAGCATCAGCTCGCAGAATTCCTGAACCTTCAACCATCAGCTGTCGTGAACTGGTGCGAACCGGATCCAGGACACCACGGATACAATTACATAAAAGGTGAAAGGGCTACAACTTGGGACTAAGACATGAGACATGAGGTAATCCAGGGAGGTGTGGAGGGCCAGTTCCACTTCACGTTTTGAAAAGAAGCCTCACAGCACAAAGGGCCAAGAAAAGAGAGTGGGTGCACAGTTTGTTTCACAGAGAAGGGTGGGTTCACACCAGGAGATCCGCACCACTTCTGGAAGAGTGGGATCTTCCTTCAAGGTAGTCACAGGAGAGCGCTGACATCTGCCCGTTTCTGACCTAGAACCGTGTGTTGTGTGTGTGTGTGTGTGTGTGTGTGTGTGTGTGTCTCAGCCTCAGCAAACAGTGGGGATGGAGGGGCGTGCTCACGTTTTATAGAAGATCGGTTTGCGATGCTGAAGCCGGAGATGTTCCTATTGTGAAACCAGGGCAAGTGTAAGGCCATCTTCACCCCTTCTTGCATTTTGATGCGGGACACAGTGCCGTTGCTGCAGAAAGTCCCTATCTTGACGGCAGTGGCATCGATGCGGCCGCTGATGGAGTGAGTGACCCCGTCGGGGCAGCTCTCCCCGGGCCCGATCTGCCTCAGGCGCGGTGGGGCGAACTGTAGCTCTAGACCAATGCTCTTGTGAGCTCTCACGTCCCAGATGAAAGTTCTGTTGAGGGTGGGCAGCGTCGATGTTGAGGGCTGAAGCTGAACCTCACCAAACGGACAGGGGCCTGCCATGCAGTCTGAAACACAGTCACAAAAGCTCGCTTGGTCACAAACACTACGGGGCCACTCACTGCCTCCCCTGACCCCTGGGGCGATTGCTGGGGGCCCCCCCGGCAGGCAGATGCACGATCTCCTGGCTGTGCCTGTGTCAGTGGCCCAGAGCTAGCTCACTCTTCTTGGGGGGCGTATGTGTGCTCGGGCTGGGGGAGCCCCTTTGGGCTAGAGAGCCTGAGGGGGCGCCCTGCACCTGCTTCCCCTCCCATGGTGGGTAGCAGCCCACAGCCAGTCACCGCCCGCAAGGCAGGGGTGAACCAGCCAAGCCTGACCTCCTCCCTTCGAGTGACACAACCTGGCGAGGCCTTCCTGGAAGCCGGACGGAGACCCTTTGTGACAGAACCAGTGCGATGGGCTAGCCCAGGTCCCCTGGGTCTGAGACAGTCACGGTTTCACTGTTCCAAAGGCACAGTGCCGAGTTCCACCTTTCAAAACTGGTTTTTCCATCCACATACTCCTCAACACACTGAGAACACTCTGAACTTACGAGCCCCCTTAATGGCTGGAGCCCAGAGGCCCAGTGATTGTCCTGCCTCGTGGCTGTAATGCTGCTGTTTTACCACCACTGCAGTTGAATTTTTCCTTTTTTAAAAGCTAATAGCCAAATGACATCCTTTGATGTATTTTGTTTCCTAAGCCTTTTAAAACAAAGCAAGAAATGTTGCTCGCAAGGAAGAAATGGGCCTGTGGAAGAAGTGATGAAGGCAGATGGAACAGGGAGACTTGGTTGTGTCCAGTGTGGGGAATCTGAAAGGTGCAGTGGCTTCAGGCCCCTGTTGCAGGGATCTTCCTGCTCCTAGTGCTGCTCCAGTGGGGTGTCTGAAAGGACTGCCAACTTGAAGTGGGATTATGGGAGAATTTCAGAGCTGGCTAGGACCTCTGGGGTCACTCACACTCAAACTCTCAATTTTGCAAAGTACTCCTTGGAATCTGGGTGACCAGCATGTTTGCAGTACACACAATCCCGGGACGAAAGCTCAGGCTGTGTTTGGTCTGCCTGAGCTCTTGCAACACATTGCGTTGCCTAACCCATGAAACGGGGTGAGATGATAAGGTGACAAAGGTGGCTAAAATTAGTTTTTGTGTATGGGCAAAGATAGGACCTATTTTTAGGAGCTCATGGAGACTTCATGATATTAAGCCACCTTTGGGGCGCCTGGGTGGCTCAGTAGGTTAAGTATCTGCTTTCGGCTCAGGTCATGATTCCGGGCTTGGATTCCAGTCCTACGTCAGGCTCCCTGTCCACCGAGATGTCTGCTTCTCCCCTGGCCCCTCCCACCAGCTTGTGCTCTCACGCTCTATCTCTCTCTTTCTCTCAGATGAACAAATAAAATCTTTAAAAAAAAAAAAAAAGCCACCTTTTTCAGAGCTTTCCATCCATCCATACCTCCAAGTGCCCAGGGCCACATGGATTAGCTCCTGCTGGGGGTCTCCTGAGATCTCTTCACCCTTTTTATTTTTTTTAATTTTTAAAAAAGATTTTATCTATTTATTCACGAGAGATACATAGAGACAGAGACATAGGCAGAGGGAGAAGCAGGCTCCATGCAGGGAGCCCGATGCGGGACTCGATCCCCGGACACCAGGATCACGCCCTGAGCTGAAGGCAGATACCCAACCGCTGAGCCGCCCAGGCGTACCCCTTCACCCTCTTTAGGCAGTGATTTTCTTTTTTATGCTCTGGCACATTTTGATATTGGGGTTTTAAGAGCCTTATTACATTAACTAAGAAAATCCACCTCTTTCCGTGTTCTCGAACAGGGGTCAGCAAGTCACAGCTCATGAGCCCGGTTCAGCACAATCCCTACCACCGAGCATAAAGATGTGGGATGCCACTGCCCAGGCGTTTCCCTACTACCAGTGGCTGACTCACGCTGCAACAGTGGAGCCCAGTGGTTGGGACAAAGATGATCTGAGATATTTACTATTCAGCCTTTACCTCCTCTGGAATGGTTTCAATATCACAAGAACTTATCTTCCTGAAGTTTTACAGGATCCTCTATGAAACCATGTCTAACTAACCCAAACCCTGCTTTCCCCCCTCTTGGACGTGGTTTCCAATATCCTCTTCCATTATTTATTTTTTCAGGTTCCCTAATTTTCTATGAGTCAATCTGGCTCACAACACTTTCCCTGCAAATTATTCCTTTTATTCAGATTTTCATACTTATTATAATAATGTTGTACATAGTCTCTTTTAGAAATTGGCTCTGCAAATGTCATTCAATCAACATTTATCCTTTCAATGCTGTATATTTGTATTTTTCTCTTTCTTTTTTTCCAGAGGACTAGTCAAGATGTGTCTATTTAATTAGTCTTTATAAAAACCATGCCTTAGCTTGAGTTATCAGATGTAGTTCTAAAGCTGCTGGTAATACTTTAATTGCTCCTTTTGTTTTTCTGAACTTCTTTTTTCTAAGGTTTATTGTACTCCCTTTTCTTATCTATTGCCCGATTCATTTATTTTCAATGAAAGGCAAAATAAATTTTTCTGGGTATGGCTTTGATTGGATCTCAAATAGTGTTCTCCTTGTTGTTATGACCTCTAGGTTCCTAGCCAACATGCTCACCTAAAGCAATTGGGAAATGATAGATTTAATTCTTTCTGCCTGGTGATTATACCTTATGTCAATCTCCTATCCTAAATTCAAATTATAAGGAATAACAATAATCCCAAATAGCCATAGTTTGTTACCTTGTGTGTCAAACATTTTGAGTCCATTAGTTTATTTCACCCTCAAGAAAGCCCTGTTGGTTGGTACAATGACTTATTTTACAGTTGAAAAAAAACCAAGTCACAAAGCAGTTAAGTGACTCATTCAAAGCCACGTGATGAGCTCACATGATCAGGAGCCTAAAGCTTGAAGCCAGATCTAGCTCTCTCAGCCTTAAAGCTACTGTTTACCCCATTGTGTCTCTCGGACCCACCTTACCACACTTATGTCCTCAACCTTCCAATTTCTTTCTTTTTTTTAAAGATTTTTAAGTAATCTCTACACCCAGTGTGAAACTTTACCCTACAACCCTGAGATCAAGAGTCATAGGCTCCACCAATTGAGCCACCTGGGCACTCCCAATTTCTTTTTTTCTTTTTTTTTTTTTTTTTTGCTCCCAATTTCTTTGTCTTTCAACTCCTTTGCTTTTTTTAAAAAAAATATTTTATTTATTTATTCATGAGACACACACACACACACACACACACACACACACACACACACACACACAGAGGCAGAGACACAGGCCGGAGGAGAAGCAGGCCCCATGCAGGGAGCCCGAGGGACTCGATCCTGGGTCTCCAGGATCACGCCCTGGGCTGAAGGCAGCAGCGCTAAACCGCTGAGCCACCTGGGCTGCCCCTCCCTTGCTTTTTTGCTCTTCATCAGCAACATTTTAGCTTAAAATTAAATTAGTTAATTTAAATTTGAATTGAATTAGGTTTAAAACTTTTTTTTAAACAATCTTATTTTTTTTAAAGATTTTATTTATTTATTCATGAGAGACACACAGAGAGAAAGAGAGAGAGAGAGAGAGAGAGAGACGCAGAGACACAGGCAGAGGGAGAAGCAGGCTCCATGCAGGGAGCCTGATGTGGGACTTGATCCGGGACTCCAGGATCACGCCCGGCCAAAGGCAGGCACTAAACCACTGAGCCACCCAGGGATCCCCCAAGACTTTTTTTTTTTAAGATTTTATTTATTTATTCATGAGAGACACACACACACAGAGGCTGAGACACAGGCAGAGGGAGAAGCAGGCTCCATGCAAGGAGCCTGATGTGGGACTTGATCTTGGGTCCCCAGGATCACACCCTGGGCTGCAGGCGGTGCTAAACCGCTTCGCCACCAGGGCTGTCCCAAAACTTTTTTTAAAAAAGATTTTATTTATTTGTTTGAGAGGGAGTGAGTGAGAGAGGGAGCATGAGCAGGGGCAGGAGCAGAGGGAGAGGGAGAAGCAGGCTCCCCACTGAGCAGGGAGCCTGATGCAGAATTCAATCCCAGGACTCTGGGATCATGACCTGAGCTAAAGGCAGACACTTAACGGTTTGAGCCACCCAGGTGCCCCTGAACTAAATTAGCTTTAAAGTTTTAGTTTAACAACTTTAAACTTTAGTTTAAAAACTTACAGCACCTCAGCTGGAGCATCCCAGACCTGAAGCTTCGAAGATCCTTAGCTCTGTCAAGAAACAGTGTGGCACAGGGGTGGCAGGTAAAGCCTGGGGCCAGCGTACCTGGGTTCTTGTCCTGCTGTGACTCATTAGCCATGCTAACTTAGGTGAGTTTTTGTGTTTCTCAGAGAGCTGTTTTGTAGATTCAACAACTTAAACTGTGGAAAGCACTGAGAACCACAAACAGCCACATACCAGCTAAATTTCAGCATTTGAGGCTGGTTTAGCCCCAGAAAGAGAGGCAGGGAGGCCAAACAGTTGGTGAGTGTGTACTTACCAATATTCTTCTGGATATCAATGACAAAGTGATTCTCTGGGTCCTGGCAGCTGAAGGAAAAGATCTCTTTTTCTCCAGATTTGATGGTCAACGTGGTTTTATGTCTTTTAGAATTGATGATGTAACAGGGCTTCACTGGCAGAGCTGGGGTCCCAGGCTTTATGAAAACTGTAATGCCACTTCCTTGTGGCAGGGCAATCTCAGAAGCTTCTAGAGGAAGGAAGAAACATGGAGTGAGCAGGACAATTTAGGTCTCCAAACTTACTGCTGTCCCCTCTGTTGGTCCAGGAAGGATAAACCCTCTTTGACAACTTTGTTCCCTCCCTCCTGGTCTGAGAAGGGAGGTGATGTAACATGACAGTGCTATCCTGACCAATGGGAAAGAAGCAGGCTATTGCTGATGGGGTGTTGACAAGTGTCTCATTTGCATTATTATTTTTTCTAAAACTTAAAAACACCGGACCACTTCCTTAATGTTTTGAGCAGTGAGCACAGATACCCCATCTGTGTAGCATTAAATAGCAATCAGAGAAACTGTCACACCTCTTCTCATATGACTAGACGAAAGTCCATGTACAGAAACCGTCTATCTATACAGGGACATATTTGTTGGCAAAGAGCTGCTGTCTCCTGCTCTGAGAGCTTTACATGCCCAGTATATACATGTAAACCATAGTGGAGGCTGGGAAGAAAAAAAAATATTTTTTTTGTTTTTTTAAGAAAAAATTTTTTAAAAAGATTTTATTTATTTATTTGAGAGAACAGTGGGGAGGGGTAGAAGGAGAGGGAGAAGCAGACTCTTCCCAGAGCAGGGAGAGGGACTGGGGCTGATCCCAGCACCTCAAGATCATGATCTGGGCAGAAACCAAGAGTCAGATGCTTAACCAACTGAGTCACCCAGATGCCCCTAAAAAGTTACTTATTTTATTTATTTTTATTTTTATTTATTTATTTTTAAAGATTTATTTATTCATTCGTGAGAGACACAGAGAGAAAAAGAGGCAGAGGCACAGGCAGAGGGAGAAGCAGGCTCCACGCAGGGAGCCCGACGTGGGACTCGATCCCGGGACTCCAGGATCACACCCTAGGCCAAAGGTGGTGCTAAACCGCTGAGCCACCCAGGCTGTCCCCTATTTTGTTTTTAAAAATATTTTATTTATTTATTTGAGAGAGCGAGAGAGCACAAGCAGGGGGAGGGGCAGAGGGAGAGCGAGAAGCAGGCTCCTCGCTGAGGAGGGACACCCACGCAAGGCTTGATCCCAGGACCCTGGGATCATGACCTGAGCTGAAAGCACACGCTTAACCAACTGAGCCACCCAAGTGCCCCTAAAAATTTATTCTTTAAAATCAACTTGAGATATAATTCATATACGTTAAAAAGGGCCCACTCATTTTAAGAGTTGTAACAAATGAATATACATGTGACCAGCACAATAGACAAGATATAAAAACTTTTCATGACCCCTTTTCATGTCCCTTTATGGTCAACCTTGGCTTTTGGTCCCAGAAAACTATCCATTGCCTGATCTAGACCCTCCTATAAACAGAATCCTACAGTGTATTCTCTTTTGTACCTGGTTTCTTTGCCCAGCACGCTTGTGAGTTTAATCCACGTTTCCGCAGGGATTGGTAGTGTGTTTCTTTTTACTGATAAGTAGTATTCCATCATCACCATAAACTACGGTTTATTTATCCATGCACCTGATGAGTGACATTTCAGGTTTTCTAGTTTTTGACCAGCCATGTGCTTTAATGTTATCCAAACTACTAGCCTGCATGAGTGTCATATACATTTTCCCTCTCACGGGAAGGTATGAGCACACTTGTATTCCCCAGGCCAGCTGCTGTGTGTGATCATACATTGGGACTACTGTCAACGTCTTCTTGGGAACCTGTCTCCCTTGTTCGCTCTGCTGTAGCCTGGCCAGCCGGCAGCTCTTTATATAGTGTGGGAATTGATCTGTGATAACGAACTGCAAATATTCTCTCCATTTTACCATTAAGACCTTTACCCTCTTTGGGCCTCTGTTCCTTATTCGTAAAATGAGGGGGTTGGGCTAGAATAACTCTATTTACATTTCCTGCCAGCTCCCAGTCTATGACTAGTATCTGACTAAGTGAGAAGTGACTTTGCAACTGTAAGCATTCCAAACCACTGCCCAGCAGTGACACATGTCTCAGAGCGCCAGGGCACCAGCTCAGGTGCCTCCCTGATTTTGCTTTCAAGATGGCTTAGGTGCATTTTTTGGAGCAGAATGTCCCAATCTCTCCACCTTTAGCTTGTACTCCCTCTCTTCTTTGATCACTGTGCTCAGGCCACCTTTGCTTTCTTTCTTGAAAACACTAACCTCAAAAACAAAAACAAAAACCCACTAATCTCTCTCCCATCCCCAGGGCCTTTGCACATGCTGGTTCTGATTTCTTTCTTTTTTAAAGACTTATTTATTTATTTATTTGAGCAGGGAGCCTGACATGGGGCTTGATCCCAGGACCCCAAGATCATGACCTGAGCTGAAGGCAGACGCTTAACCAACTGAGCCACTCTGGCGCTCTGGGTCCTGATTTCTAAAATGTTCTTTCTCTAGCAAGACTTGGGTCCTTTTTGTCATTCCAGTCTCAGCTCAAAGGTCATCTCCTCAGAGCAGCCTTCCCTGACCAGCCCCCTCAAGGGCTCCCCTCACCTCCCACTTCCAGTCTTCCTGCTTTATGTCCCTCCCCGCTCTAGTCTTTGAGAGCACGTTGTTACTTGTTCATCTGTTCTTGCTGTCCATGATCAGAATGTGAGCTCCTTCCTACCGGAAGGCAGCAAGAATTTGCCTGCCTTTTTCAGTGGTAGCCTCGGGATCCAGCCAGTGCCTGGTGCCCGTGTGGAAGCAGAAGTCACAAGCCTCTCAGCAGCTCCGGGGAAAACGAAAGTCTCCAAATTCTTGTCTTGGCTGCCTCTGGATGTACCTCACAGACATACCACCCGTCCAGGATTTCAGTCTGGGCTAATAAATCTTGGTGGGAACCAGGGGCTCCGAGCTTCTTAATTAACCGCGAAAACACTCTCTGAGGCAGAGGTTTATTTACTTCAATGCTTCATTTTCAAGCCGTGTAGCCATTTAGAATCTTCTGAGATGAGAGCTGAAGGCCCAGGGGTTCTTTAAAACATCAGATGAAAATGAATCTAGATCCGTGTTCAGAAACCCAGTTGTCAGAGTGATATTCAACCGGTATATGTCAACCTTCTGTTCTTTTTCTATAATTGTAAAAATGTCTTTACCATGCTATTTGCAAAAAATTCTTGGGACACTCAGTCTCGGGAAGGCATGGCATGCTCTCTCGTGGCCTCCAACCCCGAGGCTCCAGTCGGGCTAATTCACCATCAAGGGAAGCTGTGTCTAGTCTCAGGACTGCAGCCCAGCTAGCTAGGTTATCAATTTCTTCTCCATTCTTATTTCTCCCTTGTGTTTACACCCGTTGGCCACAGCATTATTATTATTATTTTTTAAAGATTTCATCTATTTATTAATGAGAGGCACAGAGAGAGAAAAAGAGGCAGAGACACAGGCAGAGGGAGAAGCAGGCTCCATGCAGGGAGCCCAACATGGGACTGGATCTGGGGTCTCTAGGATCAGGCCCTGAACTGAAGGCGGCGCTAAACCGCTGAGCCACCAGGGCTGCCCATGGCCACAGCATTATTTAAAAATTCCTCACTCGAGGCACCTGGGTGGCTCAGTCAATCATGCATCTGGCTCTTGATTTCAGCTCAGGTCATGATTTCAGGGTCTTGAAATGAGACTGCATTGGGCTCCATGCTGAGCGGGGACTCCGCTTGGAATTCTCTCCCTCTCTCCCTCCCCTTCCCCCTGCCCCTTTACCAATGCATGTGTTTGAGCAAGCTCACTCTCTCAAAATAAATTTTAAAAAATTTCAAATTAAGTGTTAGACTCTAAGCAGATCAGCAGTTGCCTGATGGGGATGTAGGGGGAGGTGGGGGCAGAGGATAGAGGCACCAGGGGGAGAGGAGCCTTTGCAGGATGAAAGAACCACTCTGTATCTTGACCATGGAGGTGATTACACATTGTATGCAAATGCCACAATTCATCAAACTGTACACTTAAAATTGGTGATTATAGATGTAAATTATGCCTTAATAAACAAAAAAAAAAGGGAAAAAACATGTATTAGGAAGATTGTGTTTTTACACAAAGTAGGCACTTAATAAATGAAACAAAGGGTTGTCATGACCATAATTAAAATATGGTTTAATAATATTTTGGAGTGGGCCTTGTTTCTCAAACGGTATGTGTGATATTTTCAAATATCTTTAAATTAGATTTCAAGAACAAGGCTGATCTCACCACGATGTCTCCGCTCAGCTTTTCCTTCCTACAGGCCTGTACCCCCAACTAATTCTGGGTGTATAACAATCGTTCTATTCTTGATGACAGCCAAAGAAAAATGGATAATCTCTTTTAGAAAATTATTTTTCAGGGTGCCTGGGTGGCTCAGTCAGTTGGGAGGATCCTGGGATCGAGCCCTGCATCAGGCTCCCTGCTCAGTGGGAGGTTCTGCTTCTCCCTCTGCTTGTGCTCTCTCTCTCTTGCTCTCAAATAAATAAATAAAGTATCTTAAAAGAAAAGAAAAATTATTTTTCTTTTAGAATCTTTAGAATTGTCTGGGTTCATAATATGTTCTAGGGGCCCATGCCGGATGCAAATGATTTAATGACAAAAATCTCTGGAGTTCCCGCCCCCAGGGAGTTAATAGTCTAGATGAGGGGTTTCTTTTGATTTGTCTTTTTGTTGTTGTTGTTTTTTTTCAGGATTTTATTTATTCATGAGAGACACACAGAGAGAGAGAGAGAGAGGCAGAGACACAGGCAGAGGGAGAAGCAGGCTCATGCAGGGAGCCCGACGTGGGACTCGATCCCAGGTCCCCAGGATCAGGCCCTGGGCAGAAGGCGGTGCTAAACCCTGAGCCACCCGGTCTGCCGTTTTTGTTTTTGTTTTTTATTTATTTTATTTTATTTTATTTTATTTTAAAGATTTTATTTATTTATTCATGATAGTCACAGAGAGAGAGAGAGATGCAGAGACACAGGCAGAGGGAGAAGCAGGCTCCATGCACCGGGAGCCCGATGTGGGACTCGATCCCGGGTCTCCAGGATCGCACCCTGGGCCAAAGGCAGGCGCCAAACCGCTGCGCCACCCAGGGATCCCTGTTTTTGTTTTTTAAAGATTTATTTATTTATTTACTTGAGAGAGAAATTGGGAGGAGGGGCAGAGGGGGAGAGAGAAAATCTCAAGCAGATTCCCTGCTGACCTCAGAGCCCAATGTGGGGTTCCATCCCCCAACCCAGAGATCATGACCTGAGCAGAAACCAAGTCAGACACTCAATCGACTGAGCCACCCAGGGGTTTCTAAATGGTCTCTGGAAGGCTTCAAGAATGATAAAATCCCAGGGTCCAGGATGCTCACCACAGGACCTGGGAATCTGTATTGGAAACACTTTTTTTCCCTTTGTGCTAGGAGGTAGGGATTCATTTTTACTATTTTTTCTCATATGGAAAGCCAACTGAACACACCAATCCTTCTTTCATGAATTGCAAATGCTACCTGTTTATTTATATTTTTTATTTTGGGTCTAAATAACTGAGATTTTCAGGGATCCCTGGGTGGCTAAGCAGTTTGGCACCTGCCTTCTGCCCAGGGCATGATCCTGTAGTCCAGGGATCGAGTCCTGCATCCGGCTCCCTGCATGGAGCCTGCTTCTCCCTCTGCCTATGTCTCTGCCTCTCTCTGTCTCTCTCTGTGTCTCTTATAAATAAATAAATAAAATCTTAAAAAAAAATAACCGAGATTTTCATTCTAACTCATTTTGCCAACCAAGAAGATGAACCATTGAAAGGGATCAATGGGTCACTTCAGGTGAGCATTATTTTTTATCATCTCACCATGTTTCTGCCGCCCCAGTGGCCAACCCAGTACATTCCACCACACAGCCATGGTTCACAGCTCTCCTCAGTACCCCAGATCAGAGAATCCCTACCCAGCTTCCCAGCTCACTGCCCAGAGGAAACACACACACACAGTAAAGCCAAAGCTCACCCACTTTTGCAATAGGAGGGGATGATTTACGTGACAGGCTGTTTCCTGGGGTCATGGCCAAGGACACATCACCCACGGGACTGCCTCCCTCATCCTCAATGATGTATATATTAGCAGAGGGGGCAGATGGGGAGTGAGAGGCTAAAGATCCAACTATGGACATGCTTGATTTCTGGACTCCCCTTACTCACCTACACCCAGCTCCACCATTCCGTAGCAGAGACCCTCATGGCTTGAGTAAAATAACATAACTCATTACAGATGCTTTGAGTTTGAGAATGACAAGTTGCTTGCATATTTCCCTCTTCTACACTCACCATCATTAATCCTACCTTGAAACCGGAAATCCCAACACTGTGGAATAAATCTCAGCCATCCACCACAGCCACCCCCAACCAGGTCAGCACATGTGAGGGCTTGACAAATGCAGTGTAATTTAAAGAAAGTGATTGGATGTTTTCTCCTTCAGCATCTCTTTCTTTTGCCTCCCCAGGAACTTGGTATTTCTCTGGAGTAGTATTTGGGAAGATCTATTATCCAGGTTCACAGAAACTCAGACAATGCTCTAAATTCTGGCAGATTTTGAGGTCTTCCGGGTTGAAAGACATCCAAGCCAAGGCTCGCGGAAGCAGCGTGTGGGCTCCCAGGCTCCCAGCTGGTGCTCATGAATCACACCTCTCTTCTTCAGTCTCCTGCCTTCGACCTCTCCTTATTAGGACAACTTTGTTAGTTTCTGCCTCACCAGCAGCTTCTCTGGCGGGAATTTCTGATAGTTTTAATCACCATTTATTATTCACCATTCATTAATCACCATATCACAGGATATTATACAAATGCCCCTGTTATATCTTCGCCCTGCTGTCCTATTTCTTTCTTTGCAAGGGACATGCATCCAAGGAAAAGAGACTCCGAGAAAAGGATTCCAACAGACATAAATTGGGGAAGTTATTTGCTCTCAGATTTGTCAAGAACAGTTTAAAAGACTGACAAATGTGCTTTAAAAATTTTTTAGATGGGTCAGAACCAGCGGCCTCAATTCTTGGGTGTGGTTCCTTGGCAGGAGCTTGACTTCCATTCACTCTCTGTCCACCAAAGACAGACCAAGCAGCTCCCAGCAGGGCCTGGGTCCAGCCCAGGCAGGAGGGGACACCTATTTAGATGGATGATGTCTTGCAGGAGAGCCCAGGATGTCGAGGGAGACAAAATGCAGAAGCCGAATGGTACAATCATGAATCAGCGTGGCTGATCAGTCACAGCCTGTGTGGGAGTCAGATTCCAAAGCAAGTCTGTCTATAAGGGGAAGAGTCTTTCTGGCCAAAACAGCCCCATCCCCATCCTCTCTTAGGAAGATGTCTCATTGCACATCCACACCCCTCTCTCAAGTCCATTGGCTCTGGCTGTTGTTTGCTCATCCGTGGAGCGGATCCCTGCTTCTCGGGTTGAGCACCAGACAAAGTAAGGATTTGATTTTAGGCACCAGGTTTGCAAAATACATTTTGTTAAACTGTAGATGATCCCTCGGGGCATGGGATGCTCAGACCACGAGAGCCTGAGGAAGTGACATTAGCAGAAGGGACAGTGCTCTCAAATAAAGAGAGCCTCACACCTCTCCACCTCACATCCACCCTGTGGCGACATTCACACCTTTTATACAGTCCCTTCTGCTTTTAGTCCCTGCAGAAAGCAGTTGCTGAATTCATGTAAGCTGAGTATACATGTGCCTGCCTGCCCCGCCAGACCCCA